>NC_089747.1:59344502-59384502 GCF_040412425.1 Macrobrachium rosenbergii
CCATTCACTCCTCAGGCATTTCCCTCTCTATATCAATTGTTATTTTGTATTTATTTATTGTTACTCTGTTACCTGCTTCGAAAAGAAGCATTTACATATATGAAACTGGTCGTCACAGAGTGCGAGAGCAATAATTGATGATATATGTAATGGTAAAATAAGCTAGATTATAAGGATAATATGAAATAACTCTGTTCTATTTACACGAAAAAGTGGCAAGACAAATGAAAATTTTGTAAGAAAGTCTTTGCAAAGGGGTAAACTTCCATCGAAAGATATAAAAGCCAAAAATAGTGAGTTAAAGAAAGGATAAATTACCTTTAATGTATACCCTTCCAAGAATCTGTTTTAGAGAGAAAGGTAAATGCTAGAATTAATGATTGAAACGAAACTGATAAAATATTTTATTTCTAAATGACTGAATTAAAAATTCTTCCTTAACATAATGGCATAACCAAACCAATGGCTTTTAAAGGTAGTTGAAACTACAGCAGAAAGAGAGTAATGTGTGATCGAGTGACACTGTGCAGAATTCGTCACAAAGAATGTTATGAAGATAGCATTGTCGTTGTGGGGACTAAAAATACTAAAGAAATGATAGACACCAAGGTTTTTTAAAACAATTCAGAAACAAAAATACCCTTGTGCTACTTTACTTGAACTTGAAAATTAGTTCACAAACTCTTCACTAGGAGCTTCTGTTCTGTGGTATAGGGCATCAGACTCTCAAGTCTTTGACACTTTTTTGAGGTGATTGCCTCTAGGTATTACTGCTTAACAATCTTTAATCCATCTAATCAAGTGGTTCAACAAAAGCCAGTAGAAGAGAAAGTATATCAGGAAAGGTGCACGATAGGATTTAGATTGAGGAAGTACGAATGGCACTGAGTTGAGACACAAGAGACGGTACGAGTACCCAGTGATTCTATAAAAGGTGTTCTAAGAATCTTGGGCGTAAAGTAAGCATATTGTTTGTGGTAAGCGAGGCTAATGATAACGTTAATAAAGAAGCAGTGAAAAGGTTGTGAAAGAAATGTGTAGAAGTAGAAGTTGATACTTCACCACCACATAAAGTTATCTTAGGCGAAAAAATTTCGGTAAAATGACAGAAGAAACGAGAAGTTACAGAAGTGGTGAAGCTGAGAAGGTATACGGAAATATATGTTTGTGTGTATACATTATGTGGAGTCTACATAATGTATACACAAAAACATAATTTTTTATATCGTTCTGTGTACTTAGCCTTAATTTATGTTCATGTAAAATAGATACACATTCTCAGAGAGAGAGAGAGAGAGAGAGAGAGAGAGAGAGAGAGAGAGAGGGTTATTATTCACACAACGCATGTGATATTAATCATAATATCCCTTAGGTGTTTCGGCGTGGAATTAATAAATACGGGTCCTATTCCAATCCAAATTCTTTGGAATCTTGATGGAGTTATTTGTCCGAAGCAAATGCTCTCGGTGAATAGATTATTTACTCAAAAGTCAAATTGCTACCCACCCAGGTTAATATCGTTCGTCGTTTTTACCTTTTTTTTTTTTTTTGAAAATGCAATGAAGTTAGTGCCTTGCATCTCCCTTACCTTTGATTATCGATCAGAATCACATGCAAGATTTAAAACAACTGGCCATTCGTGTGATTTCCTAGAACTGATTTTAGTAGTTAATTTATGAAAATGTAAAATTGTATCTCATGAAGCTTGTGTGAACTGCATAAAATCAAAAAAGAAAAACACGCAGTGTTTTCTTTAATACTAATATCATCTTAACACCATAGCTTGGTATACACCAAATCCAGTCCCATAAGACAAATGATATTCATAAATAATTGTAATTATCCTTCTGTGAATTATTGCCTTCTGGCATTAATCATATGCTTGCTAATGATTTTTCTTTTTTCGTTGTTCAGGGAGGGTCAAGAAAATTTATGGAATTCGAAGTTACAACCTCCAAGGAAGGTCGAGATGAGGGAATGAGCGTTTCATTTAATTCGAGTGAGGAATGCGCCAAGACTGAAGACAAAGAGAAGAATTTTAAATATTGTTTATTTGGATGAAGATGGAAACGGAGAAATAGGAGATTAATTATATGGCTAGAGAGAGAGAGAGAGAGAGAGAGAGAGAGAGAGAGAGAGAGAGACAACAAGTGGTACACTTTATAATACATTATGGGTTACTGTATATCATTTAAAGTTCCAAGAATGATAAAGAAAAGGCCATAAAGAATAAAATCAGTTTGCCATGAGACCTAAATCTCACCAGTGCGACTGATCACTGAGGTTTCAGAAGGTGATAACGGAAGATATGTTCTTAAACTGAGAATTATTTCTTAATGAATATCCAAGAGCATTTCTAAACAACATAGTATGACGTGATAATGGAATAAATTAGAATAAAGATGTATAAACACTGCCAGAAAAGAGTGACTGTATCATCAACAAATTAGGAATTCAACTTATAGTCCATTCCTGCTGGCAGAAAGATGACGTAGCTATAGTTTTAATAAGCTGACTGGACTTTTGTTTTGAATGTAAGGACATTTCAATAAACATTGTAAAATATACTTTTAGCTTCATTACATCTTCTTGCTGAGATAATCTCTCTCTCTCTCTCTCTCTCTCTCTCTCTCTCTCTCTCTCTCTCTCTCTCTCTCTCTCTGTCCTCGTCAATTATTTTATCCAAGAAACTAATTGGCTTCTCTTCCTTAATGAAATACGGAACTCTTTTCAATTAATGCTTTAAATGGATCTTTCATCTTTTTCACTTAGAGTCATTAAGTTTAAGAGGTAGCCCATTGGCCATTTCACCCGGAACCTCAAACTTTTCTTGGAATCCACGGGAATCGATCTCTTTTAGAAAGTTGGAATAGCTCCAGAGAGATCTTTCTCCAAGACTGATTTAGTTATAATTTGTATTTCAACTTGAAAATTCATTTTGATGTAAATACTGATATAAGGGGTATACGTTTTATCTTTAGTTTGAATGATAAAAATTCATAACCTGTAAGAAATTTTACAAATGACAGTGACGTTTGTATGGCTCTGAAATTTTGTATTTATATTTCATACATAACACGCTACTTTCTTATTCATAGGAATCTTTTTATCTTTTTCTTAAGAAGAAACACATAATATGACAGATATTCATACTGATATATATATATATATATATATATATATATATATATATATATATATATATATATATATATATATATATATATATATATCTACCTATCGCGTGCAGCTGCTATCTTCCTTTTTTTTTTATCAATATGAGTAAAATCAAGCTCAATGCGAAGGAATTTCCTAAAAGCGTTTACCTTAAAAACGTCAGCACAATAAACATCCAAGACGAAGCCTCTTGTGTCATCAAGAAGTCACATCCAGATGTTTGCCCTCGGTAGCCATTGTAGAGGAAATTACCTCAGGGCCATTGTTCACCTTCCTCTCTACCGCAAGCACTCCATGGCTTTTCCGTGGCTCCCCCACCCCCACCCCCACGCTTATAACACCACACCCCACTCTTGGGTGCTTGTTAAACCGAGATTTGTGATTACGATATTTAGTGGTAAGGGGAGTTTATTTTCCATTTTTATTGGTGATAAGGAATCCCACTACACACGATTGCAAAGCCTGGGCATTCACTCAATTAAAACATTACTTTATTAATCAGACATATGTGATGAGGAAAGCTTGGTAGCTTACGTTTGCATTTTTATGTTTTTCTTTTCTTTTAGGAGAGAAAAAAAAACTAATGAGGACGAAATTCTTCGCTTAATGAGCTCATGAGTCAGGTTGTTTTGATGGTTTTTTCGGCATAGTTTTACTTTACGTCACTGATTATATACTGTGTTATTAGTCTATAAAAATCAGCTATAACAATTCAAGACCGTTCGAAGTAGGGAAAATGTTTTTGCGGAAATAACTTACCATCTTCATAGCAATGAAGATGTTATGTCAGTTATCTCCTTTACAGGAAGCATATTGTGTCCATACTGTACCAAGAAACTGTCAGGATAATTTTTTTTTTTTAGATCATTATTTCATGGGACCTTATCGCATTTTTCTGAGAGTTTCTGTGTGCCTTTGTGAGTGTAACCACTGTTTTATTTGTGCCAGAAAACTTAGCAATGGGTTTAAAATCATTATAGATACATTTTCACGTAATGTTCCCAGACTCCAAGCTTTCATCGTCTCATAGTGTTGTTAAGATCACTTCAGGTAAGATCACATACCATCGTTATTTCCTTGAGGATTTTCCGGTATTTATGTCCTTTAAGGGAATAAGCAGCCCTCATGCCTTGGAAAATAACTGACAATATGATTTCATATGTATTCACTGGCTTATCAGCTTTAGGCATTTGAATACTTATTTATACTTATATTTTTGTCCTCCTTTTAGCATGTGCACTTGACTATCCTCTTAGAAGAAATCTCTATTTTGGACGGCTTCTCTTTAAACGACCAATCAGAACCTTCTGAAATGTTTTGGTTTGTGAACAAGCCTCTTAAGTAAAGAGACAAATGAAAATATAACATACAGTAAATATATACAAGAACGACAAATGAATATATATCTATTAGCCGGGTACTTGCTCACCAGGAAGAAACATCACACTCAGTTGGAAATTAATTTGAATTCAGCCTGGCAAACAGAATAAAAATGAGCAGATAAACAACTGAATGTTTGCGAGGCGCCTCTGCAACTCTGAAATCCTATTTGGGTCAGGTTTAGTCTCTTTTTGTGTTCCCAACAGAGCTTGTTGGCTTCGGATCAAAGTCCATTCGTGGCCATTTCGATTTAAATATTCTCAGCTAGCATTTATGCGTCCTTTATATACTGTAAAATTATATTCCGTATCATGTAATTTCTCTCTCTCTCTCTCTCTCTCTCTCTCTCTCTCTCTCTCTCTCTCTCTCTCTCTCTCTCTCTCTCTCCCTCTTTTTCACGTCTAAATACAAATACAGACAATTTATACTCATTTATGGGTATTTATTTATCTAATGCATTTGTTCCTGATACCAGTAATGTTATTTTCTAAAATCCATTGCAGCTCTTCACCTCAAAATATTCCAGAGAGGTTGAAGATTCAACAACGGTCGAGAATTTTGTGAAAGTGATTTGAATTATCAATTGCGATAATAATAGGGCAATGGTTCACCTGACATGGAGCGATTGGAGGTTTGCTATCCAATCAGAATACAGAGCTGAATCGTATTATCCTTCATATTCCATTTTTTTTTTTGTCTACTAAAATCGTGGAAACGGCAGTGTGATTCTAACAATGAAGGCTTCAGGCGATGAACTTATATCACTTAACCTAGCAATATTTCAACAAATGACTTCAAAGATTCATAATCCCTTATAGGGTACCTTGTCCGGGTGTTCCATTTGTGACTTATAACACCTTATGATAAAAGTTGAAATTCTTGTTTGTTATTGAATATATATATATATATATATATATATATATATATATATATATATATATATATATATATATATATATATATATATTATTGACGATTTTGCATAATCAAGGTATTTGCTTGCGATCTGCTGTACAGCGTAAGGCACTGGACATAGGAAAGTGCAAAAAAAAAAATCGAAAATAGAGTTTAATGAATAGAAGATAGTGAAATCCACATGCTAAAATTAAGACAATAAGACAAACGCAATAAGTATTCAAGTGCCGAATACGGAGTGTTTTTAAAGCTGTTGCTAAGGACTTTGACGCAAGTCGAAAAAGTGGTTACACACAGAAAGGCAAACAGAAGCTTTAGGAAGACCACTACAAGGCCCTATGAAATAATCACCTAAAAAAATAATCTTGTTCTTTTTTCTTCAAGTATGAACACGGTTATTCCCTGTAATAGAGATAATTACCATAAAATCTTCATAAAAATAATAATGGTAAGTTATTTCCGCAGAAATATAATCCCCATTCCGAACTGTGTTGAGGTGATGTAGATTCTTTTATGAACTCTGAAATATATCAGTCCGGTCACTTAAAGCATTAAACATAAATTAACACAAACATACACACGAGCTCATTAAAGAAGAATTTCACCCTCAGTAGTGCTTTCTCTCCTCAAATAAAGAACAGATAATAACCCCGAAAAAAAAACCTTGCAAGAAGTCATCGTTATTTACTAAACTATTATTTTTATCACGAGTCAATTCCCAGCCGCTGCAGTCGTCTGTAATGAGATTCCTTATCCCTGGTGGAAATGGGAAATAAACTCCTCTTACCACTAAATATCCTAACCACAAATCTCGGTTTAACAAGCACCCAGGAAAGGGGGAGTGGGAGTGGAAGGGGGAGGGGGAGGTCACCGAACAACACGAGAAGACCGTTACCAAAAGTGCTTGTTGTAGAGAGGAAGGTAAGGACGGGCCCCGAGGTAATTTGCTCTGCAATGGCTGTTGAGGGTAAGCATCCCCTGGATTAGGCTCCCTAATGAGCAAACAGACTTTGTCTTGAACGCTTATCGTGCTGATAAAAACAGACTGAAGCAGCACTGCTAATTCTTCTCAAGGTAAACGTTTATGGAAATGACTTCGTCCTGACCTTGATTTCACTCAGGATATCGAAAAAAACAGGGTGGTATCTTCTCACGATATGTAATTATATATTTCAAGGATGAATATAAATTAGATGACGTTTCTCTTCGTAGAAAAGTAAAAAGACTCCAACGAAGAAGAAAGTGGTGTATTATGTACCCAAAAAAATATAAGTAAAAAATTTCATAACATTCCAGACGTCATTGATGTTCGAGTATTTCCTTTCAGGTTATAGCTTTTTATCACTGAAATAAGAAATAAAAGAAATCTATATCACTTATATCATAAAATGTCACCAAAAGTGAAATTTCAAGCTGAAATACGAATAACATCAGTCTTAGAGAAATATCTCCCCGGTGCCATTCCAACTTTCTAAAAGCGATCGATTCCCGGTGATTCCATGAAAGGTTTTGGAGGTTACAAGTGAAATGGGCAATGAGCCACCTCTTGAAACTTAGTGATTCTTAATGGAAAAATAAGAAAGATCCTTTTGCAGCATTAAGTGACCGAGAGCTCCTTATTTGATTAGGGAAGAGGAGAGAGTTAGTTTCTTATTCGATAAAGTATTCAGTTGACGAGGACAGAGACCAGCGTTGTCGAATTCAATGTAAATGTTGGAAAATTCTTTTAAACAAATGGAAAATAAGGAGAGAGAACAATCCAAAATCAAATTATACAAAATTCATTGTACTTCAAATATTATGACTGAAACTAGATTGACAATGACTAGGTTGAATAAAAAAGCAAAACGGAACGGATATGGTTTATTCTCTCTCTCTCTCTCTCTCTCTCTCTCTCTCTCTCTCTCTCTCTCTCTCTCTCTCAAAGAACTAAACAATTAAACGTATTTTCTGTATTTGGTTTAAAACATATGTAGTTTGTTTCTCTTGTTACCGGGAGGATAGAGCACTAATTCCTCAATATAAAATTAAATTCCACATGGAAAAAGACTTAAAAACCTAAATTTCCCATTCTGTGCCGGTTCCATAAACTTTGGCTAAATTCACGAACTCTGGGATTCCAGTGAATATTCAAAGTAATTCGAATCCCGAGATGGAAATAATATTGGCATCGGATGGTCAGACTCGGAGAATGATTCGGTGATTGTATACCAATCGGATTGCTTCGGTAAATGGCCATGACATTGCATGAGAATTCTGATACAGCCACGGATGCAGGAATTTAGCCGTGGTGAAAAAAAACAAATCATGAAATACTTCAAGTGAAAGATAACTCCCAAGAATAAAAGGAAAGGAACTTTTCATATTAAAGTCACACAAGCTACAACATTGGGGAATTTTCTTCTACATGAAAGAGCGCCATTCATATATCCAGGTTTGATACCAATTATTCATTTGTTTTCGTTATCTTTGTTGGAGGAACAAATGAACAATTCAAACAGAGATTGATCTTGCAATTGTTTATATAAATCACTTTCGGAGTAGACTAGAGTTGGATTTAGCTTTCATAAATATTTATAGAGGAGTATTGCATATAGAGATCCTTTGCAATATCTAGATGTATGATGGGAGTGCCAATTTGAAACGTTGCACAAGTTATTTCGATATCTTTTTTTCATTCTTACGAAAATGACCTAGTTTACGTTTCCTTATCCTGCGAAAATTGTTGCACTGTTTGGCTTGAATTCTGAAAAAAGATATGAGAATGTATGTAATTTTTTTACTTTTCTTTCCCCCACACGACTTCTATTTTCATCTTGCCTGATATTTGGTTTCCCTTTGTCCATAAATCTGTCTGGTTTATCCCCGAGAATCAAAACACAAAATGCATTGAATGCAATATATGACGATGACAAAAATAAACATTTATTTCCTGATTTTTTCTGATCTTTTCTTCTCGGTATAAATCACACTTCAGAAAGAATGTCTTTTTAAATCGCGTTTTTAACCTTTCAATTACAAAGGCTTTCTCTCTGAGCGAAATATATGTGAGCGTTGTGAGCAAGAAAATGTTCGGGATTTGCGAGAAGAAAGCGAAAAAAGATTATTCTTTATCTTAGCTGATATAAACGGTTTTTGACTTTGAGATGTAAAAATCAAAAGAGAAACGAAAAACCTGGAATTTAAAAGAAAATGAGAGAGGGGAAAACAGGAAGCGATAAAAAAACATACATGGAGAATGTTTAAAAAAGCGAAGGGGTAACAAATGAAGGAAGTACAAGAGAACAGAAAGGACTGGAAAAAGAGGAACAGTTGGTTCAATATCTGGATGCATGCTACCTACCTGAAAATAGTTGAAATTACGATGGTTTAAGTATGTGCAAATAAATTTTTATCATATATATCAAGTTAACAATAAAGGAAATATGCATGGTGTTAAAAATAACCCTAAATGCTCATATAACATCCCTCCATGAGAGGAATCTCGTTTAATATATCTGGTGACGTCATCCTTCAGAGTTATGAATGGGGGCTACAGTGTCCCTCCCAATTCCCTGTTTACGTAATGATATAGTTGCCAGCTGTCAATGAAGCAAAACTAAAAGACTTTAGCTGCGACAAATGTTCACTTTGTAGGTTTCTGTTGTTACACTGCGTCAGCTATTAAAAGTATGGAAGCATTACTGTCTAAATTTGCGGAAAGATTTTCTCTAGAGAAATCGGATGAAAAGATATGGTCAAGAGAATAGGCATTTTTTTGTTGCTACAATTCACCTCATTCGTATAGCAAATACACTCCCTCTCTCGAGAGAGAGAGAGAGAGAGAGAGAGAGAGAGAGAGAGAGAGAGAGAGAGAGAGAGAGAGAGAGAGGAAGGGGGTAATATTAGATTTCGAAAGGTACTCTATCATTTTCTATTACAAGGAGTTTGATAAAGTGTGTGTGTGTGTGTGTGTGTGTGTGTGTGTGTGGACAGATCTGGAAATTACATCATGGAACTCTTGAGATATATTGCAACAGTGGTCACAAACAGAAGAGGTTTCACAGTGGAATTATATAAAAGAGGATGATAACTCGTAGTGCACTGGTTTAATGAAGAGATTTTGTAAGACTAATTCAAGGATAAAAACACATGAAGTCGAACTCGGAAAAGCAAAGAGTGTTAGAATAGGCTCCTTGTGATCTCACTAGCGAAGGAACACGCCGTGTCCTTTTGCCATTGAAACCCACATAAAAAAGAAAACAGAAAATAAACACTAGTGGAACGCTAGCTTATCAGATTTTCTCAGAGTGCACCTTCAGTATTTCCTCACAGTGTATATCTGTCCCTTGGCAGTTCATTGTACTGAATACCTTCTGTCTCCTGTGAAACGAAAGGTGAAGCTTTCCGTTTCGATCGGGTTCGTAATCACCTAATCTCAGTTGACCATCGTAAAGGTAAACAGGAGCTTCCAGGTAATTTGCTGCTGCTGGTGGCGGCGAACATGAACTAGTGAGCTGTGATCTTTATTAAACTTAATTTCTGAAGTGTTTATGATATGTTTGATTACCTGTTGCTAGATTTTTTTTATTATTTATATTTTCATGGAATGTACAGGTATGACTCCCTAGGGAGTCAATGGGACTTCAGGGTATAAGGGATAAATGAAAATTATAAATTTCAGACTTATTTATATTTGAATACTTTTATGCAGCATTTTATTGATATAAGCATGACAAAAAGTAAATTTCTTTGAATTACAATCATATGAACACATGCATGTACAATCATGCGTGCAAGCGCAACTGTACAGCATGCACTAATGCAAAGAAAGCAAGTAAATAAATGGGAATAAAGAAAAACGCAAAGTTCCTGTACTGATTAAATAATAAAGGAAACACTTCATATAGAATACATAAAAAATACATAACAAAAGAACATAAAGGGTTTGCGGATAACTGTACAGCAGAAAAGGGTATGTGCACAGCAAAATTCTATTTTTCATGAAATATTTGCCAGTATGACTTCAGATGAAGAGTGACATTACATTTTGCGCTCTGAATTTTCTCATTCTTCTTACACACAATGCATCTTCTTGAAGTTACTGGAGATTCAGTACGATAATTAGTATTGTCTGTCCTTACTTCCCGTGGTGGGAGAGCTTTGCTTCCTTTTGGGCCTGACCTTAGTGCTTTTGAATGCACCCTTTCAGACTTTGCTCTTTTGACAAGGATCTGAACAACAGACCGTCTATATTCTTTGTTAGGAATTGTAGTCGCCAGCAAAACACCACCCCTGTGTTCAGAGCAGCAATAATAAGAGGAAAATACCACTTCTTTCCTCTAGTTGCCTGGCGAAAATCTGACAAAGATCTGTCAAACAAGTCGACACCGCCCATGCCTTTATTATTTGCTTTTACTATGAAAGGTTGTTCAATGTTCACTCTTCCTACACTTTTTTGCCATCGTTTTGCCACGCCAATGGGATTTAGATCTTCGCAATTACTGCAATGAGTAACAACAGCATTATCATTCCACGTAACGATTTCAACATTTCCTTCAGGTCGATAGTCATGGGATCCCCTTGGCTTCTTTTTCATATCTTTTGCAGTAGGCAATGGGCAGTGCTTTGTTCTGTTTGATCTGATTGCACCAGTGGCATTTATTTCCTTTCCTTTCAGATCTAAGCCTATGTCATATGAAGTAAAAAAATGGTCAAAATAGAACCTGTGCTTGGTAGGTTCAGTACAAGCAGAAATGCATTCCCGGATTACCCTACTTTCTAAAGGTTCCTTGGACGACTGGTTTTCTGATTTACCTTCATAGATCTTTACATAATAGGGCATCCCAGTTGAACTAGCCATGATCCATGCATGATTTGAAGCCAAATCGTATTGGCTTTTGTCTGATGAATTGCTTGCAGGAATGACGTCCGTAACAAGGCGTCATAGATTCGTCAGTACTCAGAATTTCATGAAGAATTCCAAATTGCCTAATGTTTTTATTCAGAAGATCATACAAAGGTTTCACTTTAGCCATTTTCTCATTACCAAGGTTTGCATTGTCAGCACAATGAAGAAACTTCTTGATTCCTGAAACCTATTTCTGCTCATAGTTGCAGCAAAGATAGGGCATTCAAGATTTTGTGCTTTGCTCCAATAATCCTTCTCACTTGATCTCTTTCCTTTCAATATTTTTCTTCGTCCAGCGAGGTTTATCCATTCTTTCAGTTTCTTCTATGTCTTCCATTTCTTCATCATCATGTGTGTGCGCATGTTATGTTTTAGTTCATGTATATGCATGTTTGATTTGTATATATGTGTAAGATGAGTGTGTGTGTGTGTGTGTGTGCACCGAATCTAAATAGAGCAAAGGTGAAATTATAATTTTCCCACTGAAATTCAGAGTCCGATGTTATTGTTGATGCTTTTATCTCTTTATATATCAATAATCTACAATATATTGTTTATACCGATACCCCTAAGTCCCATTGACTCCATTGGGAGTCACTACGGAAAAATAATCTGAATAAAATCAGCTGATACTTAAACAATTGCAACACATGTTTTTTTAAGGAAAATATGTATTCTGTTCAATTTAGAGGGTAATGAATGTGTAAGGTGACATTTACTATTTCATAAAAATGAAATAGTGTGTAACGGTGAAATATGCAAAATCACAGAAAATTCAAGTCATAAGAAAAGCCATAAAATTTTAGTAAATCATCATTTTGCTTAATAGACAAGTAGTTTCTATCGATATCTGTATCTTAAAACAATTTAAAGTTAAAATAATCTTGTAGATAATTTAAAAAGAATATTTTAAAACATGACTCCTCAGGGAGTCAATGGAACCGTATGGGGTGAGAAAGCAAACCTGTCCTTGAAAGTTTTAGTACGCTGTAAACATCACAGATTAAGAAAAGAATGTTGCTCATTCAGTAGGCGTTATACGAAAGAACGTCTCTCTCTCTCTCTCTCTCTCTCTCTCTCTCTCTCTCTCTCTCTCTCTCTCTCTCTCTCTCTCTCTCTCAGAAAGAAACGTTTTTAGGACTTCCTTTTCAAATGTTAAAAAGAAAAATGCTAGTAAGTTTTCCATATATAGTAAGTTTTCATATATATATATATATATATATATATATATATATATATATATATATATATATATATATATATATATATATATATATATATATATATATATATATATATATATATATATATATATATATATATATATATACACATACATACATACATACACATAAGGACCGGAGCTGAGGCTCGAAGTATACATCACGAAGGAAGTAATAGGGACAGGCATCCTTATACTTTAACAGTATATTTTCAATGCCGACGTTTCGCGACGAATTCGAAGTCGCATTTTCAAGGCTGTAAAATAAAATTTGCAAACATTAATAACTTAAATTAAATTATGGAGATATGCACTAGCAACAGCTCTTTATGAAGTAAAAGATTTAAAACAAAACACCTCATTCTAAGACAAACCCATTATAAGCAAAAGGAGTTCACTAAAATCTTAAAACAGACTACCTATATAAAAGAAAGAGCAGGACTAACTTCTTAAATAAATAAAAACAGAGTCAGGAAAGCTAGTTGCCCAAACTAGGCTATAAACAATTTTGCTGAAGACGATTGAGCATTTAACGAAGTTACAGTCTTTTTGATAATTATGGATTCTAAGATGGTCAAGTCGTTATTGTTCTGCACTTGGCCTAAGATGGAAAAATCCTTGTTGTCAATCTAAGTTTTACATAATTTTGAATGATTATGTATATTTGATTGTTCAGGATTAGATAACCTGCTACCTGTTCTATGGTTTATGCCCTGTGGGAATCTATGCGGACCTTCAACAGCCTCCTCGTGCATCCCACGTATATCCCGTGATCACATCCCAGGCAAGTGTATTTGTATACGACGCTGGACAAAAGCAGAGGACTGAGTCGGACTTTGACTCTAAACAGGGACCCTATTGTTATGGAGTTTTTCGGGATAATTTTCAGATTCAAAGCAGGAAAACGCTTTTGAATAATGGCTGTGCATTTTTCCATCTTAGGCCAAGTGCAGAACAACAAACGACTTAACCATCCTAGAATCCATAATCATCAAAAAGACTGTACCTTCGTTAAATACTCAATTGTCTTCAGTAAAATTGTTTATATCCTAGTTGGGCAATTGGTTTTCCTCACTCTGTTTTTATTTATTTATGTTATTCTTGCTCTTTCTTTCATATAGGTAGGTTGTTTTAAGATTTTAGTGAACTCCTTTTACTTATAATGGGTTTGTCTTGGAATGAGGTGTTTTGTTTTAAACGTTTTTACTTCATAAAGAGCTGTTGCCATTGCATATCTCCATAAATTAATTTGAGTTATTAATGTTCGCAAATTATATTTTATATAACCTTGAAAATGCGACTTCGAATTCGTCGCGAAACGTCGGCATTGAAAATAAACTGTTAAAGGACGAGGATGCTTTTTCCTATTACTTTCTTCGTGATGTGTGTATATATACTGTATGTATGTATGTATATATATATATATATATATATATATATATATATATATATATATATATATATATATATATATAAAGGAATCTTACAATATACTATATATATATATATATATATATATATATATATATATATATATATATATATATATATATATATATATATATAAAATATAAAATATAGTATATCGTAAGAATCCTTTATTGTTTTTCTCTGTTGACTGTCCACAAAGTCTTCACTTACAAAGCCTTCAGACTAATTGCACTGAAGCTTATTCCACGTATTGTCATTCACAGACGACACAAGGTCTTTTCGTAGTTCTCTGAAGTATATATATCAATATAATAGTTTGCAATTTCGTATATCAGTGATTATTTTTATAGCTATTAGAGCCGCTGAAAGCTTAAAAAATGTGCCTGGCGATAAAGAATGGTCTATCATACACCAATACACACAAAAACTGCACCAAAAAGAATTGTCACTGTTCTATTCATCATATTTGTTTTGTAAGCATCCACTGCAACTGTCATCAGACAATATCAAAGACGTTTTGATGTTAAAGAAATTAAATTTGAAAATTTTGTCATAATTTTCAGCATAACTTAATTAACCATGTTTTTCTATACTATCCCTGAACGTTCTAGAGTAAGAAGGAATCATATCCTCTCAATGGAAAAGTAGTTTGAAACAGAATATTCATTTTTAAGCCAATGTCACATATACACTTTACCAAGCGTCTAAGCACTCTACGGCCTTTCAAAAAATATATATCTATTTAAATTTTTTTATATTTTTTATTTTAATGAGTATATTTTGTATATCAAATACACTCATGATGGTTGCACAGCAAATAATTTATCATATTATAAAAATATCAATTTCAGAGAATCTTACAGAAAATCAAGCTATAATTTGAAAATAAAAATAGAAAGATATTTAGTTTCGAAGTCAGTTTAAAAAAATATCGAATTATACTTGGAAAAGGCTGTTTGAAAAACTGTGGGTTCTCAAAATATATGTTAACCTAGCGGAATGTGTGAGTTTTTTACCCATGTTTCTCTTGTGGTGCCGACTTAGCACGATTTCCTTTACGTTACTGTATTCTGTCTTTCTTTTAACCAGCTATGTATATTTTCCAATATTTTTTCTACAAACGCTCTTCAATAATATACTTGTCTCTGAAATTCAAAACAAGGTAAAGATCGCACAACCGTTGGTGCTACAGAATACTCACACATATTCGTTCCTGCATCCGTTACATATCTCGATGTTAAGAATTCAAATACTACAGAATTTCCCTTGACTTTATCGCAATTTCAGTGGCCGATGCCCTCGCTTCTGAACGAAATATTTTTTGTTTGCTTTGGCACAAAGCCTGGATATCGCATTTTCAGTGGCACTTTTCTAAATCCCGCTGCCTGGGGAAATTAAACGTCACTGAAGCAATGTTTTCAAAAATTATATTTTGAGTGTTCGGATGCTCGTAACCAGTAGCCAGAGACTCTGCTGAACATTCCCGGGAATTTACTCCTTTCTTTTTACCTGACATTCAACAGGAAGAAATTGAAGAGACTGTGATGGCCGGTCGCGGGAGACGAACCCGCATCATCATTATCACAAGGAGGTCATGTTGCCGACCTGACCACGAGAAGGATAAAAGTCTATTACATCTCGTACATACATTTACCTGTCGTTTTCAGATATATTTATTAGAGCTGGAATAGACCCATCCTCACCATCGTAGCCAAGTGGGCAATCGTTTTCATTGCTTTTTAGGCTGAAATATGTATGTAGAATCTACTGGTCACTTTTTACCAGACACTTATGTAATTCTAATAGCCACAATGCCCTCTTAACTTTTCGAATTTCAGCCTAAAAAGCAATAAAAACGATTGCCCACTTGGCTACGATGGTGAGGATGGGCCTATTCCAGCTCTAATAAATATATCTGAAAACGACAGGTATCTGTATGTACGAGAGGTAATAGACTTTTATCCTTCTCGTGGTCAGGTCGGCAACATGACCTCCTTGTGATTATGATGATGCGGGTTCGTCTCCCGCTACCGGCCATCACAGTCTCTTCAGTTTCTTCCGTTTGGATCTAACGGCTTTGTAGTTACAAGCATATCCAAAAAAGCGCGAAGAATTCGAGAAGTTAAGAGGGCATTGTGGCTATTAGAATTACATGTGTGTCTGGTAAAAGTAACCAGTAGATTCTACATATATATATATATATATATATATATATATATATATATATATATATATATATATATATATATATACCCTGTATATATATATATATATATATATATATATATATATATATATATATATATATATATATATATATATATATATATATAATCACAAAGACCACACACAGCCCATGAAAATTTAACCACGACCCGGTGGTGGCCTGTCCTATACCGTTGCCAGACGCACCATTATGGCTAACTTTAACCTTAAATGAAATAAAAACTACTGAGCTAGAGGGCTGCAATTTGGTATGTCTGATGATTGGAGGGTGGATGATCAACATAACAATTTGCAGCCCTCTAGCCCCGGTGGTTTTTAAGATCTGAGGCGGACAGAAACAGTGCGGACAGAAAAACGTTCTGACGAACAGACAAAGCCGGCATATTAGTTTTCTTTTACAGAAAACTAAAAGCTAAAAACACACAATGTATTAAAGACTAAGACAAAGAGATTTAAGACAAACCCTACAATCCGAGGTTCGGTTGCTGAAAGGTTTGCCAGTGCGAGAAAGAAGGAGTCAGACAAACCAGGGAAGGAGAAGGGTGGGCGGTCTGAACAATGTACAGTATAATGGAACTGCTGTAGTGTTCTTATTCAAGGTTGGAACAAGGTGCTCAATGGCCAAGGATTCGAGTATTGGGAGGTGGTTTTCATTAGGGCTCGATAAAATGATCTTGAAATCATCGTAGTTAAGTTTGCATTTGCATATTTGTGTGTGGTTTCTAATATTTGAAAGCTCAGGGTTGGAAAGCTTAATCCTTGTTCGGTAACCAACACCTATGTGTGAGTCACATCGGTCTTTGAGCAGCCAAGGAAGTCTGTTCGTTCACGAACAGCAAGTATATCAATAAACCGGTGTTGTCTTTTCGTCCGACGTCACTTCGTCCGACGTCACTTCGTCCACGCCTTTTGGTCCTGCGTCTTTTTGTCCGATGTTTTTTTTGTACAACGACATTTTGTCCAATTTATTATGATCACAAGTAAATAAACTCCCTATAAAAGTGAATATCAATCGCAAAAAATCTTTGAGATTTTATTGATAGGATACAAGTAAAATACAGTGATAAAATGTACTTTAAAAAGGCATTTAAGAAAAGTAATAAGATATAACTAATGGTTTATCATGATCACCAGTAAGTAAACTCTATAAAAAAAGGGGGGAATATCAAGATCAAATAATCATTGAGAATTTTATTGATAGGACACAAGTAAAATACAGTGGAAAAAATGTATTTAAAAAAAGGCCATTTAAGAAAATTAATAAGATATAACTAATGATTTATTATGATCACTTTAAACTGATGCAAACCATTCACATTCAAAAATCCATTTTTCTTGTTGAACCATATTCAGTGACCAATCTTTTGAGGCGTTCAGTTTTCTTTTTTTTATATCGCATACATGAATTGGACAGATCTCCCCTAAGAATTTGAGTCTTTTTACCTTTAACGAACCCTTCCTCTTCATTCAGAGTTTTGATTAATTTCCAAATATTCAAATGTGCTCCACCCGTCAAACGGTTTATTGCAGAATGAAAGCCCACTGCAGCATTATTTGTTGTGGGTAGATCTTGAAGAATACGCTCATTAACATTCCATACATCTATCGGGAATGCAGGGGGTTCTGTCCTTCGTCTAGCACCACGTCCTCTCACAAAGCCTATGGAAGTCAAGTCGAAGTAAGCGATGACTTCAGCAGGAATTTCTTCATCATCTATTATATATAAGTCTTCTTGAGCCTGTTCGACATCTTCGACGGGGGGGAAGGCTAATGCTGAAAAACATCGACTTTTAAGACAGAATTCAGAGTCTGTATTGTATTTTTCTTTAAGCCCTAAATCTGTAATTTTTCGAAACACTGATTGGCCCAAATGAAACAAACATGCCACAACAGATGAATTTGGGAGTGATGAATTAACTGGCTTGTGCCCTGCAACTTCGAAATCTGCCATGATATCAAGCGGGTCTGCATTAGGTTGCATAATTTTCAATTGCTCAAAAAATAATTCGTACGTCTGCTTTCTTTTATTGGGCAGTAATGCAAAGACCCGTAGAAAACTGCTACCTTTAACTTGCACATGAATGCAAAACAGCAGAAACCACTGTTGTGGCACAATTTTGAAGATTCCATCACTTGAGCAATGACGACATGATGCTATATCTGATGAGCACTTTCTGATACAGAATACTAGTAAGGGCTGTTGATCCTGAACGCCCGAATCACATCTCATAAACTGTTCGCCATTATCAAGTTTACAATATTCGTTAGGTATTTCAAAACCATGTCTCGCCGCTGGATAAGCTTAAAATACAGAATTTTTTTTCTCGGCACCTTTGAATAGTCCTTGAAAGTACGGGCAACCTAGGAAGTTGAGAGCAAACATTATCTGTTAGTTGCGTAAACTTGCCGCTATTATGCTACGCGAACTTGCTGCTATGTTTTCCGCTGCTTCATGCTTTATTGCTGCAACTGCTTTTCTAGAATTTAATGAATCTACATCAGCTAGATGAAGGTGCTCACTAGAAAAACAAATAATTTCAGCTCATTGTTTTCCGTTACCGTGTGAATCTGTGCTGAACACAGCCTTCTTTTCTCACATCTCCAGGATTCTTTTCCTAGTTTTGTATTGCTTGAATGAAAATCATAAATGTAATTACTTTCATCAGCTACTTTTCTCTTGTTCTTGGTAAACACAACGAACTTTGCCATTTCGGGATGGGCAAACTCACAAAGTTTACATTAAATTTTAACAATTTATATATACAGTACCAGACTTAAGAGAGAGTGGAAAGCTCATTTTAGAGTGGATAAACATGAGAACTCCTCCAGATTTTAAGTAATTTTTGCAGAACTGCCACAATAAGGCCCAGTTGCTCAGAATTATGTTAAAAGTTTGGAAAAGTGATGATGCTATAAGTAGACTGAAGAGTAAACTACTTTATCATAAGGTTTTAACGATACAAAAACAACTTTTAACAAAGAAAAGAGGACGGTAATAAGAGTCCTTATCGGGCCGTTAAAGGACAAAGAACGGTAATAGGATTCCATTAACGAGGCTCGTTATAGTTTTTCCCAAAGAGTTTATTTACAATTTGACAAAAAGACGCTGGACAAAAAAATCATCGGCCAAAACGACGGAGGACCAAAAGACGTGGACGAAGTGACGTCGGACGAAAAGTCGAGTCACGAAGTAAAGCAGGCCGGACCGCATTAAAGTATGTCATTTTTGTTTGTGTAGAAAACATCCACCTGTGGTTTTTGGATTCCTTAAGATGAATATGACATGAACTGCTGGTCTCCAGTATAAAGTCGACTTTATACTGATGAAACTATCGACTTTATACAGGAAACCATCCATTTTAGGAATGACGGTGATGTGTTCTGGGGTTTTATCAAAGCGGATTTTAAGAAACTTTTAGAATGGGCTGTGCGGGTCACAGTCTTCATTTTTAACGATGAGGTTTAGGTTCAGGTTGACGGCGTCGGTATGGGCATCCCATTGAACTGCACCGTTGCTGACCTTTTTATGTTCAACTACTGGACAATTGTCCCGCCTCCTTTTAGCCGCCATTTTACCGTAGACATGTGGATGGCACATTCTTACTTTTTAGGGACCAACATCGTTGCGAGTTTTTCTTAGAATATGCGAACGCCTCACGCACTAATATAAAATTTACATTTGAGAAAGAAAATGATAATAGATTATAGTTTCTTGATATCTTGGTCGTACGAGAGAACGATCGTTTCAGCACGGAAATTTTTCGTAAGGCCACATTTACAGGTTTTGGGGCAAAACTTTTATAGTTCCTGTTCAAGTAATTTTAAACTAAATTCATTATCAACACTACTTCACAGGGCTATGGGCTTGACTTCAAAATGGAGCTTATTTCACAATGAAATTCATTTCCTGCAGGAATTTTTTAAGAGCAATTGGTATCCAACTGGCCTTTTTTTAGTTACGTCAGAAAGTGCCTACAGAAAACCTTTGGTTCAAAACTGAAATATTACATCAGCTTCGCATACACTTATGGTACCACATTAATACCACAATTGAGGAAGATAATGAGGAAATATTTCCCAGCAGCTGACGTCAAATTCATCTTAAGGAATCCAAAAACCATAGGTGGATTTTTTCGATGCAAAGAAAAATTACCTACTTTAATGTGGTCCGGCCTGGTTTACTGATATATTTGGTGTTAGTGCAACGAACAAACTTACTTGGCTGCTCAGAGTACGATGTGATTCACATATAGGTGTTAGTTACCGCACGTGGATTAAGCTTTCCAACCCTGAGCTTTCAAATATTAGAAACCATACACAAATATGCAAATGCAAACTTAACTACGATGATTTCAAGATCATTTTATCGAGCCCTAATGAAAACCACCTCCCAATACTCGAATCCTTGGCCATTGAGCACCTTGTTCCAACCTTGAATAACAACACTACAGCAGTTCCATTATACTGTACATTGCTCAGACCGCCCAACCTTCTCCTTCCTTGGTTTGTCTCGACTCCTTCTCTCTCGCACTGGCAAATCTTTCAGCAACTGAACCTCGGGTTGCAGGGTTTTGTCTTAAATCTTTTTTGCTTAATCTTTAATACATTGTGTGTTTTTAGTTTGTTTTTGTGCTTATTGTATGCGATGATTTATGTTAATCTTGCTGGATAAGTTTGTAACGTATATGTTTTTAGTTTTCCTTTGTTTAGCCTTGAAAATGAGACCACTGTCTTGAGACTGGCGAGAATAAAGAAACGCGATGTATCGAGCTGTTTTGCCTCTTCACCTTGTTATCATAAGATGAGGACTAGCCTCGGCCTCTTATTGGATGATATATATATATATATATATATATATATATATATATATATATATATATATATATATATATATATATATATATCATACACATAGATATAAATATATGCAGTTATACATACTGTATATATACATATATAAATGTATATAAATACAAGTCATGTTTCTCTGCATTAGTAAGAAGAAGAAAATATCAAGAAGAGAAATTATTAGCATGTGAAGAACAAATAGACAAAAAAGGATTCATGTCACGCCATTTTCAAATTCTTTGAAATAGGTACAAATAAACCGGGAAATTATTTTAGGAAAACGAAACTTATCTGAATTTTTAGGCACTACAATGGAAATAGAGTATTGGTGCTATTCATTTTTCCATTGCATTATTACTATTACTGACATTTGCAAGAAAAATTTCCCTAGATCTGAAATACATAGCCAGGAACGTGCGCAATGAAGAGAATGAATTTACCCTGATATAATACCGTAATTAACTTTTTCTATCGTTGAAAGATGGAACTCAGTCATATACAAAATATATCTGAATAATGGTAGGATAATAAAATCAAAACAAATACTTCTACGCAATGTACCCTTTAGGAGGTTTTAAAACGAAATGCCCCCAGTTGCTCGTCGACTCATTCTTTCATAACTGAAAATGTTTTACCCAAACGGTACTAAATATTTTCTTTCATTAAGGCTCAGTTTCATTTAGGTTTCCACAGAAAGATCCCTTTTAACTGCAAGCCTATTTCGAGAGTTAGTAACGGGATAGTACGTAAGGGTAAGAAGTGGTCATATTAGAAGAGGGAGTGGGTATAATATGAAATAGACAGAACACGCAAAAGATTAAAAAGAAAAATGGGAGTGGGTTGCCAAGGTCTTCAGGAGGCATTTCAATTCCGCGAAATAATAGAATTTATGGACTCCAGAAATAGGAGAGGAAAAGGTTGAGGGAGAGTGAAGGAATCTTCTCCTGGAAACGACAATTAGTTCCACCCGAGGCTATCCTCTCGGGAGGATACTTAAGAGGGATGGATTTAGAAAAACGATGCCTATTTGGAGCCTAACACTCCATAGGAAAAGGAAAGAGACGTTTCATTTGTTGTGGGGAGGGGGCAGGTGTTCGATTGTTTGTTTGGGAAACGGCTATATTAAGAAATAAACTGCAAAGAAAAAAGTTGCAGACTAAAATTCTCAGCACGTTTTCTGAGGGATCACATCCTCAAACTGTTTAGAGAGTAAAGAATAAATAAAATAAATCTTACCTGTCACTATTTCGAATTATTCGCAAGTGGTGATTTTGCTCTACCCGTTTCTGAGAACTATGAATAAAATTATCCTCTAGCTCACGTTCATCAGCAAAAAGGCACAGTGCAACCTTTGAAGTCGGGTATATAATTGGAAGGTGTACTCATGAAAGGTTTGCGAACGGTGTCATGCTTTCAAACAGACTTGTAATTAATAGCAGTGGAATTTTGACGAAATTGGATCAGTGGTCAAACACACGGAAAAGTCAAAAAACAGAACTTTTTGAAGTAGGACAATAAAGTTCTATGAATAGAGCTAAATATTTTTTCTTCAAACGATTCACTTTGCCTGATTGTTTTTAATTGATACCTGACGTTTGTCATAAGATGCAAAGAAATATGGCTTCAAAGTTAGCCTGACAAAAGTGCTTTAGAGCAACCTGACTCATGGCCTCTTTAGCGGAGAATTTTATCATTAGTTGCCTTCTGTAAATAAAGAACATCGAAAATTAGGCAATGTGTCTAGGATACAAGTTTTTTGTGGAATTTTTTATGCTTTATTTTCCAATTTATATCCTCGAGTGAAGTTTTCATAACTTTACTGTTTTTAAAATAAATAAGAACGCAAATTTTTTTTTCCTAGTTGACTTTGCAATTCAAAACCGTTTTCAACAGCCACCCATGAGGTGCCCTTCGGAAAACATGAACGTGATTGTCTTCAGCTGCAGTTAACGTAGTAAGAGAAAAAGGTTAATAATATCCCCAAGTTGATGTGTCAACAGTGGATGTTGAAAAGAGACGTCTAAACTGTTTTCTGAGTTTCTCTTCTCCTCTGTCTCTTCACACACACCACAGACACACACACATGCACACACACACATACACACACACAGACATATATATATATATATATATATATATATATATATATATATATATATATATATATATATATATATATATATATATATATGTATGTATGTATGTATATAAATTCTGAATACAAAAGAAGGTACGTGTAAAGCTGGGTTAAAAGGAAGAAACCTTCTTTTCTGAAGAAGCTGACTCCATTTCAGATCAAAAATGAAAGAGAAAAGAGCGCATTTTAAAACACCTTCTCCCCCCAGTCACTGCAAAGAAAATAGGAAGGAAGGAAATGAGAATTAATGATATCTTCATTTAATTTGAAGATAATTTTTGTTTTTTTTTCTTTACTCTTTCATTGCGTGGAGAGACGACTCATAATAAGTTGAAGGGACATGAAAGCTATTGACCAGTAAGTCATTCAGGACCTTCGCTATCCTATAGGTTGGGGATGTCATCTGAGAGATGATGCGCCTTAGGAGGTTATCTGTTCTTGTACTGCGCCTGATTTAGAAAGAATTTTTAGTTTCTTACGTTTTTAGTTTTCAGTCTATATGAAAGAATATTAAAGTGGAGTTATTGAATTCAAGTTCTACATTTACTCATACTTTTACCTTTCTGAACTGCAGGTAGATTAAATTAGAGTTAAAAAATGGAACAAGGAATTTGGCTAAATGGCAGAGAATAGACTGTAGTTTAGACTGGGCGATTATGCTCGAGAATTTATTTATAGAACGCATATTTGCATTTTATATTTCAATTCTTTTTCGTGCCTATGGATCTTGGGCAATTATAAAAATATCTTGAATATATCTCTAGAGTCATTCTATATGTTGGTATAGACGCCCAAGCTCCAAGGTTTTTTAAAAACAGCCAGTGAATATTCAAGAGAAGTTCTGCCTTTGTCACACAAGAACGCAATGCTGTGAGAAAACAAATGGCGACTTTTATTTCAATACCAGAATTGCTGAAATTATGTTTTCCTTCAGCTTACAAGAAAGTTTTTTCGAAAAAAAAGAGTAAATGTTCTTACGATTTTTATATTGCACTCTGTAAGAAAGAATATTGGAGTGGTGCTGTTGACCTCAAGTATCTTTAAGTAGCTGTTGCAATTAAATAAGGAGTTTTTCTCTCTTAACTGTTGACAACATCGTTTTTAAAAGAGCTAGATTAGATCATTTATGGGAATATGAAGAAATTCCCTAATTTAAAATAAGAGTCTAAGCACGGCAAGATGAAACATTAGAATCAATGAAAAATGAAATAAAATATATGGTAGTCGCTGTAGTGAAGGAAGATGGCAAGAAAATTCATTCCTTTTCCAAAACCAATTCTTTGTAAACTTAAGGAAAATATAATGTTGGAAGGTTGAATAATGAAATAAAAGTCGCCGTCTCTTTTTCTCAAGACTTGTGTTTTATGTGTCACAAAAAACAGGTCATCTCTTGAGCATTCATGGCCTGTTTCCAAAAACCTTGTAACAGGGACGTCTGTACCAGCATACAGAATGACTCCAGGGACATGTTTAAAAGTCTATTATATTTTCCCAAGACTCCATAGGCATAAAAAAATGAAAAATAAAATAGAAATGAGAAGAGAATAGACTATTATGAGCCCACATCTTCGAGCGAAAATTATGTTGCTATTTCCGTGTTTGGAGAAGTTAATGGGCCAAGGAGGATTTTATTGCTTTGTTTATCTGTAATTCTGGCGAGGAGTGAGGTCGTATTTTTTTTTTTTTTTTTGATTGCTTTGAACTTCCGGTCGAAGACTTAATTTCTTCGGAGGAACAAAAGTTCCATAGATAGTAATATTCTTTTATGCCATGATTTAAGTGGATTCTTGTCATAACACATTTTTGATAATTAGATGTTTATTCTTAATCTTGGTGTCATTTGCAGCATTTTATATTACATTCGATGAAATGATTCATGAAGCTACGTATGTATAGAGGCAGCGTATATCCAAAAACAGTCTCAGATCATTTGCTTCGGTGGCTAATGCACTTTCACTTTACACATACGAACGCATTATTTAATTATATCGTAACTCTTTAGCATTATTATTTAATGTAGTAAATATCTGAGGTAAAATTATGCGTTAGTAGATAAATTTCCATTTGTATTTCCTGCTCACAATGAAATTCAATAATCGCATTCGAACACGTTGCTTTAACCCAATGATCACCAAGATGACAAATGCCTCAAATTGCATTTTTCGCCTAAATAATAAAAACTGAATTTCTTATCGTTCTTACCCTCTTTCAATTTAACTTCTCTAAGAATTTCATTTATATTCATCCAGTAACGTGATCTTACTCCATTATAAACAACGTGATAAATGGGAGGGGTCCTCTCTCTCTCTCTCTCTCTCTCTCTCTCTCTCTCTCTCTCTCTCTTTATTAAAAGAAAAATTGCTATTTTTTTTAAGACGTTCATTGAGAACATCCTCTCCACGCTTCCCAAAGCATTACTTAGCACCCTGTACAAAATTCGTCCCTCATTATGGGGACTGGAACACCCGTGCACTATATTCCAAACTTTCCAAACAAGTTCTTTGCTCTAATTGGCAATCCCGTCACCGTCTGCGGCCGGCGTTACACACACGTTCTCTTTCGTGTCTTTGTTCGAGCTGCCTTTACTCTGCGGTAGATACGCCAGATTATTTTCTTGGATAAAATAACGGAAGAATGGAATCAAGGTGAATGAATATATTTTGAAAAAGTCGGCAAATTTTGTCAGAATGTATATTATTTACTGTACATGACAAAATAGGTATATTATATATGAATATATATATATATATATATATATATATATATATATATATATATATATATATATATATATATATATATATATATATATATATATGTATGTGTATATATATATATATACAGCCAGACAGATATTTCTTACAAATATTTTCTCAAATCTACAGTAAATTGTGAAGAGATCTAAAAAATTTGTGGAGAAATCAATGTATCGGAAAAGTATAAATTTGAAATTATTTGAACATCCTTGTGAAAAACGCTCACTACAAAATTATGAATAGCAAATTAAATTTTGTAAAATTCTTTTGTCAAAAAATGATTAGAGCTGTGATGCTGGTATTTTGTTTTATTTTTACGCCCTAATCTGCGCCTTATGATCGCACTAGTACAGTAGTATTACCACGTAAAGAGCACATCTTCGTGACTCGTTTTCATTTAAGCATCATTTTCCACCGCAAAAAAAAAAACCGTTAATCTTGCAAAAGAATGCTTTGTAAATGATATTCTTCGACCTGGATAATCCATTTTGGCGCTCACTGAAGATGCCATTTAATAACGTGAAGAGGCTGCAAATGAAAATAGCTTGAAAAAATCCTCCCAATTCTCTCATGTGAGCAATTGCTTTGATGACTGATACAATACAGGAGTTTACCATTCCGGTAACAATTACGCTGTCTGGAATTTCAACTCCAGAAGCAAAGGGATAGAGGGGAAATACATCATTTTGCATATAGGGAGGACTCTTGGTTGAGCGAATGATTGAAGAAGTTTGCCTTGGGAAGAAGACGCATGGCGCAATTTTGCAATTTGTCCAATGACGACTTAGCTTCGATGTGTCAAGAGGTTTTAATTTACAGCTTAAGGAAAATGAGTTTTATTTTACCGCTCAAGAAAAATGAGAACGCTAAAATTTAAAGCTTAAGAAAAATAAAACAGTTTTAATATACAGCTTAAGAAAATGAAGACCGTTTTAATTTACAGTCGAAGAAACATGAGGCCGTTTTAATTTATAGCTTAAGAAACATGCAACAGTTAGTTACAATAACTGAAATACAGGTAATTGAGATTTAGGACTTGGTTTTGATATGTCAAGAGGTTTTAATTAAAGTTTAAGGAAGATGAGACAGTTTTAATTTATAGTTCAAGAAAGATAAGACATTTAGTTGCAAGTAACTGAAATGAAAGAAACCTGACTGGAAAAAGACGAAAGTAAATCCATCATCATAGAAAAACGAATCGAAAAGCTTCGTGAACTGCAAAGGGCATTTTGCGTGCAAGAAGTTGGTTTATTTTTAGGAGAAAGATGGTGGTAGCGGCTTCATTCTTCTCATCTCGGGTACGCTTTGTTCACTGAGTTCAGGCCGTGATTGTGTCATGACAGATCTCACTGGCAAAGATAGGTATTTTATCAACCAAAAATTACAATACAAATACAAAACGCAAAAATTGCAATATCTTCATATCTTACAGATCAAATTTTTCTCCAGTTACTACTACAATTTCCATTCAACAGGGAAGCACTCCAGAAAATAACGAAAGAAATTATAAAAAAGACATTTAATGCCATAGCTAATATTTAATCATTTATACACTGAGCAAAGTAAGTGAATTTTTGGGAATCCCACAGGACTAACCACACAGCCACTGTCTGACTCCCATAGGACCTACCTTGGTTGGAGAGAAGTCTTGACATCTGGTTATATTTGTATATGTTGGGTCCCAACAACATTTTGCACCAGTGCAGTCGCCTACCCTTTGCTCTTTGCCCTTATGAACGAACTATAAACTTATTCCATGGGCTTACAAGCAAAACTAAGAAAGTACTGTAAGGACCCATCAATTGGTAAATTGAGTTGAAGAGGAAGGAGCAAGAGATCTTATATATATATATATATATATATATATATATATATATATATATATATATATATATATATATATATATATATATATATATATATGTATATGTTATGTATATATGTATATATATATATATATATATATATATATATATATATATATATATATATATATATATATATATATATATATATATGTATATGATAATATATATATGCTACATGACACAATAACTGGTTAGTGTGTCATATATATATATATATATATATATATATATATATATTGTATATATATATATATATATATATATATGTATGTATGTATCGAGCAGAAAAAGGCTATTTATTTCCATAAATCTACGTTCACATTTACCAACGTGCATATAGCTATAACATTTGATGTACTCACTATGCTTTAAGTAGCATATGATATTCTATTAAACAAAATCATCAATCGACTTCACCCATGATGAATTATAATAATCATCATACTTTTTATTTACTTCAATTGAAGTTATAATGATTATACAAAAGAACATGTTATCACAGATTATTCGCAAGAAATCGACTTTGGCCGCTTATTCACATGCAGTGAGGTCTCTCTTCCAGTAATGACATTTCCTCCCTCAGCCAGAAAGGTGGCATCACCCGCCTGCCATGATTGCAAATGTAATGTAATTTACATGCGATTATGTTAAAGTAATTCTGGTCGCCCTAATTTCGTCACTGTTCCCCTCCAAACTTCGGTTTTGTCAAAAACAAAATTACATTAATTTAATAAAGCATCGGGTCAGAGGAGATAAGCAAAGACAAAGGGAGAGTTCTCTCTCTCTCTCTCTCTCTCTCTCTCTCTCTCTCTCTCTCTCTCTCTCTCTCTGTACACCTTAAAGGGAGCAGTCACTCGGGAAGGTGGAAAATTAAGAGCCTTTACCCGGGTTGGGCCTTCTTTCTTAGTAGTCTCTCTCTCTCTCTCTCTCTCTCTCTCTCTCTCTCTCTCTCTCTCTCTCTCTCTCTCTCTCTCTCTCTCTCAAATGTAGTTTTATTTTTCTTTTCTACTCTAATTAGTTTTCAAGGTCAAAGATCAATGGGTCGAGCAACTTACTCCATTATCTAGCCGAATTAAATAACAAAGTAAATAGAGAAGAAATATGGATCTCAACTACAGAAAAAGTGATGGCCCATTTCCCCTTAAAAGACGAAAGGCTATAGATGAAAATCCAAGTATAGAGAAGAAATAAGATAGAATCAGAGCACTTATGTATAGTTCATTATGCAAAAATACGTTATTATTATGCTACAATTTTCATTCCAGGATATTCACCCTATCACTTTCGTTTCAAGTGTTATTTGTTTATGATTGTCGTAACATCTATAAATTTTCAATAAAATTCTTGTTTATATTTAATATCAGATATATAACAACAGTGACATCTAATGCATACTGATATTAGATCATTAGAGGGAAAGTCTTACGTTTAATGTGATTTTTTTTCACATTGATGTTTAACCAAACGGTTTATCAACTTAATGCGATATATTTGAGAATGATTATTATTTTTAAATGGCATTATAACCAATGATCATAAAGGAAGAAACATTGATTTCCTTTTCAAAATTAAATAAATAAAAAAAATCTGACATCATGTGATTCATTCGCTAAATTTACCGTTTAATGATATGATGAATATAACATAACATGAAACGGACTAGAAATATTTATTAAGGGTTATTGAATAGGCGAATAAACTAGCAGGTTCTAAATCATGAAAAGAGGAGAATAAATTGATTTGCTTTTGTTACCCGAAACTATTTGATGAAATAATATACATACATACGCTGTATTGACATACATGGAGGGAAGCGATTGTGCTATTTGGGTCAGCATGTATTTTAAGTCAGTTGTGTGTGTGTGTGTATATATATATATATATATATATATATATATATATATATATATATATATATATATATATATATGTGTGTGTGTGTGTGTGTGTGTGTGTGTGTATGTATGTATGTATGTATATAAATACAAGCTGACCCAAATAGCACAATAGTTTTCTTCCATGTATGTCAATACAACGTATATAAGTATATTATTCCATCAAATAGTTTCTGGTAACAAAAGCAAATCAATTTATTCTCTTCTTTTCATGATTTATAACCTGTTGGTTTATTCTCCTATTCAATAACCCTTAATAAATATTTCTAGTCCGTTTCATGTTGTGTTATATTCATCATATCATTAAACGGTAAATTTGGCGAGTGACTCTCATGGCATCACATTTTTTTTTTATTTATTATTGAAAAGAAAATCAATATTTCTTTCTTTATGATCATTGGTTACGATGCCATTTAAAAAAAATTATTCTACAAATATATCGAATTAAGTTGATAAACCGTTTGGTTAAACATCAATGTGAAAAGGAAAATCACATTAAACATAAGACTTTCCCTCTAATGTAGTGACATCAGCATACATTAGATGTCACTGTTGTTATATATCTGATATTAAATATAAACAAGAATTTTATTGAAAATATATAGATGTTACGGCAATCATAACCAAATAAAATTTGAAACAAAAATTTATATCCTGGAATGAAGATTATAGCATAATAGTAATGTATTTTTGCATAATGAGATATACATAAGTATTTTGATTCTATCTTAATTCATGTCTATACTTGGGTTTGCATTTATAGCCTTTCTTATTTTAAGGGGAAACGGTCCATCGTTTCTTCTGTAGTTGAGATCCATATTTCTTCTCTATTTACCTTGTTTTTAATTCAGCTAGATAGTGATATATATATATATATATATATATATATATATATATATATATATATATATATATATATATATATATATATATATATATATATATATATATGGTATTCTGAGTGTCCGAGTTCTATAGTATTTTTCTTTAATTACTGTGGTAAATATTCACCCTGATTTCATCTAGGTAGAACAGTGAATTCTCTCTCTCTCTCTCTCTCTCTCTCTCTCTCTCTCTCTCTCTCTCTCTCATACACACACACGCACACACATACACTATCACATAAAACAGTTTCTTTTAAAGCTGTTGTATAGGATCACCTTTATATCTCCCTCTCCTTGAGTCACTGAACACGATGGAGCTCCCTTTTCATCAATAGACCGTCCCCTCCCCAATCGCCCAACCTTCTTAGTTGTTTGGTTGGGGGTGGAGGAAAGGACCCTTACCTCATTGTACTCCCATACCTCCCCCAGCATCTCTTCCCTTTAATAGGCTCACCCGTCAACAGTCGCTGGATCTACACCATCCTTATCTCTCTCTCCCAGTATTTCTTCTCCCTTTTCTGATTAAAAAATTCTTCTTCATACCAGCTTTGTCTGTCCATCTGCACTTTTTTCTGTCCGCCTTCAGATCTTAAAAACTTCTGAGGCTAGAGGGCTGCAAACTGGTATGTTGATCATCCACCCTCTAATCATCAAACTTACCAAATTGCAGCCTTGTGGCCTCAGTAGTTTTTATTTTATCTAAGGGTAAAGTTAGCCATAATCGTGATTCTGGTAATGATACAGAACAGGCCACCACCGGGCAGTGGTTAAAGTTTCATGGGCCACGGCTCATACACCATTATACCGAGACCACCGAAAGATAGATCTATTTTCAGTAGCATTGATCATAAGCAAAATCCATGGCACCAATGTTGCCAAAACGTGGAAATGTGGCCTCCAGTGTGGAAGTTTTGATGCACAAGAAGACTGGGTGCAGAAGTGGCGTCTTCATTTTATGGTCTGCCACACCAATTGTGGGAAAAATTTCCCCACTCTTTTTAGGGGTTTATTGTGGTCAGATATATTAGTTTCTTATACTATGTGATTCATTGATGTATATTCTCGGTCATTTGCAAATTTATATTGTCAAGAGGTAAACCTCGCACACGCCACCTCATCCTCCAAGCACGAATGTAACATAATATGTTAATGAGAAAAACTTACTCTCTTGCAATCAGACTCATCCATTGCTTTTATCTCAGAGTTAGCTGTGGGTGTAAATTTGCCCCTAGTTTATCTCCTCACCACTACCCCATGTGAGAAACCCTTTTAATTCTTCCTTACGCTAGTGAACTGCCAAAAGTCCTTGATTTCAGGTGCTGAGTCATCTGGAGAATTATAATCCCACCTGAGGCAGGAAAAGCCAGCAGAGGAAGAAGGCCAAAGAGAAAGCGGTGACATGCCCAGTAATGGACCATGTTTTTATCACCATCTTGAACACTTGGCTGAATGACTGCATACTCAGCACACAGATTGTATAGAAAACCAGATGCCAAACAGACAAAGGCAGCGCCACCTGCAATGAACAGCAATGTAATCCTTACGAGGTCTTAAAATGACAAGCAAAGGCCTGACCTTCCTCAGAAGATGTCGGAACTATCTCAGAACACTTGGTCTTCCACTCTGCTCTTAAGTTGCCCCTTGCAATCCTCCGTGGCGCTGTTCTTGAGCCTATAGTGTCCTTGTGTGGTGAAGCCCTGTTAGCGCTAGCCCCCCCCCCGACCCCTGTCAGCACCTGAAGACCAGGAAGTTATCTCCTGACGGAGGTAATGTACCAAGATCAAGGTTCTTAAGTCAGTCACACATCTGTCAGCCTTCCACTATATTTTTCTGTTTCCTTTCTAAGGCAATTTACCCACAGTGAGACCTGAAACACTTTAAATGGTGTTAACATAACAATAACCTACACTGAAGTGAATTACTTGTTTATTGCTTGGAAGTAGAGTCACTAGAATCGAGGCCCCTTTTGGCACCTTCCGTGCACCCCCTCAGTTTCTTGATTATGCTCCCAGTACTCCTACGTAACCACGTGTATTCCAATTACAGATAGGAGTTGCCTGCTGTGGATCTGAGCATTATCTTGTGTGTGCAGTGTTACAGCCCCTGCTTTCTCTCCCCTCTGTGGTGACCCTTTGAAGCGTACCTTTGAGTTATGTCTGGGAAAATCCTCAGTTGCATGTTAACCCCCTTTGAAACGACAGAAATCTGTTTACCTGCCCAGTTTATGCTCCCTTTTCTTCTGATATGTAAGTAGTGTAAATATACTTTCGTAAGTGAAAACCTAAGTGCTTACCTGAAATGTTCCCTTCTGAAGCAGGTCTTCAGCCTACATCCTTTTGCATATATTTACTAGACTTGGCCTAAGAGTCAGATATAATAAATTTTCAAGTTAAGTTCCCGTTGCACTCAACCATAAACATATCAGTATATATGTTTATATAATAATGACTAAATAAAGATCCATCAAAGAGTGGTTATTTACTCTGAATTAGGAGGCAGCAAAAGTCGATCAAGGAGCGATGTCTTGATTGACACATTGAATGCAAACGATAACAGAGTGACAGCTTTAGATTTCTATCTAATTAACGTAACTTAAATCTGTTTAAAATTGTTTTAATAAATGTAAAAATTGATTGTGATTAACTTGATAGGGGACCTTTACGGGAAATCATCTTTGGACTGTGAAGGAAAGGATATATTGTTTTATGTACGTTAAATTTTACAAATGGTTGAAAGAATTTAAAATTTAGGCAAGCATGGAAGTCATTGGTGTGGAAATGTGGCAACACTGCATGGCCCATTGCAGCTAAGCCCCGCCCACTGCATGCCAGTGATTGGCTAGCTCTCTAAAGGGGAATGACGTCACACTAGTTAACAGTCCAAATGATTGCCAGTACAGATTTGACTCTGTTCGGTTATGTTGAGCTCTGTGCATGAATGATGACGCCATAGATTTGAGTTCCCAGAATTGTGGAGAATGCAATAATTTGATATCTCTGACAAAAGATTTATTAAGTTATATAAAATTACTAGCTGACCAACCAGGCACTGCACAGGATAACTCTGAATTACTCAAAAAAATTTTGTGTATTCTTCCCTTAAATTGTTTTATCGTGTAAAGTATATATATATATATATATATATATATATATATATATATATATATATATATATATATATATATATATATATATATATATATATATATATATATATATATATATATATATATATATATATATATTGTGAGGAACAATTGTTTACCAATTGTTCCCTTGGTGGGTTGTTGCCTCCTTACCTTTTTTTGTTTTTCCTTTGTCTAAAGAGCTGACGTCTGTCATGGGCTGCTTGACAGCGTCAGTCGGGGTTAGCATAGCAGCGAGTCAGGTTCTCGGCAGCTTTAGCAACATGGAGTCTTTGTTGGAACAGCAGGTATTCCTTACCTGTTGGCCTCATTTGCTGAAGTATGGTGGGATAGCTAAATCATAGCCTTCCGTGGATCTTCCTGTATAACAGCAGACGTGCTGTTTCGACATTTCTCCTGCAATTCATCTGTGTTGATGACTGTGTTCCAGTTGAGCAGTTGGTGGCTGCTTTGGTGTCTTCACAGGAGTTCATCTGATTGTATTCATCCTTCTTGACAGCTGGGTTTATCATGTTATCTCTACGGAGATTGATATTGTGTTTATCAGTATTACCCTGAGTGATTTTATATTGTTGCATTATCATTTATTTATTATGATTGTTTATGCTGCCTGTTTGTTTATTAGTTATGCCTGTTTTAGTAAATGGTGTTATTTTGGTAATAATTTTCATTACATTGGTGACCTTAGTCCAGCGTTGATTCTGTTTTGGCTGGCGGGGGTGTGGCAGCATCAGGGGAGAGTATTTTGTGTGTAAAAAAAAAAAAATTTATTTTTTTTTCTGTTTGGTAGGGAGGTGTGAGGAACAATCGTTTACCAATTGTTACCTTGGTGGGTTGTTGCCTCCTTTACCTTTTTTTGTTTTTCCTTTGTCTAAGGAGCTGACGTCTGTCATGGGGTGTTTGACAGCGTCAGTCAGGTTTTGGAAAGCAGAACTGCAGGTTCTCGACAATGTTCCGTCGAGAACACAGCAGCAGCAGTTTTCTGAGGATCTTCTTGTTGTGGGTGATAGCAGCAACCGCAGGTTTTTGAGGATCACCTTGTTAGGGGTGATGGCAGCAACCGCAGCTTTCTGAGGATCACCTTGTGGGTGATGGCAGCTACAGCAGTTCCTGAGTATCACCTGGTTGGAGGGTGATGGCCATATTGGCAGTTTTGAAGCATCACTGTGTTGATGGACTTCAAGTACTCGAGGAGGAGGTCGTGACTGGATCATATTTTTAGTCACTATTACTGCTGGTGGAGCAAAAGGCCCTCATGGAGTTATATTGTTGAGCAAAAGGCTCTGTGTTGTTGTGTATTGTTGAGCAGCAAGTGGCTCTTGTAATTGTGGTTAATGAGCAAGTATGGCTCTGAAATTGTTTATGTAATGTTTAATATTTCATTTTTGTATTTGTGTGGTGCTGCTGCTGGACAGTATTTATTTTGTGATTTAATTATTGAGAATTGTTGTTGAGAATTTTAAGTAACATATGTGGAACCATGTAATTTGATTGTTGGTTGTAATTTGATTGTTGGTTAGTGTTTGTTGTTTGCTTTACGTGTCTATTTTCCAAAACCTAGACTCATATGCAAATATGTACATTACTTATTGTAAATAAATTAATATTAAGGTCACTTTTTATGTATTTCTTCTGCTCCTTCCTCCTTTGTTTGTCACCTCTCGTCAGTCATTTCAGCCCAATTGCTTGTTTTTGTTAAGAACCTGTTGATCTCGAAGTAGTGAGATCACTACAATATATATATATATATATATATATATATATATATATATATATATATATATATATATATATATATATATATATATATATATATATATATATATATATATATATATATATATATATATATATATATATATATACTTTGTTTTATTTGACCAAACTTAATACGGTAAAGTATTCAGAAGCATACAGCATCAGTTCTTAATCCACCTGATCCACAGAAAGTCCTTTAAAATCAACGAAAGGTAATCATTACTGTGTGAAGTGCTGGAAAAAGATATCTTCTAAATCATTTGGAGCTTCGTATATCTGGCCTATTTAACTCTCTCTCTCTCTCTCTCTCTCTCTCTCTCTCTCTCTCTCTCTCTCTCTTCTCTCTCTCTCCATTGTTTTTCTGTCTTTCCTACATCTGAATTGAAAGAGATGTCTCTCTCACTCTTAAATCGTGGAGATGATGCCTTCGTAAGCCCCCGTCACCGTTTAATTAATGATAGTTATATTGATAACAAACAACAGTAAGGCCTAATACCCCCTTCTCTCTCTCGCTCTTGCTGTTCCTCTCCTGCTCTCTCTCTCACTTTCTCACTCTCTCACAACACACTCATTAACTATCACAGAATTCAGCCTCCATAGGCCATCTATTCACCGTCACATAGTGACACCTGGCAACTACAACAACCCATCAATTCGTACCTGTTGCTGATGTAATCATGTACAGTAAATTGATTGTTTATTCATATATATTAGAATGATATATATTCATTTCTATCTTTCATCAACGTGCATTTATTCAAAACAGCAAATGACCGATTGTCTTACATTCCTCCACGAAGGGAATGATTTAGTTTGAAACAGTATTAAGTCATCATCAAAGGTACAAATTTACGGGGTTTATAGATGTCGTACGGACATGCATAACAGTAATTTTTTTCTACTGCTCCACGCATGTGGGGATAGGGAAGAATTTCAGTCAGATCAGAATCTAACATTATAATTTCATAGCAATAACGGAAAATCAACCACAATTGATGAAAGACATGTCAGCAGGTGTAACTATTCTCGGCGCCCTCTCCATCAAGCAACTCAAACTGACAACGTCTTTATGAAGAAAAATCACTAATAATTTACACTTTAAAAGCATTTTGTTATGCCAAATCTATTATAAAATGTTTTAAATTATTTTTAAGAATTTGTGACAATACATTTATAGAATAATACAGTTCATGTTTAAAAATAATAACGGTTAGGTTTACACGAGTAGTGATATATGGCAACTATTCCTTTCATGCAGCGGTGGGAAGGAAGCCGGAACTTCGTCGAGTTCCTCCTGTAGGTTTTCAATGTTGATTTTGTCGAGGTAATAGACAATTATATTAATAATTCTCATAAATTATAATAAAAATTAGCGTAAATTCTGATCAAAAATTGATGTTATAGAGGATTTGCATTTATTGTTGTAGGTTAACCAAACGTCTTTGACAGCGCATGGAATAATAGGTGGAGCGTCAGGAGAAAAATGAGAATTAACCCAGTAACAGTGAAGGAAAAGGTGGCGTAAAAACGAAAATTTCATTTGTTTTCTCTGTGTTTGTATGTCTGTCACTGGGTAGAGGTTTGATTTTGAGTTTAAAACCTTTCAGGAGTGACATACAAGCCGTGTACAAAATTTTATCTGGGTCTGTAAAGTGGTTTGGATTTCTATAGAAGCCAAACTAATATACAAACATTCGCTTTATATATATATATATATATTATATATATATATATATATATATATATATATATATATATATATATATATATATATATATTATATATATATATATATATATATATATATATATATATATATATATATATATATATATATATATATATATATATATATATATATATAGATTATGAGGACTTTAGAACATTGTGTCTGTGCATCTTTTTTTTTTTTTTTTTTGTTTCTTTTGATAATGTGCAACCTGAATATACAAGCAACTTTTTTTTTTATTGGTGTTGGCCTACATAAACATCGTGCATGTCAAATGTTAACATCATTGTGAGATTAGGCCTTCATATCAATTTCTTATATTTTGAGGCAATGACAGGCCTACTCATCAGTTTCTTATTGTAAATAGTTCTCCATCTCTCCGACTCCACGATATATAATGTATATGCATACAGCGAAATGCACACGTGCAATCATGTGCATAAACACATACATGTGTACTTGCGTCGATGGCCACAGTAAATGGAACGCCACTTATAACACAAAGAATAAAAGTAAAGTTTGTGGGCATGTAGCCGCTGTCACACATAGACCAATCGTAGGGCTGTCTATCGAACTGCTCACAATGAATTATACTGAATATACATTTACAAAAGGGATAACAAATTATATTACTGTGATGAGTAAATATAAGGCTGCTGCAACATTTCTATGAATATGAAGGCTATGGTAGGAAGGCATTATAAGATACTTAACGAAATAAGAAAAAAAAATAAATGATAGCTGAGAAAGTTGCGTATGAAATGATCCAAACCAGTCTTCTAGTAGCCCATGATTCATTTGTTTTGGGGGTTATTCTTGTAGATACATCAGAGTCAGTAAATTCTCTCTCTCTCTCTCTCTCTCTCTCTCTCTCTCTCTCTCTCTCTCTCTCTCTCTCTCTCTCTCTCTCTCTCTGTTGTTAAAAGAATATGCTAGAATATATTTATAAAATTCTCGATTACTTTTGAGTAAAACAAATACTAAATTTCAATTAACAATAGTAGGCAGATAATTCTTTACACTAGTATTTTATGAATAGATCTATAATTATCCTGCTATGTTAGGTTACCATATGAAAAATTTTCGAAGACACCACAAGCACCATAACAGCAGCAACAAAAACAAGAACAACCACAACAAGAACCATAATAAAACGGCTGAATATAAGATGGGCCTATAATCCAAACGTCATAAACTGCGTAAACCGACAAAAAGACATAGGTCTACGTCATTTTTTATGATCCTGTTATTTCGAAAGGAGGCAATGTCCTTAAGAAAACCCTCAGCAAGTTATATCCAAAGTGACTCGTATAGCCTATCATACTGTAACTTTAAGTTAAACATGAGCATATTCTGGTTTAGTAGATTGCAGTCGCTGCTCGTCATGCCACCGAATGTGTAAATGATTGCAATGAAATCGATTTTATGACTATTAAAATGTAGCAAAATTTCCTAAAATCAATATGAAATACCAATCTGCTTAGCTCTGAGAAAATCTTTGTTTAAATTTAGAATAGTGAACATGCTTGACAATATCAGACAGTAATTATCATTGTCCTGTGATTCAAGTGCACCGATTCGAACTCAGGACATTCCCTGTGTCACCTCCGTATTCGGGTGAACCTCATTTACGAACACAACATTGCAGCATCGCGGAACACTCCTGACTCCATTCATATTTTATTATTTTTTTCTTTACCATTTTTAGGATATGCATATTACAATTTTATTTCTGGGGATACTATAACGTTTCCTTTTGATAACCAGCAGAACGTATTTTAGTTCGCTAAAGCAACCATTGCAAAATTAATGAAGATGAAAAGGACCACAGATTAACCAACTATTTCTTCGAAACCATTGCCAACCAATCAGCTTCAAGGGTTGGTCGTGACGTAAGCAATGGGAGGGGCTTAGCTGCAAAGAGCGGTGGATTTTGCTATATACGATGTACAGAAAACTCGATTGCTTCGGCGCATTTTTTACTTGTTTTTTTTTTTTTCTTTATTTTAATTTCCCAGTGTTCAGGTCATGCTATGTTGAAGAATTTTAGGCAACGCTAAATTTATATTCTAGACATTTACACTGCTTAGATAATCATTCTCTCTCTCTCTCTCTCTCTCTCTCTCTCTCTCTCTCTCTCTCTCTCTCTCTCCTTTGACTTTTAAAGTAACCTGGTCTAACTGGGATGTAGGATTTCACGTCTAACATCAGTTTTGTGAAAAACGATATACCCGAGATAGATCAATCAAATACTTTGGTCAACAGAAGACTTCTTAAGTAAACGAGTTTCATATTAGTATATTACAAACAAAAATATCTGAGTTGTATTCACATCTTTAAATATCTTAGGAAATTTTCTTTTATTTTAATTAGCATATTTACTGCTGTTCTCATAATATATTCTATGTAACAACAGAATGTATGAAGCAATGGCTTATTACAGTATGTAGTAAATACATTTCAGTTAAGCGTATGCCTAAAATATGAATAAACTCTTTTATCAAAAGAGGAGTCATTTGACAAGGCATTACACTTATAACACTTTCTTTAAATGGACGAACTTACATGACAACAACTGCAGATTCTCCTCTGGGAAAAAATGAAGATTGATTTCTTGGACAAATGATCAAATGATTTTGGGGGAAATCTTCTTCTTCTTCTTTTAGGGGAACCTTCGCCTTTAAATCTTCGACCTTTTGCTCGTGTGCCTAAGGGAGACTTTAGAGAATTAATGAAAAC
>NC_089747.1:59387002-59434502 GCF_040412425.1 Macrobrachium rosenbergii
CAATGCAAGTCATGAAATAATAATGTGAAATAATGAATGTAATTAAAAACTGCAAGTTAAAGCATGTAAGAAACCTGGCCGTCTTTCTTGCTCTTCGTATGATTCTTTCAAGTGTTTCTTTCTTAAGTAGGGCTCCAGCTACACTAAGTAGCAATTTTTCCGTTGCATTCCTAATTATGGTGCTCGTAACTTCTTCCGAATGCTCAGCCTTACTCTTCATCCCGTCCAATACTTTACAAACCGAATAACGAGCCCCATCAGGTGGATGAGAATGACTGCACGCATTGCTTTGCACTTTATCATTTGCACTTTATCATCAATAGTTTTAAGTCTAGCTCTACACTTTTTGCGTTTTTCACACCGCCAATATGTAGTGTCATTAACCTTTTTATCCTCAACGTAGGCACCACCACTTAAGAGAAGCTTTCTTCCTCCTTATGCTGTCTTAACGAAATTCATTATCAAACTCAAGGGATAGTAAATTTCGAATGGAAAAAATTTATTTTCCTTGTTACTAGTAACGAAATTGGTAATGATCTATTTAAGGTTTGTGTTAATTATCTGATTTACGACCCACCCCAGATTGTTTCGACTTCTTGTACATTCGGCCTCATGTCTTTTTGGCATTTAGCCATTCAGAATTCTGGCCATTCGGCATCGCGATCATTCTTCTTGCCGTCCGTTCGTATTCATGTCCGTTCGGCTTCTTGGCTTCTTCCTCGTGTCTTTTTGTCTAAGTGCATTCGGCATCATGTCCTACTACCGTTTACAATCCTGACTTTCCCATCCCATTCACACACATAGTGAGGATGATTCATTCTTTCAGTAGAAAGAGGAAAACAGAACGCTTCATCACTATAGATTTTATAACCTCATAACTCAGCCTCACACACACCCGCGATGTGGCCATAGAAAAACATGAGGAGGTCGTTACCTTAAGTGCATGAGGTGTGGGGAGAGAGAGAGAGAGAGAGAGAAACGCCAACACGAACGCATGGTAATTCGCTCCACAAAGGCTGGCCAGGGCAAACATTACCTGAATGCGGTTCCTTAATGAGCAAACACACGCCCCTCGTCTTGGGCATTTATTGTGCAGACACCACAGACTAAGGGGGCGTTGCAATTTCAATAGTGATGTTTTTCGTCTCTTCGTTTCTGCTTGTAATTTTTTTTTTATCTTGCATTAAACAACACAGTATTTGGCTCGGATCCTTAATCAGGGTAAGCTTTGTGTCGTAACTCGTGAATGGACAATTTTTGCGAACTGAAAGCAAACTGGACTTTATAATATATATATATACGTATATATATATATATATATATATATATATATATATATATATATATATATATATATATAACTGAATCACGAAAATATGGAACGTGATGAATATATAAATAAAGATAAAATCACGAAGGAAACGGAAACACCGAGTGCTGCACTCCAGTGTTTCCGTTTCCTTCGTGGATTTTATAATTTATTTATATATATATATATATATATATATATATATATATATATATATATATATATATATATATATATATATATATATACACACACACATATATATATATATATATATATATATATATATATATATATATATATATATATATATATATATATATATATATATATATATATATATATATGAAAATAAGAAGGCCCATAAAACACTATTTAAACGTTGAAACCATATATTTCGGGCACTTGTTTCTGTGCCCCTGTTCACTGGTAGAATATGGACAGGTGGAAAGTTACAATGGTATATATACAAAAACATGAAGGTGTGGCCTTAGGCCTCCGATGTTAAGGAGGTGGCGTTTCTTAAGAAGGAGGAGATTGACCAAATTCCCTAGTGGTTTTTGGCCTCATTAGCTCCCGTTTGGCGATGGATCTGGCGGTCGCGTTTCTTGGGTCATCATCTTCAAAAGGGGTGCGAGGATTAAGGTGTCAATGGCGTCCGATTTCCAATGTCCTCCTGACAGGTTCATATTGTTGGTTTGATTGATGATAGCAGATTCCAGCATCTTTCTTTTGTACGGACAGCTACTCTTGAAAACCAACTCCGCCCCACTCCAGTTAATGACATGCCCTGTATTTCTAATATGTAGGAAAATTCCCGAACTCTCCGAAGCGTAACGTACTGATCTTTTGTGCTCTGTTATTCTTTGCGAGAGCGATCTACCTGTCTCGCCTACATAAATGTCATGACAATTACTACACGGTATCTTGTAAACTCCGGCTTCTTCCCTTTTGTTATTTAAGTATACGTTAACGAGCGAACTCCCGATGGATTTGGGATAATGGAAAATGAAAGGATTATTAGAACTGAGTTTTTTCGGTGGCCTTTTGGATGTTTTCATCGTATGGAAGCTTTATTTTGTTGTTGAAATCTATTTGTCTGTTGTGAGTGGGACCTCTGTAGTATATTTTATTTGCTTTATTAATAGCCCTCTCGATAATGTGTGGTGGATAGAGCAGTTGCGTTAGGTGTTGGCGGATCGTGTTAAATTCTTGATCCAGGTACTCATTTGAACATATCCTAAGTCCTCTGAGGAATAGGTTGCACCCTACCATGATTTTTACGGAGACGTCGTGGTAGCTTAAGAAATGAATGTAGGAGACAGCGAAGGTGGGTTTTCTATATACTGTAAATGCATACCTGTTCTGTTTTCTTATGATCAGTACATCTAGGAACGGCAGTTTTCCGTCCTATTCCCATTCTGTTTTAAATTTTATGGTCGGAACTAGCGAATTTAGCCTATTAAAAAATTCCTTAAAGTCCCCAGCTATTGTCCCAGAAAGTAAAGATATCATCTACGTATCTAAGCCAGATCATGTTATGGGGTTTGATAGACGACAAAAGTTCTGTTTCGAAATATTCCATGTACAAGTTTGCTAGAAGGGGTGATAGGGGACTTCCCATGCTACAGCCAAATTTTTGTTTGTAAAAATTACCATTGAAAGAAAACACGTTGTTAGTTACACAGAGGTTGATAAGTTTTAAAGTTTTATCTATGCCAAGAGGAAAATGGTCTTCATATGGTTGTAACTTCCTCTCTAAGAAAAACAACACGTCGGCAATCGGGACTTTAGTAAATAATGAATCGACGTCTAGACTGAGCAGTTTGATGTTGTTTGAGGGATGTTTAAACTATTAAATTTTTGTATGAAATCTTCTGCATGTTTGACGTGGGAGGATGAGAAGGTTCCTAGAAAGGGTGATAACAAGTCTGCGAGCCATTTTGATAATTTGTACATGAAAGAGCCCCTGCTAGATATTATGGGGCGTAAAGGAATCCCCATCTTTATGTGTTTTCGGGAGGCCGTAAAAATAGGGGAGAGGGGTTGATTACCTTGAATGTCTCTAGTAATTCTATGTCTTTTATTGCCCCTATGGTTCTAACTGATTTGTTAAACTGAGCAGCAATATTTGTTGTGGGATCTTTCGTTAATTTGTCGTAGGTCTCCGCATCGTTTAGAAGTTCTTGAACTTTATTGATGTATGTCTCCTTGTCTAACAGAACTATTTTCCCGTCTTTGTCAGATTTTGTGATGATGATATCCCCCTTTTCTTAAGCTAACTAATGCATTTTGGAATCTTTTCGGGAGCGAATTTTTTTGTTGTTATTTTGCTCCAAGACATTTAGCAAAATGCCTTTGAGACATGCCTCTTTCTTGTCATAGTTGTTTTTGCAAAATGTTTATCAAAAGCAACTAGGAAATTAAGATTACTCTCAGGACCAGGTTTTAGAGCGAATGAAACTCCAAGATTTAAAACGGTCTGTTCTTCTGCAGTGAGGGGATGGTTAGAGAGATTCAGCACATTATTGGGAAGGCCAAGATTATTCCATACGCTGTTCCTAAGCTACCACGACGTCTCCGTAAAAATCATGGTAGGGTGCAACTTATTCCTCAGAGGACTTAGGATATGTTCAAATGAGTACCTGGATAAAGAATTTAACACGATCCGCCAACACCTAACGCAACTGCTCTATCCACCACACATTATCGAGAGGGCTATTAATAAAGCAAATAAAATATACTACAGAGGTCCCACTCACAACAGACAAATAGATTTCAACAACAAAATAAAGCTTCCATACGATGAAAACATCCAAAAGGCCACCGAGAAACTCAGTTCTAATAATCCTTTCATTTTCCATTATCCCAAATCCATCGGGAGTTCGCTCGTTAACGTATACTTAAATAACAAAAGGAAGAAGCCGGAGTTTACAAGATACCGTGTAGTAATTGTCATGACATTTATGTAGGCGAGACAGGTAGATCGCTCTCGCAAAGAATAACAGAGCACAAAAGATCAGTACGTTACGCTTCGGAGAGTTCGGGAATTTTCCTACATATTAGAAATACAGGGCATGTCATTAACTGGAGTGGGGCGGAGTTGGTTTTCAAGAGTAGCTGTCCGTACAAAAAAAGAAAGATGCTGGAATCTGCTATCATCAATCAAACCAACAATATGAACCTGTCAGGAGGACATTGGAAATCGGACGCCATTGACACCTTAATCCTCGCACCCCTTTTGAAGATGATGACCCAAGAAACGCGACCGCCAGATCCATCGCCAAACGGGAGCTAATGAGGCCAAAAACCACTAGGGAATTTGGTCAATCTCCTCCTTCTTAAGAAACGCCTCCTTAACATCGGAGGCCTAAGGCCACACCTTCATGTTTTTGTATATATACCATTGTAACTTTCCACCTGTCCATATTCTACCAGTGAACAGGGGCACAGAAACAAGTGCCTGAAATATATGGTTTCAACGTTTAAATAGTGTTTTATGGGCCTTCTTATTTTCATATTACACTGTAGTATTACAGGAAAAGACATTCATATATATATATATATATATATATATATATATATATATATATATATATATATATATATATATATATATATATATATATATATATATATACTCTTCATCTCTTTTAACGTTTTATTATAGAGCAAGTTTCTAAAGAAAACATTTTCTAGTGTATCCTCTGAGAGACTTCCTCCCTATCTTTCTTCTTCGGGTTTCTGTCTCCCAGAAATCTTTTGATTCTCACTTTTGACAAAACTCTACTTTCAGTTCATCAATCATTCCGACCCGGCTCTGTCTCCTAAGCCTCTTACCCTCTTCCGCCCAGCGAGTCTTCCCCTTTCAACAACAAGTGGGAATCGAAAATGTCTTTATTTTTCATTTTATTTTTTTTAATAAAAGAATTAGAGGGCTATCGTGTTTGGGAGATCCTTTGCTGTATCATTTGCCACCAAAAAAATTATTTTCAATTTCCAGCTGCTTTTGCTGATTTGGAAGTTTTGGACTCACTTCATTATCATGACAGTTTAATCTAATTTATGATTGTCATTGATTTCATATTCGCTAATGAAGTCCGCTTATGAGAGGGATTTATGCTTCTTCGCCAGATTACCTTTGCTTTACAAACACTTCAAAATAATTTAAAGTATCTTAATTGACTCTACCATAAATAAACTTGCATTTGTGAGTGGTGGCTGTATTCCAGAAAGTTTCCACTCAGAATTTCAAATATTATTCAGCAGAGAGAGAGAGAGAGAGAGAGAGAGAGAGAGAGAGAGAGAGAGAGAGAGAGAGAGGCGGGAATTCTTTTCATATTTTCTTGAGCACATAACTTTGCCAGCGCTAATTCTTTTCCCGAATAAACTCTTTGACACGATACTCTTCCCACCTCTGTGGGTCGATTACTTCCTTCCGTTTCTCCTTACAAGTTATGAAACGGAGGTTCCAGAATAAGCACATTCCTCCTTGTATTCCTTGTCCTTGTGGAAACTCCACGGAAGACATCCCGAATAAGAACTAAATGTTCTTCCGAGCATGCCCCAATTTTCCAATCTTCTCAACCTTTCCCTTCTCACCAAAACCGGAGATTCCATTCTTCATGAGGCCAAATGTGCCTAAAAAACCGGCCCACTAGCCTTTTCTCTTCTCTCTCTTTTTTTATGTTTTTTCCCTTTGTCCTCCTTACCACCTCTTTCGTAAGACTCCTCTCCCGCTCTCTTCGCCGTACTAAAACATTTCTCGCCTTTAAGGGCGAATGTTCTGGGAAAACGCTGCTGAAGTTCAGCCTTCTTTTAATCAAACATTATTTTCCAGTTGGGCAAATAATTCTGGAGCGATGAATGGGCAAAGCGGCTAGCTAGCAGCTTCTGGGCATCATCGTTTTTAAAGACCCTGGTTGGTTATATTGCAATGGAAGGATTTGTTTGTATGTGCGAGCGAAGAAGCCTCAGTTCCATGTCAAATCGAATTCTGTTTGTTTTGGGACCCTACGTAGAGTGAACAATATTTTCATTTGTGACAATCAGGTTGAACAAATGTGTCATCACTCTTCATTGCTTTGTGCTAAGGTACCTGGATGCATTGGGTACTTCTGCATACGAATTCGATAGTCAGAACACTCGAAATTTTAATTTTGATAATAGTAGTCTTTAAGAAAGTTGCAAAACTATGAAGTGATAATTCCCAGTATCAGTCAGTAATTGGTAAAACTGAGATCGATCATCGCGAGTTAACGTACCCCTTCTAATATGCGTTGTTCATCAAATGAAAGAAAAAGTAAAAGAACTTGGAAAAGTTGGCGAAGAGTATTCTCTTCAGTATTCAGCAAGAGAGAGAGAGAGAGAGAGAGAGAGAGAGAGAGAGAGAGAGAGAGAGAAGTATCGTACCAGTGTAATATTTACTGACGCTGTTTCCATAATCATTAACAAAGCTATCCGGTTCACAAAATAAGAGCCAAATTCTAATACCAGATGACGTCACAGAATAAAAGATCATTGGTATATTGTCATTTCGAAGCACAAAAGATAACCTTGTAAATAACCGTCTTTTTCACTTGTGACCTGTTAAAGAGGTAATCCACGCTGACACTGGTGTTATGACTAGCATGAGATAATGTCGGAGATTCATAGTGGAAAATTTTCTGTTAAAGATGTTCGGCAGTCAATTGTTTACTCGTATAATAACGAAAAACAATACAAAGTGATAACATTACCGAAAATGTAACCAATAGAAAGATTAACGTCATCATAATCATATTAATTTCAGACCACTCCGTCTCAAGGACTTACCAAAGGGAAGAAGTAGGCAAGAAATATTGGAACCTTGAAGACGAAAAATGCTTACGTTCCTTTCTTTCTAATCCTATTTTTGGATCCCAAATCCCACCTTCCTCATTAAAGATCTAAATCAGGAACAAGTCAGGATGAGGAGAGGGATTGTGGTGGACCCCTCCCCCACCACACCACTATCAGTGGGGAAAAGCAATAAGTGGTTAAGTGTTGTTTGAATAGAAAACAGGCTAAAGTTCAGTCGAGAATTACGTTATGAACTGGAAGGAATGTCAATAGCCCCAGTACTCATTAAGAATCTGGGCTGAACTTTATTAAGTTTAGATAAAAGTATTTCTCTTTTAACTTTTGTTTAACTGTCTTATGCGAATATATATATATATATGTGGTGTGTATATAAATATAAATATAAATACTGTATATATATATATATATATATATATATATATATATATATATATATAATATATAATTATATAGTAGATATATATATATATATATATATATATATATATATAAATATATATATATATATATATATATATATATATATATATATATATATATATATATATATATATATATATACATATATATATTGTACGTATGTATATATGTATATAAACTTATATGACGCAAGTAGGTTCCACATAAAAATTCATGTAAAAGCTTATGCAGGATAAAGATATACTGTATATAAATATAATTATTATTCAAGATATCCGGCACAAATTATTTTTGTAAAAATAATTATGAGATGAACAGATAGTTTTAAAACATTGTCTAAGTTCAATTAAGAAAAGGTAATGCTTACATAAAATCAAAATGTTGAAACAAAAACTTTCAATTCTATAAATATACAATTTATAAATGCGATTAAAAATGCATAAATATTAATTGATACTGAACAGGTCGCTCATCTCACGTCAAATAAAGCATTTAGCCATTTTCTCTTGTTCCACTTCAATTCCACTACACTGAAAAGTATATCGACAGCACGCGGAGAGTATTTCATTAAATCCCCGGATTTCAAACCATTTTTACATGCTTTTATTTAACTTGACTTCTGCATCTGTCTGCCTGTCTGTTTAGGTCAAAACTTGTAACTCAATTTTTGACCTGTTCCCTTCGTCCGATGGACTTGAAAATTTGCGTGGTTACACAATCCCAGTGACAGTACAACCTTACATGATCAGTAGTCAGCAGTGACCTTTACTGACCCTACAGTGACCTCTCCCAGAATCTCAGGTTTTGTATGAAACTCTTCGGATTTGTCATACCTTCTTTGACTCGATAGACTAAGTTAATAAATCTACTACGGGTTTTTCAAACATTCTTTAGCTCGACAGGATATCACATTCAGTTTCGTTAGCTATAATCATAAATCAGTTACAACTTCTGTCAAAAAAAAAAAAATTATAAAGTAAAAAAATTATTCTTTTAACACGGTTTTATTAATATGCACTAAAAAGTAAAAAGAATTTTTGAGACACCAGGATTTTCTTACAAATAATCATGTCTACAAAAATAAAAGCGTGGATGCCAAACACTGAAGGAAATGTTACAAGAAAAGAAATATATTTTTTTTATATCTTGTAGCATTTCCTTCCATGTTTGGCGTCCGCGATTTTATTTTTGTAGACATGATTAATTGTAAGAATATCCTAGAGTTTCAAAAAATTATTTTTTACTTTTTAGCGCATTTTAATAAAAGCGTGTTTAAAAAAAATGTATATTTTTTATTGGCAGATTAGTGAGAATCATTAATTCTTAATCGGGTCACACCAAACAAACAAGTGGCTCAGGGGAGTCCGAGACGTGAGTCAATGTTGACTTTCTTTTTCGAGATTCATAGTGTCGCAATTTACTGAGGTTCGCGATTGTTTCTTTTACAAATAGTTGTTGTCATCAACAGGAATTGATCTGTTAGTTCAGTCTTACCTTTACCGTTTGTATACGATGAAGTTCTGTTACCCCACAAGGGAAATCAGTTGTAGGATTGCGTGGGCCTCTCGTAGAGTCGTTTTCATGTTCGAATTTTTATGGCATATGACAAACATTCTATTGTACAAGGCGACATCTTTGTTTTCCGAACTTCAGGTTATGACTATTATAGGCATTTGTTCTTGTCGACTCAATATTAACAAGTAATAACTATTTCATTTTGATATTGTGTAAATATTTGTATCTTGATTCCTAGACGCAATTTTCTCAAAGGTGTGAAACAAGAAGAGCTATTGAGGCTTGAAAGACAGCAAAAATATAAAATTTTATCTCCACTCCAAAACGAAACTGTTTCTCTTGTTCAGCCTCCCTCGCTGGAAAGATCTACAGGAATGAAAGCACACATATACCTTTACATTTTTCCAGAACCTTTGCTTTTAAAAATTCGATATCTGTTTTTTTTATATATTTTTGAATAAATGGAAATGTACAAATTTCGTTGTTTCTTACAGTACTACTTTGGTAGGGAATTGTTTTTTTATTTTTAATTTGTCCATGCTTTGGTGAGGATCTGGAGAAAAAGAAGAAGGGTATTAAAACGTTTACACTAAGTAAAGATCGTAACAGTAAAATATTTAAAATGTTTAAAAACAACTGTTTAATATCTAGGCACAAAAATCTAAAACCAAATATTTTGATTCTCAGTTACCACGAATTTTTAGTGCATTTTTACATGCATACATTCATAAAATAGATCTCACAGAATACATGTACTAAATTTATGATATGTTTCCAATAGGATAAAAAAAAAAAACTTCAAAACTATGGGAAACAGAAACTTGATAAAAACCTTGGGGATGTTCATTCGGTCATATTCTTGAGTGAGCGTAAAGAAGGGACAATGAAAACAAAGGCATACATAGCCTTTAACCTTAGTTTCACAAATCTTTTATATACGTACATACATACATATGTTTGTGTTGCAGGTACTGTCATCTTCAAGGTGAGAGCAGAATTTCATATTGAATAAAAAAAGAAGATACGAATGTGTGTTAGCATAAGAAAAGTTTCCAAATATATTTCAAAAGCGCCCGCCTACTCAGTTACCAAGAATTTTCAGTGCATTTTTACATACGAGAAGATGTTGACTATATTACCTCTCAAGTTAACCTACATGTACGTCTATGGACTCAGCATTCTCCTCATAGTCTTGTTTCCTTGGGAAAGAAATCACGATAATTTAATTCTTCCAAATATCTCCTGCAAAGTATGAGGATGTTAATTTCTATAAATTCTGTAGGGTAGATAATGTTGAGTGTTCTTTCCTGTAGGGGTAAAGAAACGCCATATTATGGAATTAATGAAAGGGAAAAGTCGTTTGTTGAAACTGATATGCCTTGTCCATGAAATGACGAGCTCAGATATTCAGAGAAAAAATAATATTTACAGAAGTTTCATTTCTGAAAAAAAAACAAAGAAAATTATGATGTGAATACTAAGGAGAGAGAGAGAGAGAGAGAGAGAGAGAGAGAGAGAGAGAGAGAGAGAGAGAATTAGAAACATTGTTTCAAAGGACTAAGAGAGACTGAGAGAGAGAGAGAGAGAGAGAGAGAGAGAGAGAGAGAGAGAGAGAGAGAGAGAGAGAGAGAGTCTTAATCTGGAACTTCCTGCCCAGAGATTTTCATTGAACCAAATATAATACCCCTCCTCCAGTTCCCCCACGCAGGCAAAAGCTATACTTCTCAGGGTAATGGACTCTCGGTCTTAAAATTTCCTGAGTTGTTGAGAATCAAGTAACGAGGAGGCTACTCGAAGAAGTCTCTTGGGAGACTGCGGCTCAAAATACGGAGCATTTTCCACTCTCAGGTCCTCAAAATATGAAAGCATTCGAAATCAATTTTTTTTTTTTATCTTTCTCTTAGTTAAGGTAACAGACTAAGGTAAAATGAGTCTCACTGTGCAAAGAAGATTGGAATATGCATTCTCTCTCATTCTCTCTCTCTCTCTCGGCTACATCTTTATCTAGGGTTAGTGTCTCTATTTCTCTCCTCTCACCTATTTATATTGGTTCGATAGTGGACTAGTTTTAATAGTTTAAATAGTTCGACTAGTTTAAATTGTAGTAGTACCCTCACATTAGACAACCAAAAAAAAAAAAAACATTCCTGGCCACTTTTGACCATCAAGATAAAATGAGCGATATAATACAAATCAGAATAAAAAAAAGGAAGTAAAATGAAGAATCATCCTCGTGATTCATTTGTCGTCATTTTCGAGGGAGAGCAGGAAACATAGGAAATAGAATAAAAAAGAGATATTAAAGTTATTTCTTCTGGTTCCCACGGCAGTCGAGACTCCATTTCATTTGGAGGGCTATTAAAGCATTGTCACCTGAACTTAAAAGATCTGGAAGAAATCTTCAGCTAAGCAAGTTGAAGGGGAAGAATAAGAAGAAGGAGAATTTAGAGGCCATTTAAGAAGGTGAGAGGTTCCAGGAAGGCTGGCTGGTAGGGCTCGTTTCTCAGGACCTTTAGAGCTTAATTTTATTCAGAGATTCTCAGTCCTGCTTCTGTTATATATATATATATATATATATATATATATATATATATATATATATATATATATATATATATATATATATATATATATATATATATATATATATATATGTGTGTGTGTGTATGTGTGTGTGTGTGTGTACTGTATGACGAGTGGTATTCGACGATGATTAAAAAAATATATATATATATATATATATATATATATATATATATATATATATATATATATATATATATATATATATATATATATATATATATATATATATATATATATATATATATATATATATATATATATATATATACTACTTCTCAATTAGTGTTTTTGGGGTTTTAACACTGTCATCTTATTTGCTCTTACTTCATAGCATTACTATTTACGTAGGCTAATCAATACCTAAATTTTTCATTTTCGCTACTGAAATATATACACACTAGTTAAGTGTAAAATTTAATTTCAGGACAATTTCCACTCTAAAAAAGTCACTCTGTATTTCTCCAACGACGACTGCAATATTAATGTAACTGAATGACTCATTCAGAATCATAACAAAGAAATTCCAACTGAAGTAAGATTAACAAAGAGGAGTTTACTTCTTAATAAAGGAAGGCTCATCTTGAAGCTTAGCCTCTCAGGATGAAGAGGTGGGTAGGAGAGCCTTCCACAAACCTCCTTTAAGGACCTGACCTTAGGACCCCTTGGGAGGAGAAAGGAATGGTACCTCATATTCATATTCCCCCCTTTAAGTTTTAGTCCCCTTGATGCGCTGACACACAAACACAATATATATGTGTGTGTGCCAGTGCATCAAAAGGGGACTAAAACTTAAAAAGGGGAATATGAATATGAAATACCAGCCCTTTTACCTCCCAATATATATATATATATATATATATATATATATATATATATATATATATATATATATATATATATATATATATATATATATATATATTACTGAAGAATTTTGTATGCGTATGATGATAGCCATACATGAGACGAACACAGAGACAGGCAGACATACAAACAGAATAAATTCAATTTTTTTACGACCTAAAACAAGTATCTAATTTTAGTCATCTTTCTATTAGATATTTGCCCGTGGACGTCATCATACCATAAACAAAGCTTAATTCTTGGTATTCGAGCGAGGGACTGGGTCCATCACCCACAATCATCTTGGGAACTCACGCCTTTAAAAATTCCCCCTGTCTTCTCTTCTCTTCCTTCCTCTTCTTTTTCTTCATATTCTTATTCTTCATTCTTTTCTCCTGCGCGCAGAGCCAAATATTTCTTCCGGAACCTTCAAGTTCAGTTGACATTGCTTCCATTTCTCCCTAGATGAAGTGGGGACTCCGGATACTTTAAATCCAGGCAGGCAAAAAATATATTTTGGCTTGCGGAATTTCTTCTCTCTTTCTATATTTCATTTTGTGTTGACGTTATATTAGACCTTTGGGCTGAATTACATTTGTCCGATAAATTCTTAGAGCAGGTTTATCATTTATGTTCTTATCATCATAACATTGTATTTATTCGTATTTACAAAGGAGAGGTATAACACCAAATATATCAATAAATTCCATCGTGTACTCATTCCAAACAGATCTAAACAGGGCTCCTCGTGGAGGGTACATTTGTTGCTAATAAAGGAAGGACAGAAAAAGTGGACATTGAAAATGTTCCTGGAAAATGGAATGCTTCACGTCACGAATAAGAAAAGAATAGATTTTTGGAAAAGGTGATTGGTACGATAAAAACAAGCGAAAAATGTATGAAGTGTTGCGTATATTAGAGTGGGTTTTTACAAGCCATTCATGAATGAAAATTTTATATATATAGGCTGTAAAATAAAAGAATATTCTTCTTCTTTAGTGTTACGTCTTTCCATACCAGAAACATGTAAAGAATTATTATTACAGATTAACTCGTGTTGAAGTAAATCGTCTAGGTTAATTTTTAGATTTTACGAGACTTGTACAAAGACCTTCTTTTTCACGAAAAACTCAAATAGAAATAGAAGATTGATTCCCTAAATGATCTTTAAACACCTCTCAAAAAAAAAAAAGCCATCCTCACCCATCGAATCAATTCCCCTTTTGTGAACTTTAGCTAATTCCCTTTGAAATCCACCGTTCGTTGCGACCTTCCAATTCTATAGAGTTTTTCAAACATTCGTTCCATTATCCGCTCATCAAATGAATTGTACTCATAACCGAACAGAGGCAAATTGAATTTTTAAATCCCCGTTGGCAATCCAAATAAAAAAATCTAGATTTTCACGACAATGTTTGTCCAGTTTCACTTTTTTTTCCCATTTTTGTTCTGGTTTATAATATGTCATAGTCTGCTGGGTTTGAATGAGTCAGCATTATAACAAGAATGCCAATGAAGATCCTGTGGTTACTTGTTTGAAAAAGTTTTTTTTTTATATTTGTATACCTAATGTAATGAAACAGAACTTCTTTCTGAAAGGTTTTCTGTTCAAAAAGTCTCTTTGAGTTTCGTTAGGCTCAGCATTAGGTTCTCTAAAGATCGAATCATGAAGACTTCTTCCCAGAAAGGTTAATCAAGACATATCAGTCCTTTCCGTCTTTTTAATTACATTTCAATGAAAAAAGAATGATTTTAAAGAAAGAACTCTCCTTGAAAAAACAATTCCTAAAAAGAATTGAAAAATGCCATATCAATTTGTGCTCGAAATTTTGAATTTGCTTACTAGCATTCAGCTACGTCATAATAAATTATTATTATTATTATTATTATTATTATTATTATTATTATTATTATTATTATTATTATTATTATTATTATTATTATTACTATTATTATTATTATTATTACTGGTGTGCATGTAGGTACTAGGTGGTTGGTGAATATTTTCCCGTGGAATTTTTTCCTTTGCCCAATTTTTCGAAGTCACAATTCAATTCAATCCTTTGTTTTAAGTTTCTGAAATTCAGCTACGTCATAATAAATTATTATTATTATTATTATTATTATTATTATTATTATATATATATATGTATGACTATTTTATTATACAATAACGTCCTTTAATTATTACTCTATTAATATATTTTATTATGTTACGAGGAATTTTGTTGATAATGTAGGTCGAACCAGCGACGGACTAGGTGGTTGATGAATATTTTCTCAGGTGTTTTGAATTTTTCCCATGTTGCCCAATTTTTCGGAAGTCACTATCGGAAATAATATATTTTCAATCTGAAGTTGACACAAATCCTTTGTTTTAAGAGTGGATTTCTAAAATTCCTTGATTAACATATATGCTGGTTATTTTCGAGGTAAGTGGAAGCTAAGCGACGTTCCCTTTGGCATATGTTGATAAATATATATATAAACGATTATGGCTGGAGTATTACACCTATATGAGTTATATATATATATATATATATAAAAATTCCTTATATATATATATATATATATATATGATATGATAAATAGTATATATATATATATATGGCTGAGGTAGTGGATATCGCTCCCAAACGCAAAACACCTAGTTCGACGGGTGAGTTGATGGGAGATGTTATTATATGGCGATTTCGTTAGTATGATTCCTCGTCCGTCGCTGGTTCGATACGGGATGGATATATCAACTAAAAATTCCCCCTTCGGTAACATATATGAAAAATATATTATTTCCGAGGTATGGATATTAAAGGACGTTTGTAGCTTTCTGATTGTATATGAATCATGGTGATGTGATAAATATATATATATATGGCTGAGGTGGTGGATATCAAAATGCAAAACATCTGAGTTCGACGGGTAGTTATGTTATATATATATAGTCCTGATTCCTCGTCCGTCGCTGGTTATGGATATATATATCCTTCGGTAACATATATATATATGGATATTAAATATATTATATATATATATATATATATATATATATATATATATATATATATATATATATATATATATATATATATATATATATATATATATATATATATATATATATATATATATATATATATATATATATATATATATATATATATATATATATATATATATATATATATATATATATATAATATATATATAAATATATATATATATATATATATATATATATATATATATAATATATATATATATATATATAAATATATATATATATATATATATATATATATATTTTTTATAAGTATTTCTGCTGTTCACCCTCAATACATTTATTTGTAGTAATTTTAATCAGACTGACCCAGACAGGGAAAAGTCTTTGTCCAGCAGGGTCGCGTAGACAGTTCAAACTTTAACGTTCGTTTGTAGCAAAGAACTCAGTAGCATTAGGGATTTAACCCCCATAGGAAAATTTCCATAACCAACCTTATGATAGGTGGCCTTAAGCTTTTTCCCTGTACTTGTCGACGAATTGTTTTGACCAAAGTTTCAGACCCTGAGGGCGTAAAGAGGCAATACCCTGTTGGCGCCCCCAAAATGAGGACAAGCGGGGCAGAGAGAACCAGCCTTCCATCATGGACGCACGCTTTATGCGTCTCGGCTCCCTATTCTTTGTTTTATAGTCTATGTTAGTAGTGAAGTGGCGAATTCATCCCAGAACTTCCGATCGTCCGTTGTATGCGCAACAACTAGTCGTCCAAGGTAAAGTCTGTGTTTTGTTCAAAACTTCGTCAATTACTAGCCCCTTTTCTGTATTTCCAGTTTCATTGTTTTCTCCTTCACTGCCACCATAATTATTAGATTACAAAGCAATTTGCTTTCACGAAGTCTAGATTAAGCCTAAATTTTATTGTTTAGCGTCATCCAACTATTCTAGTGAATTAACTAGGAAGTAGGGAAGGTTAAGCAAGTCATTTTATTCTTTATGCCACCTTGTGTCTCAATCCATTTGTTCGGAAGAGCCGTTGTGTTTTTAATACCATATTAACGAGTAGAAATTGACTGCGTCCGAAGTTGGGCGAAGGTTAAGTAATTTCCTTATTCACTGAATATATATATTTTTTTTTGTGCCGAGAATAGCTCCCCGGCTGGCGACCTTGAGTGTTTAACGACTGTCTTTGAGGTTAATTTGTAGCTTCATTGACAGGTTACGTGTGTCCTTGGCAGGCAGGGCCTTATAAAAATTACGTAAATCAAGTAATAAACTCATCAGCCAAGTCTCACATGTAACATATATATAATAATATATATATATATATATATATATATATATATATATATATATATATATATATATATATATATGTGTGTGTGTGTGTGTGTGTGTGTGTGTGTGTGTGTGTGTGTATATATAATCCCTGCAAGAAAGCTAAAAAGTAAAACCTGAGTAAGAAATCGTGAAAGATCCGAACAAAGACGTAGGAGAAGAGATTTTAAAACATTTCCACTCGGCTGTCCGAACAAACGAGCGTTTTCCCGACAGCATAATGAGGGGCGGGAGAAAGTGTTGCCACTGCCTTCTGAACGCGCTTCTAATGCGTCGGGAAATTGGTGGAAAATTGCGTTCCGCGTTCGTTGCAAAAAAGGAGGAAAACTGCAGTCGGCTCTTTGCAGATGTCGGGGTATGAAATGCGCTGAGAGGGATTCCTATGGATTTTATTTCCCTTATGTCCATATATGAGTCATTTCTCTCTCCTATAACGCAGAATCAGAGGAAGTCATGAATTGTAGTTCATAGTGGCAGAGAGAGAGAGAGAGAGAGAGAGAGAGAGAGAGAGAGAGAGAGAGAGAGAGAGAGAGAGAGAGAGGGCAATGCGTATTTACACGAGTTTTCATCTGGTAATAAGACACAGTGAATACATCCTATTAACAGAAAAAATATTATAAGTATAACCAGTCAAAGAGAATTGTTTAAAAATTTCTTTAAATGTCATGAAAGAACTGAATACAGTCCGTAATATATAATTTTATATGATATACTATTAGTGTTCTTTAGCAAATTGCGATGAAATTTTCACGTTAAAACACCTATTCGGAAGAAACCCCAAATGGTGTCTAGCAACTTCATGAAACACCGAAGACATTGCTTTCTCCTTTTTATCATTTTCTGCTAAGAGATGAAAAGCTGTAGAGATGTCGGTAGTTATATCGTATATTACTTTAAATGACGATGAAATTTGTTGTTCATTATATCGCAAAGAAGAAAAATGTAAAAAAAAAATATATCTTGGAGACGGATTAATCTTTTCGCAATTCTAAAGATCCTTCGAGTGACGACAGCGTCACCCCGTCGACGAATTGGGGTCCTGTTAAATGAACCGGAGAATTCCCAAATTGCCAAGTCTCACTAAGAAAGAGTAGGAAAAGAGAGAAGGAAACGAAGACGAGGGAAACTAAGAGAAACAAAGGGGAGATGAAAAAGAAGAGAGATAATTCTGTGCGTTTTTCTTACGATATGCAGTATTTGTTGAAAACTAGTATATTTCCGGGCTCGGAGAAAATTGAGGGTTTTCTTCTAATGCTATGTCGGATTGTTAGTATGTTTGGTCTTGTCAGTAAATATATATATATATATATATATATATATATATATATATATATATATATATATATATATATATATATATATATATATATATATATATATTTATATACATATATATATATATATATATATATATATATATATATATATATATATATATATATATATATATATATATATATATATATTTACTGACAAGACCTCATTGAAACTGGATGGTATCTGGTTTAAATACAGCTGGACTACGTGCCCGGTCATTCTACGGATACTTGACAATGACTCAGTCTTGAAGGCTGCAATTCTCTGAATAAATAACTCTGCTAGGTACCATCCTGTTTCAATGAGGTCCTGTTAGTAATTGTATTATTGCACAGAACAATTGTGTAAGTGATAAAGTTAATATATATATATATATATATATATATATATATATATATATATATATATATATATATATATATATATATATATATATATATCTGTGTGTGTGTGTGAAGAGATACTTTAGGAACTAGTGATAAAGTTAGAAAATATCTGAAAGAAAGGAATGAGACACTAGGGTTTTTTATGTACTCTCTCGAAAGCAAGTTTTATCCTCATTCCATCTCTTCATGTCTGTGAAAGTCATTTTTTCATACCCTCTCTCTCTCTCTCTCTCTCTCTCTCTCTCTCTCTCTCTCTCTCTCTCTCTCTCTCTCTCCCTTGTAATAAGAATAATGATAACAGTAATCTAGGCCAAAATTGTTATTCCAAGCAGGCATTTCAATTAGTACATATGCTTAACTCTATTTATTTGCTCAATCACTTAAGTATAAGAGCCTGTGCACTTAATAACAACACTATTCTCATAAAAGTCACAAGGACTAGCCAAGTTGAATTATTTTCAGTTTCATTTCCTCATAAAAAAATCGCTATTTCATATTAGAATTATCCTCTTTACTTTAATGTAAATCCAGTTAACGTTAAACTAACCCAGAAATTTATCGATGATTAAAGAAAATTGTGAAAATATGATTTTTTCCTTTTAAAATGAATTCGAAATACATTTCTTAACAAGAAGGGTTTCCAGATGGAGAAAGGAATCCATATGAATAATTATATTTCTTAAGGTAACAAGAAAGAGGGAAATCCACTTCTCTGATTAAGAACTAATGTAATTTACAGATCATTTTAAAGTAATCCTTGAATTTCTAAACTTTTGAATGCGCCCGAGGGCAAGGTCATAAACAAATATTGAAACAAATTTACGGGAGATAAGCAAATAAAGACCCGTCATATTCTCTCTCTCTCTCTCTCTCTCTCTCTCTCTCTCTCTCTCTCTCTCTCTCTCTCTCTCTCTCTCTCTCTCTCATTATATATTGATCTTAGTTGTCTCTTGCCACTGTCTAGTAACTCTAACCTAAAGAAGAAATCACGTTATTAAAGGTTTAATCTAGAGTTATCTTACTGTGGCTGTTCAATGATTATTTTTTGGAGGTTCTTTTAAAAGTCTTACAAAATTTGGAATAGAGAAATTCTAGAGGTGATCTTGGAGCTCCCTTATCCTCGTACGTAATTCTTATTCATTTATTCCACGCAAGGAAACAGGAATATAGAAGCATCTTCGCCTCTCGCCATAAACGATAGTAGGCAATCAACGTTGCAACCTATTATTTCCTGTCAGTATACAGGGCACCAGCATTCTTTCGGATGAACGAAGTGTTGACTTTACCTAACTTCTCAGTCATCTGTGGTATTATCATGGCGTTGTCTTCTCTTCCTTTAGTGAAAGAACTAAGTTTTAAACTGTTGCTGTTTTCTATCACATTATTTACTTGGATATACATGAATTAAGAAAAAAAGCTTTTGATGGTAAAATGTGTTCTATTAACATGTAAAGATGAGGAATGCTTTATCTACATCAAATTATTCATTGAAAGTAAACGAGATAATGTTCCCATTATTTACGTAACTCATTTTAACTAACTTAATTTAATCATAAAACTCGTTTATTCACATATGTTCATTTGCTGAGTACCGACATTTTACATGCAACATTGCAATAATTATTTCCTTAATTACTTTTCATTGTATATAATTGTCCCAGAGTTCTACCACTTTCGGAGGCAACAATTCTTTCTTTAAAATGGCGGCAACTGTAGTTTGATAAATGCCCTCTACAGATGTAAAGTGGTTCCACGAAGGAGAAAGGACAATAAGCAGAAATTATAACATGGATGCGCGGTTGAGAGTGGATAGACATCATAATAAAGTTATTCTCGCTAAATAATGGCAACACTAATGGGATACGTAGCGGTGGCTCTTTCATATACCTCCAGTTTTTTGTCTCTTCCCTTTGATTTTTTTTTCTCTCAACGAGACGTCTGAAGAGTTTAGCAAACCTAACACAATTTGGCCAAGTCCCTCGAGTCATCGCGTATGCTGTTATGGCTACCCCACTGCTGAACTATTCAAAAACATACCATGAATATTCAAGGAAGCATCGGCCAAAAGTGTGACGAAGACTGTAGAAGATTATTTTGTTATGTTTTTTTATTATTTCTTCCCTTCTGGGAAAAATACGTTTTGAGAGGGGAAATAATCAAATTCTACTCTTTATTTGTTCCAGCGCATACTAATAAAGGTGTATATTTTTACTTTAGGTACATTTTCATTAAAACAAAAATGAAATGCCAAGGTCCCATACTTATTCCTGTCTCTTTCACTCCTAGTAACTTTCAGCTGCGTTCTTTATTTATAAATTGCTAGAATTTAGTTCACGGTCTGAAGACTGTATGTTGAATTTCTAGCGGTACTTTTAGAGTACATGAAAGAGATGACAGAAAGGTGATAGAAGAAAGTCAAAGAATAGGTTAATCAAGATAGGAAGAAAAGTAACAAAAAGAATTAGAAGAGAATTGAAGTATATATGGAAGCCTAGGGTGGAATGCAAATAAGAATTGCTGTTTCAACTCTCATGGAAATGAAGACCGTATGATGAACGCAAATAAAATAAAGAAGCTAAAGCCATGAAGATAAATAGTTGAATATGTGGCATGAGGAACTCTGAAGGGGTAAGAAATTAGGATATACATGAGAAGTGGCCCCCCCCAAAAAAAAAAAATTAGGATAGGTGAAAGTAAGGACCACAGTGTTTGGAAATGGCCCTATCATTTCTAATGAAGAAAAGACATTAGGTTGCCAAAAAAAAAAAAAAAACTGTAAGTGTTTTATGGAGGAAAGGCAGGAAGGACTAGGAAGTGGGTTATTAGAAAAGAAGGACGTTGCTGATAACACGGGTAATATTTTGGAAGTTGTCTGCACGAGATATATTATATCAGAAATCTAGCAAATATGATAGCCAATAAACAGCAACCATCGTCTGTTATATTTATGGAGCCCCATTGTTGATGTAATGATATATACATTGTCACGTTCACGCTGCCGTGGGGATAAAAAAGATGGCTCTACTTTTGACCTTTGATTACAACACCTGACTAAGGGGGGGCTGCGCTTCGGTGAACAGAAAGGTTGAAAAGTGAATATACTCAAAATTACCAATAAGATAACGGATGGAGGTAAACTTATGTTGTTGTTCACTAAATAGTATAATTCACTGAAAAATATCAAAAGATGAAATATTACAGGAGCTATCGATGGAGCTCCATGGCACTGCCAGAATTACGTTACTAAAATCTCAAACACTATAGAAAAGTGCCACAAAATTGCAAGCTTTTAACACTAGGCCTTCATAGGCTAACAAGCAATAGGTGTGAGTAAGGATCTGGAGGATGCACAGGATGGGGTACGTTAAGTGAGGATGGGGCCGCACTGATAATCCGGATATCTTGACCAGATATGGCACCTGGAGTATGCAGGAAGATGGCACCATTGATCTACAGTTGATATCACACAACAGGTACTCGAACCACGAATCTGCAATAGCAGGAATGGTGAAAACACACAAAGGGACTAAAGTAATAATGAACTTGGAATACATAAGCAAAATATATAAAAACAGGTTAGGTAATAATTACGGTAAACCACATATACGCAAATTAACACTAGTATTCCACTACTGGTAACACAATCACCATAATCGCAATCAAAACACTCTCTGAGGGAGAGTAAAAGGTTATGGATATCAGACAATATGAGAACAGATGGAAAACAGGTAGGATAAAATTGGTGAGGCCGACAAACAACCTCCAATCACATTACCTTAGTCTGTGGACAAGAAGTGAGGTTCGTAGAGCCAGGTTTCTGCAGTAGTACGTCAATGGAATCATTATCACTTAGAGTTCCCCACCATAAAGGAATTAAGACGAAGTACAAGGGTGCTGATGGACTAGCAAGACATGAGCACACACAGGGTAAGGCAGCTGGCTAAGACAATCTTCAGCATGACAGTGTAAGGGGGATGTCAAGTAGGACTCGATCAGATTCTTGTGGTAGACTTCTGGACAGAGACGTCATCAGGATAACTAGCAGAGTGATGTCTTGGGAAAACTAGCAGGGTAACTCCTCGAGATTGACTAGCCAAGAATGGTCCATCAGAGCCTGTATATGTACCACAAGTAGTGCCGATGGTGGTCGTGTTTTGACATTTCTGACAGCCTCTTCTTAATAGGGTCATTTATTGTCCTCTTCTCGGGGCATGTTGCTAATCTAGCCAGGTACCTGGAAAGGTCGTTGAGCGTCAGCCGATGAAAGGTTCAAGAAGGAGAGGTAACATTGGTATGATAATTAGATGGGAGAGTTGAGGATGAGTAGGCAGGGATGCAGGTGTGGGTCAGTTCAAGACAATGACCCTTAATGGCATGGTAGGTGGTTGACTTGGAGGGGAAACTCCTCAGAGGGCAAAGCGACAAGATTGGCTGGGAAATTGGTAACAATAGTGGCTAGGGAAAGAACTCTCAAAGAGGTCGCAGTAATTGCAATCAGCTGCTGAAATCGTCACCTCGGGTGAGGATTACTAGGGTCAGGTAAAACTAGTAATGACTTGGGATACGGTCATGCATTAATATCTCATTTAACACCTGCATTGGCTTAACTTGAAAGGGGAAAGCATGGGAATGCTTGAGTGAAAACTCCCAAAACAACTAGTACTTCTTTCAAAATGGGCTTTAACTCATATTCAGAGGGGAAAAATTTACGTTAACTTGTATACAAAAATCAAGAAGGAAAAATCAAATACAAACGAATTAACAAGGTGTTTGTGACAATATATATAATGTATATATATATATATATATATATATATATATATATATATATATATATATATATATATATATATATTGATATGTCTTATAATATGTATGTTTTCTGTAAAATTATGTTTCTGTAATTTTGATATGTTCTCTCTTGTATTTGTCATGTGTTGTGTGTTGAGATATCAGGTCTCAGATCTTAAAGGGTTAGTTGATTGTGTGATTTTAGAGATAAGATACATTTTCCTGTTAGGCTCTTGTGTTTGCCCAGCTGAATGTTTGTTAAGTGGTCAACTAAAAGGGAGATGAGATGACAAGTTTAGATAACAGTGGCTGGTCTAAAAGTTTGTTGTTTGCATGATGACAAGTTTAGATAACAGTGGCTGGCCTAAAAGTTTGTTGTTTGCACATGTGTTAAGACAGGAAATCCTCTATTAACTAAAGAGATGTGGGATGACAAGTTTAGATCAGCTCCTGATCCAGAGGCCTTTTCTGTGTGAACAGGTGTTAAGACAGGAAGTCCCCTCTCCATTTAAAAGGATGTATGCTAACAGGCACCTTAGATAAAAGTGTGTTTCTGCTGCAGCAAGAGTTTTGTAAAAGTGTTCAGAAACTTCTATAAGGTAAAGTGGTTTTTACTTATTTTCACCATGGTAAAAAGATAGAAACTTTAAAGAGATTTTGCATTAGTGAAATTATTGTTGATAAACCTTTTGTGCATTTTTGTATGTTCTTGTTTTAACATTTTTTGTGTGTACTTGTGTTTACAAGAAAATAGTTTTATCCAAACTTTTGTGTTGGTGATTTAACATTTATTTACCTAGCATTTTACATATGTTGATACTTTAACATTATATACTTGATTTGATTTTCATTTGTTAAGATTTCTTTTTCAAATCTTGAGTAAATCTTAATAGTTTGGATTTTGCTTAGTTAACGTAATTTCGTGATAGATTAAAGTTTTGTGAATTAATCTTGTTTAAGAAATAATTAAATCTTGTGTTGTTCTCAAGTAATGGCAAATTTTTCAGATTGTGAATTCTAATTATAACTTTTGAAGTTAGAAATAAATTTCTGTATTTAAAGTTTTAATAACACAGTGTTTTATTTTTTGACCACCAGTGAATAGAGTTATTTGTGTGGAAGTTAATGAGGACCAGGGAAACAATTATAGTTGTTTGATGGAATGATGTGCTTTTTTATCTAGTATATCTCAATACCTCACACATTACATGATAAACTTAATTTGATTTTTCAAGTAATGAGTAAGTTTAAAGGGATCACTGATACTTTAGGAGTGTTCAGTCATAATTTGTTTGTATGTACAAGAGATTTAAAGATGTTAATACTCGTATTTGCCAGTATACACCTGAAGTCTAGATATTACTATCACTGGTTATGCCAAGGTTTGCAGTCTGAATTCGTGCCTGAATTTCCGTATTTGGGACACATTATCACGGACGACCTAAAAGATACGGGAGACATAGAACAGAGGCATCGTAAACTATGTGCAACTGGCAACATGATTGCAAGGAGGTGCGCCTTCTGTCAACAAGAAACGAAACTGCTGCTCTTCCGCTCGAACTGCTACAGTATACATGGGTGTTCCCTTTGGACGGACTATACCCGAGAGACCATGAGAGACGTAATGTTATTCACAATGACATTCTGGAGATGTTCACAACAATCCTCGCTATCACCAGCCACACGCAGATGTTCACAGAAACCGCCTGGATAATGGAAAATCATTGTGAGCTAACAATGTCCAGTCTGGTCACCCGACTGGAGAAACAGCAGCAAATCACTCTGCGCCAAAGCATCCTGAGCAGTGAGGCAAGAAGATCTAAATTGTGGGAAAGATGGAATAATGAGGCGTTTGTTCCTTAATTGCCTTATTCTCTGTTTTTGTAATTATGAAGTGTCATCTCCAGAATCTGTCATTGTTATTATTATTATTATTATTATTATTATTATTATTATTATTATTATTATTATTATATTTCTACGTTCCTTGCTGTTTTTGGTATTCTTACTTCCTGTTATTACTGTGTTTAATGTCACTGTAGAGTTTTGCAATTTTCAATATTCGTATTTAGCCCTCTGGACCTGACCTCTGTAACCACATCATTCCAACAAACAACTATAATTGTTTCCCTGGTCTTCATTAACTTCCACACAAATAACTCTATTCACTGGTGGTCAAAAAATAAAACACAGTGTTATTAAAACTTTAAATACAGAAATTTATTTCTAACTTCAAAAGTTAGATGGAAATTAATCGTCTGCAATCTGTATTTTTCATTGTTATCATTTTTAATTTTTTTTCCATTATTCTCCATATAATTACTGTCATTATCATTATTATGAATTCTATTTTTTTCTACTTCTTCAGCAACTGTGTGGATACTATGCGATAATTATTTTTGTCATGTTACCTTATGTATCTAGATTGTGTATTGTATTTGTACCTTCCATGTACTATATATGGCCCTGAGGCGCAGTAAAGATTATTATTATTATTATTATTATTATTGTTATTATTATTATTCTCGAAGCGTGCCTACCATTTTCTGTCAAAAAAAAAAAAAAAGTGTGTATGTAAAAAAAAAAAAAAAAAAAAATGTCTGTCATAAAACCCCACACTTTCCACACGAGCCTCCACCTCACCCCTCACCCATTTCCATCCTTTGTCCCATGTTTTCTGAAAATAACTTTGGTGTCGCTCAGATTCAGCAGAACAAAGGCCAAGGGTAGTTTTATCGTTTTCCAATCTGAGCCCAACATCGCAATGAATCTCTTGGTGCAAACACTCCATTGACTCCTGGGGGTGTTTGTATTGCATTTTTTTGAGCATATCTTCTGGTTCGTTACTTTTATTTTTACCCTTTTTATTCCTCCTTTTTTATCTCTGTGTGTCCTCTTCTCCTTATCCGATAATACACCCACTCAGTATTCTTGCTCTAACAGAATATTTTAGTTTTTAAGGCTTTTTCTTTTAGTTTTCAGCAGTTTTTCCCTTCCTTTCTCATGCTCCTCCTCTCTCTGTTCCTCCTCCTCCTCTGTCCCCTCACTCTATCGCTGTCGTCATAGTTTTCCTCAGCTTTCCCTCTCCCCTGCCCTCTTGCACGACAATAACCTTGAAAATAACGACGCCAACTTTCTGCGCAGTTTAAAATACCGATTAATTTTTCTTTAACTCTGTGTGACGTGATGTAGCAGTTGAAGGGCCTTTTTATACTTCGATATAAATTCTTGGCATTTTAATTAGTATTCTTTTGCTTCACCTCTTTGATGTCGTCACAGAAGATTTTTATTGGAGAACTGGCAATAAATTGATAAGGAGAATCGAACAGGTTCTCGAAAGCTCTCGTCGTACATGTATTTTCAAAACCATATTGACTATTGCATCAATGTGGATTTTGTTCCAATAAGAAATTTCTTCTATATGACGTTCCCCAAGCAACCGGGGTCAATAAAGGTGTCTCCTGCTTTTGCAAGACTCTGACGTTTTAGAACTTTGGTTATGAATTCATATTTTTCTAAGTCGCAAATGTTAATAAAGTTGATGATCGCACACCAGTTAAAAGTTCTTCTGTATTCGAATATTGTCACCAATAATAATGAACTTCGAAGCCAAAAAACTTTTAGAATGAGGAGCAATACGAGATTTTTTATAATTTTTCATCTCTGGGAAAACAATCCTTTCGTTAGAAATAAGTTACAAATGATCAAGATTATCTGGCACCATGTGAAAGACAAATTTTTCATGAAGAGAAAGGTATTTGCTGTTTTCTAAATTTATTCTCCGTTTAGAAATTGTTACATTACTTCACTGTTTAAAAGACATATCATGATACTTAAATTTTTTTTCAATAATAATATTTATTTTTTTATTCATCGATGGAATTGTTGATGCATTTCCTTTGCCTCTTAATACAAATAATTAGAAAATTTAATTTATAACGTTAAAAGTAGGAATTCCACAATATCTTTAGAAACTCTGCATGAGTATATATATATATATATATATATATATATATAGTTATGTATATATATATATATATATATATATAGTTATATATATATATATATATATATATTTTTTTTTTTTTTTTTTTTTTTTTTTTTTTTTTTTTTTCATGAAATGTCTCTAAAGATGGTCGATGGAACTCTATTTTTAACGTTATACATCCAATTGTCCAATTATTTTTTGTTTACTTGTAAGATGGCTTGATTTTTTTATTTTGATCTTTATGTTCGTATAAGAACGAAAACGTACACAAGAGAAACGGGACAAAATAGACTGTGAATTTAATTTTATTTTCATAATTATTATAATTTTGTTCTTTCATTTTGAAGATTGCTGGTGAACATGAGATTTATTTGAGAATGTATATACAACACGAGCACAAAAATTGCTTAAAGTGTCATTTAATATCCAATTCGCTCTACCTCGAAAATAATACCAAGGGGAATTATAGCTGATACGTAGTTCGACACCTGGCGGACTCGATCCACCGCAAGGCGAGTACCAACGACTTCAGTGACGCCTTAGACCACTGGACAGTTCTCTTTCAGTTTTATTTCCGAGGCAGAGCGAATTGGACATTAAACGACATTTGTAGATTCAATATTTTATAAATGAAATGCCAATGATAGTGATAAATATTCATATATATATAATATATATATATATATATATATATATATATATATATATATATATATATATATATATATATATATATATATATATATATATATATGACGAACAGTTTGGGTTCATGCCAGAAAAAGACAACAGATGCCATCTTTGTATTACAGACAAGTCATGGAAAAATATAGAGAAAAGGAAAGGAACTACATCTTGTATTTATAGACTTAGAGAAAGCATATGATCGAGTGCCTAGGGCAAGAAGTGTGAGGTGCATGAGGAAAAGGTGTCTCAGAAAAATATGTGAGGATTGTAAAATGATATGTATAGAGTACAACAACACAGGTAAGAAGCTCAGTGGAACAACAGACGTTTGAGGTGAAAGTTGGATTCCACTCTGCTGTTCTGCCATGAGTCCCTATATTTTGATATGGTAATGGAGGGATAGTGTCTGAGGAAACATCAGGTGCCTTGGAGTACTTTGCAGATGACATAGTGCTAGTGACCACCAGTAAGGAAGAAGCAGACAGAAAATTGGAGTTGTGGAGAAGTGCGTTGGAGGACAGAGGCCTAAAGATAAGCAGAGCAAAAACTGAATATAAGTGGATGAATGGAGGCGACCAAGAGGGAAGCATCAACTTAGAGCAGGCAGAAGTAAAAAGAGCTACATGCTTTAAGTACCTTGGGTCGTGTGTCACTGATTGTGGAGGGATGGAGGAGGAAGTGAACCACAAAATACAATCAGCTTGGTGTAATTGGAGGAAAACATCAGTGTAAGCAGGTGACAAACAGATTTAATGTAAAGATGAAGGGAAAATGTACAAGAGCATTGTCAGACCTGGGTTGATGTATAGTTGTGAAACATGGCCCATGAAGAAAGCACAGGAGAGAAAGATGGAAGTGGCAGAAATGTGAGAATGCTAAGTGTTGGATGTGGAGGACAAGAAGAGACAGGATAAGGAATGATTTGAAGAGGGACGGTGAAAGCTGGCAGAAATATCAAAGAAGCTGCAACAGACGATTACAATGGTTTGACATGTTAGTGAGAAGAGAGGAGTGATTCTGTATGTAAAAGAACCATGAATATGGAAGTGCCTGGAACAAGGAGGAGAGGTGAGACCAAGAATGAGAGCAGGAGAGACACAGCTAACAGGGACATGCAAGAACGTGAGTGAGGTATTGGTGTATGATCGCAGAAGATGGAGAAGACTAATAACAAACAGCGACCCCATATAAAGATGGGAAAAGCTGAAGATAAAGAAGAAGAAGATATATATATATAGGTAGTTATAGGTATATATATATATATATATATATATATATATATATATATATATATATATTATATATATATACACAAGTATGTATGCTAATGATAGTGTGATACAAATTTATATATACTTGTATATATATATATATATATATATATATATATATATATATATATATATATATATATATATATATATATATATATATATATACTGTATATATATATATATATATATATATATATGTATATATATATATATATATATATATATATATATATATATATATATATATATATATATTATATAGAAAGAGTATATATATATAAAGAAGATATGTATATATATATATATATATATATATATATATATATATATATATATATATATATATATATATATATATATATATATATATATATATATATATATATGTATATATATATATATATATATATATGAAAGTTAGAGTGAGTATATATATATATATATATGTATATATATATATATATATATATATATATATATATATATATATATATATATATATTATATTATATATATATATATATATATATATATATATATACATATATATATATATATATATATATATATATATATATATATATATATATATATATATATATATATATATTACTTATATTTATATATATTATATATTATATACATATATATATATATATATACATATGTTTTCCCTGGGCAATCTGGTTTGAGATACTTCTTCTGTGAGACAGAGACAGCCAGATACTCCTTTAGCCTCATGATTCTGACTTATTGGGTCCAGGGAAACATAAAACAAGAGAAAAAAGAGGGAATTTCATATGAGCATAAGGCTCTTACTACTGAAGGGAAATATTACGTAAATATGTGGGTCAACTTACAGGAGTATATTTACATAAAGAACATTAGTACGGAAATGAGAAACGCAATTAAATTATTGATCCTGAAGGGGAGTTCCGCCAGATGAATGAAACTGGGGATTCTGTGACACAGTCCGAGTAAATATCCATGATATAGGGTCCTCTGAAATGAGAGATACAATTTATACGCCAGTAATGAAAAACAGACAAAAGGATAATAAATTCGAAGCTGCACTGAGGTGCCAATGGGCTTCGATGAGTTAATAATGGCTTAGCACCGCCAACACTGAGTGGCACGGGTGAAAGCAACAGCGATTCGGCGATTACTGGCACTCAAATTAAGTAAATTTCACGCAGGAAAAGCGCGGACTGAATGGACGTCTTTTCAGAGCACTTACCTTTGCGGAGAATTGGTTCTAGCGAAGAAGGCGGTCCGTGGATGACTCCCGATTCATGAGGACGAATGCGACCTTCCACATGGTAGGATGTAGGGGCCCCGAGCGGCGAGGGCAACATGTGGGGAACTTCATGAATCGCCAGGTAATGGAGTCAGCTATGGGTCAGGCCAGCAGCGAAGGGAACACTTGGGTTGCGGTTGAAGTGCACGAAGGTAAAAGTATGCTTTGAAAGGCCACGTGGTTAGATGGAGAGGTGGTGTGTTAAGGGCATCGTCCAGCCAAGGGCGTGGTGGTGAGTGTGTCCGTCTGGTCTTTACGCCATGTCATACAGCGAGAGTCTGAGCGCTGAGCCCTTGTCTGCTGGTCGCTTTTATGCCCTCTCCTTTGGGCAGGGGGCACGTCCAGGCACATAGGGAGTTGAGTCATTTTCAGCTGTTGTCCGCGGCTGGGGCGGGGGTTGCCTGTAAAGAAGCAGCCAGACAGATTCACTTTTGCCTCGAATAAGGAATTATCTACTTAAAGGGAGTGGCCTACAGTCGGTTTAACTCTTGTATTCTGACCGTAGCACCCAACTGTCCAGCTCAGGCTGATAGATAGGTAGGCATGCATGTCGATAGACAGATTATGTCTATTGATCGATCGGCAGACAGGAACGGTAAGGCACGCCAGCGAATTTTTGCTAATTATAATAGTTCCTCAATACTAAGATGATGTACACCTTCATTCGGGTGTGAACGTCGACATACACAAGAGTGAGCGGATAATGTTTCATTTTATTTCTACATTCTGCTGCAATGAATCCTACTTAAAAAGATTTGTGAAACTCTGCGGCATTACTGTTGATTACATACTGGAACAAATTACTCTAACAGGACATAAGGTAATTTCAATACTTGCAAAAGAGTAATTACTGTGCATTTGGCTACAAAGTGATAAATTTATAACGTTACTCAATCAATGTAAGATTATAAGGCCACGGTATATGAGGTTGTGGTAAACAATGAAAAGAAAGGTTGATGTTAAAGAATTAGAATACATGGTTACTTTAATTCTAGATATCCTCAAATGCATGCTGTTAGTTTTGCTTTAATAGCGTTGAAATGACAGTCATACTTGGGTATAATTGGACATCATAATATGTTTGTTGGCAGACCTGTGCTGACTTGCACTGAATCTCAAGTGACACTCTTCTTATAGCACTTATAATAAGTAATCTGAAAAGGGTGTAATCAAAGGGAAGTAAAATTATTTCAGCTAAGGCTTATTTAATCATTTGGCGTTCGCCATTTTTACTGTAATGATGGGACTTTACGTTAGACTTTTATAAGCAAGAAAGGAAAGAGGGGGAGGGGTGGAATGAAGTCTCATATTAAGGTATAAAGGCAAGGAACGTGGCTCTCCGCCTTCTCTCTGGATAGCGGGCCACGCTCCTTGTATTACAAAGGTGGCACTGACTTTATAAGTGTCTTGTGGCACTCATCCAAGTGCATGGGGTATAAAAGAATAAATGGCAAACACAAAATAAACATAAATTGTTGTAACTAGATGTTGATCAAATATGCTAAATGACATTCTCATTTCATAGTAAACAGCTAGGGATTATTCTTGGTCCACGACGGCTACAAAGATAACCGCGCAACCCCTCTGGCAGGATTATTTTGCCAGAATCTGCAATAATGGCACTGTGCCAAGTTGGCACTTATGTAATTATAACTAATGGCGTGGCATGGCATATCGCATTTTCAAATGCATCATGCCGCGGTAGGCATGAATGAGTCGTAAGGCTTATAGTGTTATATTGTCGCGGCACCTGCATGAGCAGAAGTGATCCAGGTAAATAAGGCCTGGGTAAGGCATAAATGTGATGGATAATCAAAAGTAAGGGGAAGGGAAATGTTTGGGTATGTATTATGCTGACAGTGGGCTTAAGAGAGAGAGAGAGAGAGAGAGAAAGTAGAGAAAGAAACAAGATGGTGAAGGACCTCACACCCTACTGGACAGAGTGTGCCAAAGTCTTCATAGGATAAAATGATGGCATTGGGCCAGGGTTATATCGTGTGCCAGAGAGTTTGGGAGCTCTCTGGAAGCTAATATCTGGAATTATCAATGCTCGTGGTATTTTCCCATGAACCCTTCTTCTCTGATTTTGATGGTTTGTCTTGGCCGGGAATCGTGAACTGAGCCCGGGTAGGGTATTGGAGTGCCACCTGTGTTTACTTTTGATGGCTGATACAGGGCCTTTGGTAAGCTCTATCATGATCCGTCGCAGTTCCTTGAGCCATCGGCCATTTGAACCACGGCAGAGTCATTACTCACCGCTATGTCTGCGGAGTGTCTGAGACAGAGAGGGCGGTCGGGGAGCGGGGAGCGCAGGGCTCCCAGGCAGGAATGACTGGCTCAGGCACGGTTGGCGCAGGCCGCATCTTTAGGTGAGCTCATTGTGGTCGCAGCAGTGATCCGCTTCCCACCGGGCGCTGGTAGCGGAGGCCAAGCCGAGAAGAGAGGGGTCCTTTGGCTGGGACTTCTTGAATGGAGATCGGGCATGCTCTGGCACTGGCACTAAGGCAGGGACAGGCACTAATATTTGCTTTGGAACTGGCTCATCGTCTGTTACGGACGGAGCTTGGCATGGCTCAGTGCATGCAAGTGACACTGGCAGTGATTTGGAATCGATTTTGGAATCTCCTGGAGGGAGATCTGATTGGGGCCCTGGCACTGGCAGTGATTGTGGTAACTTAAAGGAGGACTGGAGATCCTGTCCCAGGAGGATGTCATAACCTCCAGGAAGATGAGTTACTGCTGCAAGAGTGCAGATTTTAGATTTATGAGGTCTTGTGACCTCATTTGGACAGTAGGGAGTATCACGAATTCATTGATACCTGAATAATTGTGACGAAGTTTATATTGCTAATGATAGTCTATAGGGAACTTTGTCTTTCCTTATGAGGGAAATTTGTGCGCCAGAGTCGTCAAATGCCTTTACCTGGCGTGCTGATTATCTACCTCGAGGAGGTGCCACATATATGGGACCCTCAGCTGGAGGGCATAAGGACGCAGGATTCGTAACTGCCAGGGCAATGCAGGATTACCGATTCTATTATTTCCAGGGCATTTTGCCCATGAGGAGAGGTGCAATATAGACTCCTAACGCTGAGCAAAAAGGTTTGGCTGAAATCTTTCACACACTGCTCCCTGCAGAGGGCGCAGCAGGCGACTTATTGGGCTGGTTTTCAGGGAGAAAGAGGCTTCAAGGATTTATTTCGGCACTGTTTCTGAATGCCCGATTTTCCTGGCTGCAGAACCCACACAACGGGTTTCTGTGATTGCCCATTCTTTGGCGAGGGGCACCAAGAGAGGTTGGAGGCGATGAGTATCCCAGAGTCGGCTATGCGACAGCATTCCACCAACGTCGTAGGCTCCTTCTCCCCTATGTGCGTGGCGTGGGCGGGAGATGCGTAGAGTAAGAAATTTTTATTTTCATTTGTTCTATGGAGTCGGCAAGCGTCTTGACTCCCACAGACTCGGAACCACTTCTGCACGGGTGCACTGATTGGTAGGCCCAATCTGCCCAAGTTTGCTGATTCTCCTTTGATTTCAGCCCCTCTCCAGCGCTCCAGCTTTGTGGGTTATCTCTGCACGCCTTTGTAATGGTTTGGCGCACGACGTCCCAGTCCTCTTGGTCGGCCGCAGGTAGGGCGTTGTAGGCAATCAGTGCCTTCCCACCGAGGAATTTAGTTAATACTAGAGAGAGTTCGGCGGGGGAGAGGGTGCAACATTCCAGGACCTTCTCGGCTCTGTCGAGCCATACTTCTGGTTCAGCTTCGGTCCACTTGGGCATAAACGAGTGGGCCTGGCTGAGGGCACTCATCCCCGAGGCGGGAGCGGTGGGGTGAGAGTGCCACGTTGTGCCAGCATCTGGAGTTCATGGGTGCCAGCCCTCTGCTCTTCTGCCTCCTTTCTAATCTTGCTGCCTCCCTTTCCAACAATCTCATGCTCTCCCATTCTGCCTTCTTTTAATCTTGCTGCCTCCTGTTCTGCCTCGCTTAATTTTGCTGCCTCCCATTCTGCTCTCTTTATCGTGTCCATCCTCTCCTATACCCAGTTTTTTAGTTCTTTTTCCTGAGCGCTGAGTTCTTCCGGAGGACACGAAGAACTTCAGTCCTCGTTCTGCTGAGATTTTGCCAACATTTTGCAGGTGGGTCGACTCATGATACACAAAATTTTCCCAGGCGTAGGAAGGAACTGGTCTGGCATAATAAATGCATGCAAATTCCCAACAGAGACTGTTTAGCAGACTTTACAGCATGAAGGGAAGCTTTTCAAACTCTGAATTGGAATTCTTTTGTTTCTCAAGGTACCAACAACAAACGGGTTTGATTAGAACGATGATTAATGAATAATTGGTCTCCCAATTTACCGACAAAACGGGTTTCTTGGGGACTGGATTGGAAATGAATTGGTCTCACCAAGTTACCGACGAGGCAGGCTTAGTGGGGACTGGATTGGAAATGAATTGGTCTCACCAAATTAAAGACGAAGTGGGCTTATTGGGGACTGGATTGAAAATGAATTGGTCTCACCAAATTAACGGCGAAGCGGGCTTATTGGGGACTGGATTGAAAATGAATTGGTCTCACCAAATTACCGGCGAAGCGGGCTTATTGGGGACTGGATTGAAAATGAATTGGTCTCACAAAATTACCGACGAAGTGGGCTTATTGGGGACTGGGTTGAAAGTGAAGTGATCTCACCAAATTCTTGCAAGCGTCTATTGGGGACTGATTGAATGAATTGGTTCCCACCACCATTGTGAAGCGGGCTTATTGGGGACAGGATTGAAAATGAATTGGTCTCACCAAATTACCTTTCGAAGCGGGCTTATTGGGGACTGGATTGAAAATGAATTGGTCTCAACAAATTATCGCTAAGGGTTTATTGGGAACTGATTGAAAATTAATTGAACTTCAACAATATCATAAGCGGCTTTTATTGGGGATTGATTGTAAATGAATTGGTCTCTACCAAATTACCGAAGTAGCGGGTTTATTGGGGACAGGATTGAAAATGAATTGGTCTCACCAAAATTACCTGCGAAGTGGGCTTATTGGGACAGGATTGAAAAATGAATTGGTCTCACCAAATTACCGACGAGGTGGGCTCATTGGGGACTGGATTGAAAATGAATTGGTCTCACCAAATTACCGACGAAGCGGGCTTATTGGGGACTGGATTGAAAATGAATTGGTCTCACCAAATTACTGGTGAAGCAGGCTTATTGGGGACTGGATTGAAAATGAATCGGTCTCACCAAATTACCGACAAAGCGGGCTCATTGGGGACTGGATTGAAAATGAATTGGTCTCACCAAATTACCGGCAAAGCGGGCTTATTGGGGACTGGATTGAAAATCAACAATTGTCTTCACTAAATTACTGGTTAGCGGGCTATTGGGACTGGATTGAAAATGAATTGGCCTCACCAAATTACCGGCGAAACGGGCTTATTGGGGACTGGATTGAAAATGAATTGGTCTCACCACATTACCGATGAAGCGGGCTTACGGGAGAGGTTTCCTTTTGTGAGCAACGAATATTGAACTGATAAAGGCCCCTAATTCAATGAGTAGACGACACACACACAAAAGAATAACCCCAAACACACGCACAAAACAAGACAACAACAAAAAGAGAGAAAAAAAAATTTTTTGCTAGAACGAGCCCGAGGTAAACAAGGAAAATTAAACAACCAAATCCTGGCAATGAATGTATAAGGAGACATGAGAGTAAGGGTGCACTATTTTTAGACATTAGGTGGGGTGGTAAGTGATTCCACCCGAGGATTGAAGAAATGGGAAGGTTTATATGCACACCAAACACTCTCTCTGAATGCGAATTACAGGGAAAAGAAAATTTTGGGAACCTAAATCAATTTCACACATGCCTACCACTCAGTCTATTTGTCTACCTGAACTTTACCTTCGCTATACAAGAGAGAGAGAGAGAGAGAGAGAGAGAGAGAGAGAGAGAGTAGAGAGAGAGAGAGAGAGAGAGGAGAGAGAAATCAGAATTTTAAAAATACAAAAATCAGCGATTCAAGCTGACTTTCTGCCCCACGGGAAAATGTGACTACATGCCCACCAGGTTTTGCGATCATGAATCTGTGTGGGATTTTGAAGGAGGAAAGAGTAGCACTATTCTCAATGGTTAATACCTAAATATCCTATTATGAAGGTCATGCAAGTCACAAGGCAAAGGCTTCTCAAAATCTAAATTTCAGCTGTGTTCTCCTCTCTCATTTGTCTTGGCATGCGCCCCTAGTATTTTTCCTCCAGGCTCAGCTTCACATCTTTTAAAATTCCTATGCTAAATAAACACAATTTACTTTTGGAATTTCCGATCTGTGTGTTGGTTTACCTCAAAAAGGTCTGTAATTGTCTCTGTACCAGCCTAGCTTTGCTAATTGCTGATTTGGCAGATGCAAACCCAAACAAAAGCAGAAACAAATGGGGGGACACCACTAAAACGAGAATCCTGTAAGGTCGCCATTTTTTTTTTCCTGGGCAATCTGGTTTGAGATACTTTCCGTGAGACAGGTAGCGACAGCTACAGACATGAGTCTTGTGATTCTGACTCTATTGGGTCCAGGAAACATAAAACAAGAGAAAAAGGGGGAATTTCATATGAGCATAAGGCTCCTTACTACTGAAGGGAACATTACGTAAACATGTGGGTCAACTTACAGGAGTATATTTACATAAAGAACATTGTACGGGAAATGAGAAATGCAATTAAACTTATTGATCCTAAAGGATTCCTGTGGATGAATGAAACTGGGGATTCCAGACACAGCCTAAAGAAGACAATACAATTTATACGCCAGTAATGAAAACAGACAAAGGATAGTGAATTCGGTTGCACTGAGGGTGCCAATGGGCTTCGATGAGTTAATAATGGCTTAGCACTGCCAACACTCGAGTAGCACGGGTGAAAGTTAACAAGTGATTCGGTGATTACTGGCACTCAAATTAAGTAAATTTTACGAGGAAAAAGTGTGACTGAATAGACGTCTTTCAGAGCACTTTACCGTAATGGAGAATTGGTTCCAGCGAAGAAGGCGGTCCGTGGATGACTCCTTTATTCATGAGGGCTGGCGCGACCTTCCATGTGGTAGGGATGTACGGGCTCCGGAGTGGCGAGGGCAACACGGGGAACTTCACGAAGCGCCAGGCAATGGAGTCGGCGGGTCAGGCCAGCAGCCGGCGAACGCTGCGGGTTGTAGTCATGCACGAAGGCAATTGGTATACTTTGAAAGGCCACGTGGTTAGATTGGAGAGGTGGTGTGTTAAGGGTGTCGTCCAGCCAAGGGCTTGGTGGTGAGTGTGTCCGTCTGGTCTTTACGCCATGTCGTACAGTGAGTCTGAGGCCGAGCCCTTGTCTGCTGGTCACTTTTATGCCCTCTCCTTTGGGCAAGGGGCACATCCAGGCACATAAGGAGTTGAGTCATTTTCAGCTGTTGTCTGCGGCTGGGGTTGGGGGTTTGCCTGTAAAGAAGCAGCCAGACAGATTCACTTTGCCTCGAGTAAGGAATTATCTACTTAAAGGAGTGGCCTACAATCGGTTTTTAATCCTCAGCTCGACCATGCTAACCCATTGTCCAGCTCAGTTGATAGCCAGGTAGGCACGCATGTCGAAAGACAGATATGCCCATCGATCAACGTGGCGCATGCGTTCAAAAGGGAGCAATTTTCTAGCGAATTCTGCTAATCATATAACATTTATACAGAGAGTGATATATATATAAAGCATATATGTTGTTCATATGCGCAACTTTTGCATGGCATTTCATTTATAAAAACATTAATCTACAAATATCATTTAATATCCAATTCGCTCTGCCTCGGAAATAAAACTGAAAGAGAACTGTCCAGTGGTCTATGGCGTCACTGAACTCGCTGGTACATGCGTTCTGGTGGATGGAGTCCGCCGCGTGTCGAACTACGTATCAGCTATAATTCCCCTTTGGTATTTTTTTTCGAGGTAGAGCGAATTGGATATTAAACGAGATTTTAAGCTAATATATATATATATATATATATATATATATATATATATTTATATATATATATATATATATATATATATATATATATATATATATATATATATATATATATATATATATACATTCTCAAATAAATCATGTTCACCAGCAATCTTCAAAATGAAGAACAAAATTATAATAATCATAGAAAATAAATTAAATTCACAAGTCTATTTTTTCCCAGTTTCTCTTGTATGCATTTTCGTTCTTATACGAACATCAAGATCAAATAAAAAAATAAAAGAATTAGATTAAGCTGAGTCACTGTTCTGGTAGAAACACAAGCTTACTCCGATTTCTCTCTCTCTCTCTCTCTCTCTCTCTCTCTCTCTCTCTCTCTCTCTCTCTCTCTCTCTCTCTTCACCTCCTAACCTCTCCTTCCTCTTTTCCCAGGTAAGATGCAAATTGGTGTTTGCTTGTCACTGCAGTTATGAGCAACCACCAAGAGCAAACGAGACCAAGATTTGATCTTCATGGAAGCAAATACAACCATAGATACATACATACATACATACATATACTATTCATCAGATGAGGACAAGGAATCACGAGTTGATAATGATAATACAATTCATTACCGACCTTTCGCGTTACCTTATCGCATCGTATCTGAATAAGGACTTGAAATAATAATAATAATAATAAATAATAATAATAATAATAATAATAATAATACTAATAATAATAATAATAATAATAATAATAATAATAATATGAGGTCCAGAGCTGTCGCCGGAACGCTCAGGGCATCCTCGTTTCAAAACAACAATCTACATGATGCACCGAGACTCTCAGGAAACAAAGATCCGGCGCTCCTGATTCAAATGATCTTTTATTTAGTTTTCAGAAGATACTTTACGTCCTCGTCATATCTGTAATTACTAATGTATGTAAGGCGTTGCAAGCCTTCTAACCATATATATTTGAGATCTCTTCCTTATTTGTAAATAGAGTTGTTAACCATTCATCAGGTGTGAGAAAACACGTCTGATTGTATAAAGAGGTCCCTTTGTTTTCCTCTAATGTCAAATGGTACTTTTCCACTTGCAAGAGTTCTTGATCTGTCAGAGATTTTGTGTCAATAAATTAGAATACCTTGAACCTGCTTCTCACTCGCCACCGCGTTACACTGGTGACCCTGAAGATGACCGACGCCACCACCGCCAGCAACAGCCCACCCAGCAACAACGCTCGAGCAGCAATCATCCACCTACCACCCTTCACAACCCACAACCCAGAGGCCTGGTTCTTCAGAGCGGAGACCATCCTCAGGTCTAAGAATATCTCCATTCACTCTGCAAAGCTGATGCTGTCCTCAAGTTCATGATAGATGACATCTTCGAGCAGATCACAGAATGGCTTGGCAACCAAAAGGCAACCATCACCTACGAAATGCTGAAGACCCAAGTAAGGTCGTCTTTCAGCATGCCGTCCACCCTCAGAGCTAGGAGATTCCTAGTCAATGTAGGGGCAGCAATAGGAGACCAGCGGCCTTCACATGTCTACAAGCAACTACAGTGGCTAGTTACGATCCCCGCCACAGTCAGTCAGCCAGAGACTACGTTGGACCTGGTGAGAGAGGTCCTACTCACAAAATTACCCCTCCAAACAGTCTTGGCCATCCCTAATGCATCAACCATGGGCCTCAATGATTTCCTGAAGACAGTCAACACCGTCCACCTGGCCCACAAGTCGACAGAGCCTACACAACCACCCGGAGCAGCAGCCGCCCCACAGCCACAGCAACTGACTGACACAGAGATGGATAGCGATCCAGAAGGCCCTGCTGCCCTCATACACTGCTACCGCAGCTCTAGGTGGAAAACCAAACCCAAATACAAGCCCCAAACAGAAGAACGTCCAAGGGCATTTGTTTCTACCACTGGAGGTTCAGGAGCAAAGCCTGAAAATGTGATAATGCTTGCCACATGTCAAAAAACACGCAAAAGGTCACAGGAGTGACCAAACAAAATAAACGTCAGTGGTGAGCAGACCAGTTGCTTCATAAGAGAAACCATGCCTGCTTTCTGCTGTCTTTCTTCCAGGTACAGGCAAAAAGACTTGACATGTTTTTTCATCATAGACAAAAGATCAAATACGGAGTACTTGATTGACACTGGCGCATTCAAATCATTCGTGCCAGCCAACCCGCACAAATGCCTCAACCCAACCCCCAGCACCCTACAGGTGTCCACTGCCAGCGAAGCCCCACTGGAAATATATGGGGAAAAGGACCATGAAAGTATCGTTCAGCAAGAAGCAGTACAACTGGATGTTCTTCACAGCAGAGTAACAATCACACTTTAGGAACAGACTTCTTAAAAGCCCATAACATGTTGGTAGATGCAGCAAAACATCAGCTGATCACACAACCTAACCCCATAGCCCCACTCACACCGACTCCAGTACCAGAGATAAGTCACCTCCTACAGGAGTTCCTGGAGGTATTTAAGGACGACCTGCATCACGACCTGACCAAACCCACAAAGCACCACATCCAGCACCACATAGTCATGAAGGACCCCAAGTGCATGCTCGTTTTAGATGTTTGGCCCCAGAAAAACTTGCCCACTGCAAACAAGCTTTCCAGGGCATGGAACAGTCAGCAATATGCCAAAAAGCCTCCAGGCCCTGGGCACCTCCCCTACACATGGTACCAAAACCTGATGGCACATGACAACCCTGCGGCGACTACCGGGCTCTCAACATTAAGACAGTACCTGAGAGGTACCCACTACCGAACATCATCGACATAACCAACTAGATGGATGGCACCAAAATAACTAGAAAGATGGATCTGTTGAAGGGATATTTCCCAGTCCCAGTTGCAAAGGAGGACATAGAAAAAAACGGCCTTTTTCACCCTATTTGGCACATACACCTTCAACTATAGCTACTTTGGCTCCCAGAACTCAGGTGCGACCTTCCAACATCTTATGGACAAAATCCTGGACAACCTATCCTTATGCATCATCTACGTCGATGATATACTGATGTTCAGCCCAACATCAAACAACACATGAGAGATGTCAGTCAGGCCCTGTGAATCCTTAAAAAAATGGACTTATAGTCTGAAAAGATAAATGCGAATGGGCAAAACCAGTGATGTCCAGCCCCTCCCGATGAAGGCCCAAGCAATCACCAACTTCCAAAACCAGCAACAATCAAAGCAGTCCAAGAATTCATACCCAACCTTGCTGAAATAATGGCCCCAATATACAATTGTTTAAAAGGAAAAATAAGATAAAGCTAAAAAATCAATCATCTCTGCTGCCACACTAATCTTTCCTTTACCACATAGGTCCCTCACCCTAATGATGGGTGCGAGTAGCACAGCAATGGGCGCGGTACTCAAACACAACACAGACGATGGTCATTGCCCACTGACATTCTTCAGCAAGAAATTATCAGCAGCAGAACAAAAGTGCTCCACATTCAACCAAGAATTACTAGCAGTCCACAGAGCCATCCACCACTTTCGACACATGCTAGAAGGACGACAATTCGTGGTGCAGACAGATCACCAACCATTAGTACACGCATCCACCAAAAGCAGAGATGGGTGATCAGCAAGACAGCAGCTTCACCTATTGTTGATAGCGAACACTCCTGCACCATCAGATACTTATAGGACTCTTTTAACAACGTGGCAGACAACCTTTCCTGAAACTCCATCAACATCATCCAGATCGGGATATCATGTCCTGAAATAGCATCAGCTCAGAAGGATGACGTGGACCTACAGAGACTTCGGCGGGAGTGACCTATCCATCAACAACAGAGAGACGACCATCACCTGTGAGATAAGCACTGGACGCCCTCACCCATATCTACCATTAGGGTTGAGAAAGAAAGCCTTCAACATTGCTAACAATTTGTCCCACCCATTGTGCAGATCCACCACCTGAACCTTGTTGGAGTGGTACATCTGGTGGGGAATGAAAGCAGACATCAAAAAATGGGCAAGAGAATGCCTCCCGTGCCAAACATCAAAAATAACAAGGCGCACAAAGACGATGGTAGGAGAATTCCAGACAACATAGCGACCACTGGCCCGCGTCCATGTCGACATCGTGTGACCCCTGCCCTCCTCCCAAGGGTACAGGTATCTTTTCACGATCATCAACAGGAACACCAGACAGCCAGAAGCAATACCTGTAAGGCAGCAGACAGCAGAGAGTTGCGTGAAAGCATTAATAGACTAGGTCAGCAGGCATGGAGTACCACAGTACATAACAAGTGACAGAGGAGCTAACTTCACCTCCACCTTATGGAGCTCCCTTGCTGCCAGCTTCAGGACAAAACTCATTCACAGAACAGCATGCAAACCAGAAACGAATGGCATGGCGGAGCAGCTGCACTGCTCCCTCAAATCAGCACTCACCATCAGATGTCAAGGCAGGAGTTGGAGAAGGGAATTACCATGGGTCTTGCTGGGATTAAGAATGGCCCCACATGCAGCATTCAACTCATCACCGGCAGCACCACTCTACGGCCAAGCATTGACAAGCCTGGCAGACGTTTTTCAAGACACAATAGAGCCAACGACTCTTCCAGATGTCCATAGAGCTTTGGAAAACATCATGCTGGCAAAGACAACATACGACATAGCAAGAAAAGAATATGTCCCCCAAAGACCTTAAAACAGCAAAGTGTGCATTCATAAGAATAGACGCATACAAGGCCCTCTCTCTCCAGCCTACTCGGGACCACGACGCATACTGCAATGCAGAGAGAAAGCATGTCAGCTGACAGTGAACGGGAAAAACACCTGGGTCTCCACAACAGATTGAAACCAGCCTATATCACTGACTGCATCCCACTCCCCTAGGCTTAATTTTGAGAAGAGGGGGAGTACTTGAGGTTCAGAGCTGTCACTGGGCCCCTAAGGGCACCCTCACTTCAAACAAAAAGCTACATGATGCACCGAGACTCAGGAAACACAGACCCAGCACTCCTGATTCAAACGATCTTTTATGCATTTTTCAGAAGATACTTTATGTCCTTACATAATAATGTATGTAAGGCATTGCAAGCTTTCTAACCATAAGCATTTGGAATCTCTTTCTAATTTGTATATAGAACTGTCAACCATTCTTCAGATGTGAGAAAACACATCTGACTGTATAAAGACGTCCCTCTGTTTTCCTCTAATGTCAGATGATACTTTTCCGCTCGCAAGAGCTCTTTACCTGTCAGAGATTTTGTGTCAATAAATTAGAATACCTTGAAGCTGCCTCTTACTCATTCCCTCGGTATATATATAATAATAATAAAAGGCGAAATGACAACAGGAACATCAGGTGCTGAAGATTTTATCTACAATAATTAAGTATCAATTTTCTTAGCAATTAATTAGCATTGATTATTTCTAGAATCTCGTTCTTTTAGGCGTATTTAAGGTTTTCCCTTTTTTCCCAGAGCAGCCAAATTCATCAAGGTTGAATCCCATTGGCAGAGAAATGGGAGGTTATTTAATAATTTTAATCAAGGTTCAGAAACACGGGATCTTTCGTGAGTGGAAATATCTTTTCTAGTGATTTTTTATTTTATTTTTCTGGAAAATAGAATATGAAGGAAAAATCATATACTGCTGGCTTTTCACCCTTTGAGCAAAAGCGGAGAAAATAATTGTATTTTTGGTGTGTATATCTAATGTTGAAATACTTATAAAAGTGGTAGGATTTTTGTGTTGAATACTATTAAGCGAACAGATTTTTTTCATATGCAACTCCATCTTTTCAAATTATATTTAAAACAGTTCGAGAACTTTAGAGGTAAAATAAAATCATTTAGAAATACTCGCGATTTGTAAACAATCATCTGCGGCACTTTAAGTAAAGAAAACAACAAAACAATATTTTTTGTAATAGAAAAAATTTCAGTGCTTTATTTTAAACGAGAAATTTGTCACATATTTTGCTTGCATTCATGTTTAGGTAGTATACTTGTTCAGGGTGCATACTTGCTTAGGGTGCATACATGTATACGGTGCATGCATGTTTAGGGTACATACTAGCTTAGGGTGCATATATATTTAGGTACTTACAAGTTCAAGGCACATACATGTTTAGGGTGCATGCTTGTTAAAGGTGATTACTTGTTTAGGATGCATACATGTTTATGGTGCATACTTGCTTAGGGTGCCTGTATGTTTAAGAAGCAGGTTGCTTAGAGTCCATACATGTTTAGGTGTATACAAGTATTGCTTCCATACTTGTTAAGGGTATATACTTAGGAAGGATGCAAACATTTTAGGGTGCATAGATATTTTGGCTGCAAACATATTTAAGATGCATAGTTATTTATGGTGCATACATTTTTACCATGCACACTTGCTTAGAGTGAATACTTATTTAGGATGCATACATGTTAAGTGCATGGTTGCTTAAGGTGCATACTTGTTTAGAGTGCATACAGGTTTATAGTGCACACTTCCTTAGGGTACATGCATGTTTAGGGTGCATAGGTGTTTATAATATGTACATGTTTAGGTGCAAACTTTCTTAGGGTGCATACATGTTTCTGGAGCATACTTGCCTATGGTGCATACTTGTTTTGGTGAATGTATGTTTAGGGTGCATTCTTGTTTAGAATGCATGCATATTTAAGGTGCATTCTTGTTTAGGGTGCATGCATGTTTATGTTGCATATTTGCTTATGGTGCAGGCCTGTCTAGGATGGATACATTTTTAGGGTGCATACCGGCTTATGGTGCATGCATGTTAGGGTGCATTCATGTGTAGGGTGCACACATGTTTAGGGTGCACAATTGTTTATGGTGCATATATGTATAGCTACAAACCTGTTTAAGGTGGTTGCATATTTACAGTGCATCCATGTTTAGGTTGCCTATTTGCTTAGGGTGCATATTTCTTTAGGGTGCAGACATGTTTAGGATGCATACTTGCTCAGGGTACATTTATATTTAGGGTGCATTCTTGCTAAAGCTGTTTACATTTTTAGATGCATTCATGTTTATGATGCATATATGTTTTTGCTTCGTTAATGTTTAGGGTGCATACTTGCTTAAGATGCATACTTGTTTACGGTGCACACTTGTATAGAGTGCCTAAATTTTTAGGATGCATACTTGCTTAGGACACTTACAGTTTTAAGTGCATACTTGTTTTGGGTGCATGCATGTTTAGAGTGCATAGTTGTTTAGGCTACATACATGTTTATGGAGCATACTTGAATAGGGTGCATACTTGTGTAGGGTGCATACCTCTTAGCATTGTGTTTTTGATGCATACATGTTTAGAGTGCATGCTTGTTTAGGGAGCATCCATGATCAGAGTGCATAGTTGCTTAACGTGTATATTCTTTTAGGGTGCATACATGTTTCAGGCATATACTTTTTGAGGATGCTTACCTGTTTAGGGTGCTTGCTTATTTAGGGTGCATGCATGTTTAGGGTGCATACTAGCTTACTGTACATACATGTTTGAAGTACATTCATATTTACGGTGCACAAATGTATAGGATGCATACCTTTTTAAGGTGCATATTTGTTTTTAGTGTGCATACATGTTTAGGGTACATACCTGTTTAAGGTTCATATTTATTTAGAATACATGTTTTTAATGCATAGTTGCTTAGCGTGCATACATTTATAAGGTGCATACTTGTTTGGGTGCATACATGTCTAGCTTGCATATTTGCTTATGGTGCAAACTTATTTAGCATGCATGCATGTTTTCGGAGATATACTTGCTTATGGTCGCATATATGTTTATGCTGCATACATGTTTAGGGGGGCATACTTGTTTAGGTTGCATACTTGTTTAGGGTGTATACATATTTAGAATGCATAAATGTTTAGGGTGCATACATGTTTAGGGTGCATACTTGTATAGGGTGTTTACAAGTTGAAATTTGTAAGGATTGGCCTTATACTCAGACAAAAACCTAATTTTTTTTTTTTAAGAAGACATGATGGAAGCATTTAGAAATATTTGTTTTACTTTTGGCTTACTGGGAGTCCACTAAATAAATGAAAGCCCTACTGCCTCCCACTTTCATTTTTTCTTTTTATCTCTCCTCCTTCTCCTTTTTGTCTTTCGTTACCTGCATATGTTACGCCAAAGTGCAAAATGTAAAGAATACATTTCCCTCGTCTACCTAATATAAAAAATGAAAGTTTAACTTAATTATTTTGGAGTACGAAATTTGGGTACGCGCGGACTTTATCAAATTCTTCCTCTCTTTTTACTTACATATGTTATACCAAAGGACCCAATTAAAAAAAAAACTCTATTTTACTGGAATATCCTCGCCTATCTAATGCAAACAAATGAAATCTGGGTACACGTTGACTTCGTTAAATTCGCAACATAATTTTTTAAACCATTCTCTCGTGGACCCAGTGCTTCCTAAAGTAACGCTACGAAAAAAAATAGCAATAAAGCTTCAAAAATTATCTCGTTCCACGCCCTGAGCGGAAAATCCGGAATATTGCGTTCAGACCAACTCCAATTAGCATGGAAGTTTTGATAAGGGAAACAAAAACTTCATATTTATATTTTGTGTCAAGGTATTTCACGCAGGGAGGATTAACATTCCTGAAAATGTGTATTACCTCTGGTCCTGCTTTTACGTACCAAAAGAGAATCATGAGAGAGATACATGGCTTCTATAGAGAACCAAAATGTGTTCGCTTTCTTAAGAGGGCCATCTTAAGAGTACTAGGAAGATATTGACAAAAATGTCGTAAATAATTAGGTGAAACTAGGCTAAAACTGAAATATTTTATAATTAATTTTTACAGGAACTTAAAATTACGCTTGTAAAGATTACAGTGGTAACCTCATCCTAAGGGGTTAGAGCAGTCAGTGCACCTTATGGGGTGCCCCTTGGACATTACTAATGGT
>NC_089747.1:59444502-59452002 GCF_040412425.1 Macrobrachium rosenbergii
TTCAGTATTATGTTCGAAAAAGGAATATTTTAATCGTATTACTTGAAAATTTTTTTTAATGGAAAAGTTTTTTATGGATACTCTCTCTCTCTCTCTCTCTCTCTCTCTCTCTCTCTCTCTCTCTCTCTCTCTCTCTCTCTCTCTCTCTCTCTCACACACACACACACACAAACACAAACACGTACACGCAGTATCCATTGTATCAAGTTCTGCACATGAATTTCATACTCTCTCTCTCTCTCTCTCTCTCTCTCTCTCTCTCTCTCTCTCTCTCTCTCTCTCACACACACACACACACACACACACGCAATATCAAGTGTATCCAATCCTTGACAAAACAGTGCATAAATTATTAACAGTTTTTCTTCCTCGGTCCAGCAGTCCCTTAGTTGATGTGAAAGTTTTATCATCACAAAAAGCGAAAGGAAATATTCAGCGCAAATTTCTCTCTCTCTCTCTCTCTCTCTCTCTCTCTCTCTCTCTCTCTCTCTCTCTCTCTCTCTCGTATTTTCCAAAAGAAAAAAGATTATGCTAAAGTTACTGAATTCATTATTTGTATCAAGAAAAGCATCAAGGTATATGCATAAAACTGAGATAATATATGGATTCCTTACAACTGATGACATCTCCTTTCAGTGAATGAGAAAAACATCCCCAGAAATAACCTTCAGTTCATTCTATAGCAACAACAAAAAATAAATTAATGAGATTAACCGCAACCAAAAAAAAGATCTTCATTTACCTTTTAAAAGAATCCTCATTCACATTTTCCTCCTCCAGCGTGACTTAACCACCTGCTTCTGTTCAAGGATACAGCATAATTCATTTCCTGCAACGCTTCCTAACCTCTCTCTGTCTGCTCTCGGAAGCATTGCTTCTTCTTAAGGAGAGCAGATAGGATTCCGGGTATTCAGATCGCCCGTTGGCCCCTCCGGAATTCGGAAGGAGAAAAGATTTCTGAAGGATTTAGTTCAAGAATCAGTTAGAGATCCGCGTTGCATTGTTGATTTCGTTAAGGGAAAGTTATAGTCTTGACTGTGAGAAGATCTTTATTGTATTGTGAAGAAGGCATATATACCAGCGCTATTCCTTTTTCTCCGGATTTTGTTCCTGCCTTCGTTAAAATGAGTCTGTAGCCTCATGCACATGACTGCACGAATACTGTAGTTAATGAATCATTGATGTATATTATCATGGATAAGCCGTTTAATTGCAATACTGTAGCCTTCAAGAGAATAAAAAGGGGCTCTCACAATTCCCTTTCTTTCATCGGTCAAAAACGCAGAAAATGTAACTAAATGAATCATACGAATGATCAAAAGCATCTACATTAAAATCATCAGTCGAATATTCTTCAAAAAATTAGTCCACTTTCATTATTAAGGCAAAATTAGAACTACCCCTTGGCATCTGCCTTGAAAAATGCGTTTCTTGGTTTTTGTTCGAATACTTTTCAGTTTCTGATCAAACTCACTCTTTAGCCACCATACATGATAAGATTAAATATAATTAACCATGATTTTGATGTCGATTTTCATGTCATTGTTGGGGAGGAATTTTTAGGGTACTTCTTTAAGATTTCATTGATATATAAAACATGGGAGCGTGATGATATTTCACAAGGTTAAATAAAACCAGTACTGTAAACAATATTGAATTTAGGAAATTCGAATATGATTTGTAGAACACTGCCCATTCTTGGAAAACGCCGACTTGCAAAGAGAGGGAGAGAGAGAGAAGTAGAAATGTAATCTCTTTCAAAACCCAGAGAATAAAGATAGTTTATCGCAGCAATAACCTCCAAATGGCGTGCAATAAAATGAGGAAAGCGTGACACGCCAAAAGCCAGTGCAGACATCGGTTGGATTTTTATTTGACGCTCGGCTAGAACAGCTGAGTAAGATGTCAGGTCAGCGTGACATTAATCAGCTGTTGTGGTTCCCCTTAAGACGTCTTCAGCTACCCCATTACTTTTCGTTTCACCATTTCTTCCAGCAAATAAAGGCATTCGACGAAGAAGTTTTTTGTATCCTTTTTCTTTACGGCAATGAGGTCTATTGTGACAGAGTATACGTAACTTCTTGTATGACTGGAGAAAAGGTATTTTGTCTGTCATAAACATTATACTTTTACTACCGTTATTATTATTCCGTGTGCAAACTTGATGCAGATTATAAAAAAGTTTATGAAACCAGATCTATTAATGCAAAATATGTGACTATATTTGAACAATAAGTTCACGAAATGTATAATAAGCGAGTATGATAAGATTTTATAATGCCATTTTTGTCTACTCATAGGTTTCTGTACATAGCGATGATAAAATTAGCATTTGCCCAAATATATGCATATACGTACAAACATACTTACATATATGCATACATACATTTATGTAAGTATGTATGTATATAAATATATATATATATATATATATATATATATATATATATATATATATATACATTTAAAAATATATATGGCATTGCTATCTGTAAATTAGCTCTTCCCTCTCTCAGCTTACAGAATAATAATTCATTACTGAACACCAAACAGTAGAGGAAAATCATCAAACAAGATGAACGTTAAGTCATCTGTCATTCTAAAAGCACAATAAAGCCATCCTTCGCTCTATTGCATCACCGAACACCAACATGCAGGAAAAAATTGTTCCAAAACACTTTCTTGAGTGGTGGGGCATGTAAAGGATTCCGTAGGAATTACGATATCACGCAGTGAACCACATTGAATTACGCTTGGAAAATAGGTCTGAAATAGATATATTCTTATGAGTTTAGCTATAATCTCTCAATGACGTCCAGTCCTCTAAAAGGTCTTCCACACGTTTGAATTACGCGGTTGAAACGCCTGTCCTTCGCAGAAATATGTCAGTTGCAAGGCCCCCTAACGACGCTGTATACCACTAATGAAAGTCTACAAGCAACGTGCTCCAATGTATAATGACTTAGGAGAAGCATTAACCAAACAGTGATAATTGTAGTGACAATTTCCCCCGAATACTGAATCATTTCGCGTAAAACGAGATCTGGAAGATTCCTAGACGTGTCATTTCGGGGGAAAAATGTCTTTAGCTTGAGGAGAAATAGTCAGATCGCACGAATATTCGTGTTTATTGCGCAGATTTATTAGCAAGGTGTTGCTTTGCGTGTTGGGTCGTTTATTGCAAAAGATTGATACGAATGATTGGCGATGCTCTTATTCCATTAATTTTATTATATTTATATATATATATATATATATATATATATATATATATATATATATATATATATATATATATATATATATATATATATATATACCCAGAGAGAGAGAGAGAGAGAGAGAGAAATCACAAAATAAACAAGGGTGTTGAGAGAGAGAAGAGAGAGAGAGAGAGAGAGCAGATTGAGAGGATTTCTTATGTTTGATAATTTTAGCTGGGTAGGTTTGTTTTAAGATGGAGTCCCTTTTATTAAACAGATGGAAGACACTGACAATCTACAGTTTTATTGTGGCCGACGGCGTTTCAATAATCCATTGCATTTTCAAGGCTGCAATGACACAATTTTGTTTAATAAAAAGGGACGTCACTATATAAAATTATAAAGATAAAAAAATAAAATAAAAAATACATACATTTCTTAAAAAATCTTAAAACAAACCTACCCAGTACATGGCTAAAAAGTGACTAAACAGAAAAGGGTAAAACTACTCGACAACAAAGAGAACAGCAGAGAAATCACAAAATAAACAAGGGTGTTGAGGACGTCTGGGCATTTAACGAGGAATGAGTGCTTTAATGAAAATTGACTCTAAAGTCGTAAACTCGTCCTCGTGTTGGGCTGAGGCTATTATTTCGAATTTTTTTCATATCAATCTGCGTTTTGCAGATTGCAGAGTGATTTCTTATGTTTGATAATTTTGGAGTAAACAACCAATTCAGCCATGTACTGCATCATTGGTTAGGTTTGTTTTAAGATTTTTTAAGAAATTTATGTTATTTTTTATTTCATTTTTTTATCTTTATAATTTTATATAGTGACGTCCCCCTTTTATTAAACAAAATTGTGTCATTGCAGCCTTGTCCAAAATGCAATGGATTATTTGTGAATGGTGACAAACGCCGATTGCTGTAAAATCGTTCAGATAGTGAAACAAGCAATAAAACTAAGACTAGATTGTCAGATGTGCGGCTATTTTTCAAAATGGCCGCCATCTGCCCTTGGTTTTTTTCTCGACTTTTAGGTTATAAAAATGTTCCATACCACACATTTTATTGAAAACCCTTACTAAATATTGGGCTAAAATGGTTGCCATAAAAAGTTTTTTTCTATCCACAGCGCTGAGCAGACATAGAGACCAACTGTTTTTATTTAATGGTATATTCATGTGATCAGACAGTTTAACTAATATGCTATTTTCTGGGAAATAGTAATGGTATCACATACAACATTGTGTCTAAGACTGTAACCATAAAAAAGAAAAGAAGAGAAATATATATATATATATATATATATATATATATATATATATATATATATATATATATATATATATATATATATATATGCCATATATTCAGCAGGGTTCTCTGGCTGTGGCTGACATGGCCTGCCCCACACACAACCAGCCTGGGCCTGTGTTATTCCTTCACGTGTTAGAATTATTTTTTTCTCGGCAAATTGGTTTGCATTTTCAATACTCAACTGGAAAGAATTATCAATTTCACAGAACTGATATCTTTTTCAGGTGCTATTCTTTGGCAAATAAAGAAATAGAATGGTTGTATTAACTGTGCAACTGGGAAATGTTCAGATTTATTTTTTATATAGTATGTAAAGCCATGAAACACAAGGCACACAATTATAAATAAATGATTTGGCTTGAGGTATAATCCCCTCTCATATTAACCAGGTAGTCTTCAGTCAAAAGATTTCATGAGCATAATTCTCCAAAGTTGCACAAGTATTTTATTTAATTTCCTCTACGCCACATAAATGACAGTCATTCTTTACTGGTTCTTTTATTTCTCTGGAGAAAATCAGCGAAAAAGAAGTAATGACTTTGGTTTCCAGAAACGGGAAAATTGTGACCAAATTGTCTGGCGTTATGTGGCTATTGAGCAAGAACTGGAGTAAACGACCAATTCAGAATACTCACTTTCGGAATATATATCCTCGCATCATTGGTTGAGAGAGAAGAGAGAGAGAGAGAGAGAGAGAGAGAGAGAGAGAGAGAGAGAGAGAGAGAGAGAGAGAGAGAGAGAGAGAGAGAGATCATTATTTCCAAATTTTTCCTTTTTAGATGGGAATGTTAAATATTTACTGATACTAATAAACGTATGTATTACAAAAAGAGCCTCAATTTCACATCAACAAAGTTATTTAACTCTAAATCTTCAGGAAAATAATCAAAGAAGTTTCCTCTTTAATCAGAATGAGTATACAAATCGAAGGTGAAAACAGAATACCTTTTCACTTTTCTAGTCATGGAGGAAAATATCTCTATTCACAAAAATCACTCCTATTCAGAAGGAGACAAAAATAGCAAAACTGCGAAAGAATTCCCACCTTAATAGGATGGCCACCAACGGACCGTGGTTAAAGTTTCATGGGCGGCGGCTTATACAGCATTATACCGAGAGTACCGTAAGAGATATATTTTCGGTGGCTTGATTATAAGCGAAATCCACGGCCCTTTGCAGCTAAGCCCCGCCCAATGCACGCCAGTGATTGGCTAGCTCTCGAAAGGGGAATGACGTCACACTAGTTGACAGTCCTAGTGATTGCCAGTACGGATTTGACTCCGTTCGGTCATGTTGATTTCTGTGCGTGAATGGTGACACCACAGATTTGAGTTCCCGGATTGTGAAAGATGCAATTGATATCTCCGACGAAAGATATTTTAAGTTATATAATATCATTATGAAGATCTTGGATCATTCTGTCTGTGCATCTTTCTTTTATTTTGATCATCCACGTTTATATATATATATATATATATATATATATATATATATATATATATATATATATATATATATATATATATATATATATATATATATAAATATGTGCCTGCGTGTTTGAGCATTCAAATGATAAACCTCAAATGTCTCATTAGCAACGAAGTCACCATCCATGCTTTTTATTCATGGGGATACAAGGGAAACAGTGACGAGGCGCACCCAGCCATTTGGTAGTTAGGAAATCATTTTAACTCTGTTTCGCATATTGATGTTGAATTCACGTTCTGTAGTATAAGATGATAAGTAAAGCAACCCATTCATACTTACTGTACCTTGGTCAAGGCTTAAGCACTTGACATGTACAATTCCCATGGAGGCAAATTGATCGTGAGGTGTAAAGGAGAGATACTTGGAAATCTTTAATTTACGATGAATAGTTTATTTCGAACCTTTTCGAAGGAAATAATTTCATCATCATGTGGGAATAAACGTGCAAAGCAGACATTATATAAATGATATTATATAAATTTTCTTGCTGGATTAAAACAATAATACTAAAATTCAACGTTTTATTAAATAGCGCTGAAAACTGAGCTGTAAAGATGATAACCAGGAAGTTGAACAAAATAGGAAAACAAAAAAAGAAAAATTGATATTTTAACTTGAAAACCAAAATTCAGAAAATAAGAAGTTGACATTTTTAGTACCATAAAAAAAGGTAGTGTTATTCGGCTCCGGTTTTCATTGCTTCGCAAGAGATTAAAAATTGAGGATATTTCTTCTTTTTGATTATAAAGATAGTAAATCAAAAACGCTGCTCGGTAAAATGATGAAAATTGTGGTTTAGAGAGGAGAAATTGTGTTCTGACAGGCATGTACAGTATATCTGTGTTCCAAGAAGCTGCGTGGAAGACGACGGGAAAAGCCTCATATATATTGTGGACCACACTGCCAACAGGTAAATACATAAAGAACATCTGAGTAATTAAGGTCCATAAAGGGAACAGATGTTTATCATATCAGTGATGCCTCTGTAAGGAGATTTGTAAAAGAAAAGAAAAAAATTTTTTCAAGCATATAACACTTTCATCCAAATGATGTCATTTGGTATGCTTTTACACGTTTATCCATCTTCCTGGCACACACACACACACACACACACACACACATACACACACACACACACACACACATATATACATATATATATATATATATATATATATATATATATATATATATATATATATATATATATATATATGTGTGTGTATATGTGTGTGTGTGTGTGTGTGTGTATGTACATGTGTGTATAAATATATATATATATATATATATATATATATATATATATATATATATATATATATATATATATATATATATATATATATATGTATATATATATATGGATATATATATCTTTGAAAATGCACCAAAACCTCTGGCAGATTTCTAAAACCCTTCGTGCAACGAAGTAGTAGTACGCTAGAATCACAATTGTCCCAATATTGCTGATAAAAGCAATTTTC
>NC_089747.1:59454502-59534502 GCF_040412425.1 Macrobrachium rosenbergii
CAACCAAATTTGGTATTCATAATTATGACTTACTATCTGGAAAAAGATACTGTGCGGATAAGACATCACTGGCACCAAAGGGGGCGGGGGAGTGTGGGAAGGGGTGACATGTAAAAATAACCAAAAACGACAGGTAGGTGTGTAATCCATAGTTTTCAAGGTCGTTGAGGTGAATAGTGACACTCCCGTGCCCTTTAAGCCCAAGTTCAGCCCCAATAGGAAAGGGGTGAGAGGGGGGGGAAAAATAAAATGCAAAAACTGACAGATATAAGTGTCTAATCCATAGTTTTTGAGGTTGCTGAGATGAATAGTGACACTCCTGATGCCCTTCAAGTCCAAGTTCACCCGCAATAAGAACGGGGGTGAGAAGGGGTGAAAATAAAATGTTAAAAATGACATATATTAGTGTCTAATCCACAGTTTTGAAGGTCGCAGAGATGAATAGTGACAATCCCAATGTCCTTTAAGTCCAAGTTCAGCCCCAATAGGAAGGGGAGGTGTGAAATGGTGAAAAATAAAATTATAAAAATGACAGGTATAACTAATCCATAGTTTTCGAGGTTGCTGAGATGGATAGTGACACTCCCGATGCCCAGTCCAAGTGCAGCACCGATAGGTGCTGCACTTGGACTGGGTGAAAAATAAAATGTCAATAAATAATATAAAAATTTAAAACATGATTTTATTAAAATGCACTAAAATGTGAAATATAATTTTTTGAGACACACCAGAATTTTCTTACAATTAATCACGTCTACAAAAATGAAAACGTGGGCGTCAAACTTGGAAGGAAATGTTGCAAGAAATAAAAAAAAATATTCCTTTTCTTGTAGCATTTCCTTCCATGTTTGGGGCCGACGCTTTTATTTTCATACACAAGATTAATTGTAAAAAATTCTGTTTCTCCAGAAATTATTTTTTTCTTTTTAGTGCATTTTATAAAAGCATGTTAATTTTTAAAAATTTTTATTTTATACTTTTAGTTTTGACAGAAATTGTAACCAGTTTATGATTGTAATTAACGAAATTGATATTCGTTTACATGGAGGGGAAGGGAAGTGGGAGGAGGGAAGGAAGGGAAGAGGGAAGGGGATGGGGTAGGAAGGTGAGGAGAGGGGAAGGGGAGGGGATGGGAGAGGAGGGAAGGGAAGGGGAGGTGGAGGGGGAGGGAAGATGGAAGGTGAGACCTCACCTTACCTTACAGACCTTACAGTTCGTGGGGGTTGCCCCAGGAGGTCCCTCAGTGTGAGGCACCTCTGATGTCTACCAGAGAATTGCTAATGCATCTTCTGGTGTATTTTGCATCTTCCAATCTTGGATGGTCTGGGATTCAGCTTAGATATTTGTCGAGCTTATTCTTAAACACATCTACGCTCACTCCTGATATGTTCCTCAGAGCTGGTAATGCATTCAATAGACGCTGCATTATCAATGCTGGTGCGTAATGGATTAATGTCCTGTCTGCTTTCCTTAGTTTTCCTGGTATAGTTTTGGGCACTATTAATCTACCTCTGCTTGCTCTTTCTGATATTTTTAGCTCCATGATGTTTTCGGTGATTCCTTCTAGAACTGTAAATAGAAAATATGGTTTAGTAACACTGTAAATAAATGAGAGAAAAACTGTAAGAGGAAGGAGGAAAGGGGAAGGGGAGGAGATAGGGGAGGGGAAATGGGAGGGATGGGAGGGGAAATGGGAGGGAGGGAAGGGGAGGGGAAATGTATGGGGATGTAAGAGAGAAGGGGAGGGAGAGAGGATGGGAATGGGGAGGGAGGGAATGGGAAGGGAGTGGTGGGAAGGGGAAGGGATGGGAGGGTAAAGGGAAGGGAGATGGGGGGGGAGGAAGGGGCAGGAAATGGGGATGGGAAAGGGATGGGAAGGGGAAGGAGGGGTTGGGGAGGGGAAGGGGTAGGGGAAGGGTAAGGGGAATGGAGAGGGGAAGGGAAGAGGGAAGGGGAGGGGAGGACTCAGCTAAATTAACACCTTTTGTGTGTTTTGGAGGGGGAAGGGGAGGGGATGGGTGGGGAAGGGGATGGAAGAGTGAAGGGGAGGAGGACACAACTAAATCAACACTTGATCATATGATGAGGGAGGGGGGGGGGAGGGGATGGAAGGGAGGGGGTTATATAGAAGATAGATTCTACCAGTCAAAGAAGTTGTGCAAGATCCAAAGAGTTTCACACAAATCCCGGGATACATGGAGAGGTCACTGCAGAGTCACTGGATGTCACTGCTGACCTACTGGGCATGTAAGGTTGCATTGTCACCGGGACTGGGTAACCATGCAAAATTTCAAGTCCATTGCATGAAGGGAACAGATCGAAAATTGAGTTACAAGATTTGACCAAAACAGACTGACAGCCAGACAGACGCATAAGTCAAATTAAATACAAGCATATAAAAATGACAGATATTAATGTCTATCCACAGTTTTCAAGGTTGCTGAGATGAACAGTGACAAGTTCAGCCCCAATAGGAATGGGGTGGGAAGGGGTGAAATATAGAATGTAAAAAATGTACCTATCTTTACATGAAAAGAGAGAGAGAGAGAGAGAGAGAGAGAGAGAGAGAGAGAGAGAGAGAGAGAGAGAGAGAGAGAGAGTAGAGGGGGTGTTAGGGAGGAGAAAGAGGGAAAGAGTGAAAGAGTGAAAAAGAGAGAGAGAGAGAAAGAGGGGTTGTTAGGGAGGAGAGAGAGACAGAGACAGAGTAGAGGGGTGTTAGGGAGAGAGAGAGAGAGAGAGAGAGAGAGAGAGAGAGAGAGAGAGAGAGAGTAGAGGGGGGTGTTATGAATGAGAAAGAGGGAAAGAGTGAGGAAGCCTTGAGAGAGAGAGAGAGAGAGAGAGAGAGAGAGAGAGAGAGAGAGAGAGAGAGTTTATCAGTTGTCATTCAGAGTTTTCCAGGGCAGCGCTGGGTTGGTCAGCTTATATATATATATATATATATATATATATATATATATATATATATATATATATATATATATATATATATATATATATATATATATTCACACAAGCAGAGAACAGGAAAATTTTTTCCACATGTTAGAAGGAGCGGGTGCAGGAAAACAAGCAGATACCATCTACTGTAGTTTAATCTTACGTTTTGTGACCTTTTGTCACATCATCAGGGACATCTATAAATGAATTGATCAAACATTAGAGTGCCCTCAAAACATTAACCAAATACATGAAAATATATGCACTAAATTACACTTAAAAAAAAACACACGGAATTAAAATTATATAGAAATGTATTAGGTACTAAGTAAAATCACAGACGCACTAGAACTTATGCATGCCCTAAATTACCCATGAATTACACATAAAAGAGAATTTAAAATTGCACAATAAAAAAAGGGAATAACAAAACCGTATGTAAAATCACAGACACACTTGCGGGACAAACACCAACCTTTCAAAGCAATAGTAAAAACACACTAAAATTCACATAAACCTACCTACCAGAGAACCGAAAGTGTAAACAAGGAAACTAAGCAATAAACAGCGGAACAGCCGTAGCTCGGTGATTAAGAGAAGAGACTTTCAATTTGATATCGACGCTCTCAGATATTAGCAATTCTAATGTTTCTTTTGCTTGGCCTATAATTTTGAAATAATCATCCTTAATACTGTATGTGTTTTGCAGTTGTAAGCATGGTTTCTGATGTTGGACAATTCCGGGCTGGACAGCCTGCAGCCAGTACGATGACTCATTCCAATATGGGAATCGGCTCTTACCTTGAGTAAACGTCGGGTCGACCCCACATAAGTATCCGAATTACATCCGGGGAACTTATACTCGTGTACTACGCCCGACGTCATCAAGGAACAGAGCCGATCTTTCACAGAAAACAATGAGCCAATAGTTCTAGGATTTTTTGGAATAAGTTTCAGATTGAGGGATCCAATGTGTTTGTGGATCATCTTGATAGCTTGGATCTGAAAACTGTGGTTATTTGGTAAATATGGAAAGCTGGCAAACATAAGAAGTTTAGGAACATTGTAGGTAGGCATGGTAGGGAAAAATTTTTTATCAAGGACCTGGTGGATGATTTTTTAAATCAGTTTGGTTGAGAAGCAATTATTGTTAAAATACTGGACTAAAAATACAATTTCACGGTGAAAAGCGGCCCAACTGGATGTTAAAGTAAAAGCTCTATGCACAAGTGTATGAATGACATTGACTTTGAAATTAAAAAAAGCAAAAGCTATAAAAACCCAAGACCCGTAAATGTCTTTTTCCTGTAAACGGTGGCAGTAAAATGATTGCGCTCTTTTGAGACTAAAACATCTAAAAAAGCTACCTTACCTTCATATTCCTTTTCCAGGGTAAACTTGATGATGCTGTGAAAGTGACTGGCAAAGTGTAAAAATCTTTCTGCCTCATAGTCATTTTGAAACAGGACGAAGGTGTCATCTACATACCGTGAATATAATAGGGGATGGAAGGACAGGGGTAATCGTTCATAAAGTGCTCCTCCAGGGAGCACATAAAGATATTAGCAAATTTGGGCCTAGAGGCGACCCTGTTGCCATCCCAACCACCTGTTTATAAAACTAAATAAAAAAAAAAAAAAGCCATGTCCAGTACGGCCAATTCTAAAAGGGCTCTAAAATAATCAACGCTAAAATTACGATAAATAGACTCGGGTTGTGGAAATAACTTGGCTAAAATTAGACTTATGGTTTCTCTCACAGGTACATTTGTGAACAGTAACTCAGCGTCTAGACTGGACATATATAAGTGTGAGTCCTGTGAGAGTATTCTACTTTTAAATTCTTCAGAATTCTTTAAAGTATATTGGATACGGGTCAAGGGCCCTAATAACGGTACTCAGAATTTTGCAAGTCTGTAGTTGGGAGAGTTAAAAGAGGCCAGGATGGGGTGAAGGTGGATACCTTGTTTATGGATTTTTTTGGCAACCCGTATAAAATCCCGAATGAAGAGCCACTGGAGAATAAAACCTCATAGGTGAGTTCGCTAATGATACAGTCTCTCTTGAGCCTATGTAGGAATGGTTGATCTTGTCCTCCACCTTGAAGATCTCCTGGAAATTGGGTTGCCCTATGTGTGTCTGTGATTTTACTTAGTGCCTAATTCATTTCTATGTAATTTTAATTCCATTTTTTTAAAGTGTAAATTAGTGCATATAATTTTCATGTATATTTGCTAATACTTTAAAAGCACTCTGTTTGATCATTTCATTTATAGATGTCCCTGATTATGTGACAGAGGGTCACAAACGTAGGATTAAACTACTGTACATGGAATCTGCTTGTTTTCCTGTGCCCGCTCATTCTAACATTTATATGTATGTATATATATATATATATATATATATATATATATATATATATATATATAAAACAAACATTGGTAAACTGACAAGGTCTAATTAGGTCACTACTAAAACTCACAAATAATTACACATTCCGTCTCGTTTGAGTTACTAGACCATCATCAATTTAATGTTGTATATGTTAAAATAAATTGTATTTATTTAGTAACAAAAAGCCTGAATAAATGCTTTTGCTAATGTACCTCAAATTTCTGGATATTATATATATATATATATATATATATATATATATATATATATATATATATATATATATATATATATATATATATATATATATATATATATATATATATATATATATATATATATACATACATACATATATACATATAAATATATATATATATATATATATATATATACATATATATACATATGTATTATGGGTAATGTATATATATATTATGGGTAAGTGTGCATAAAATTCTTCTTCTGCAGGACCAAATATGTACAGTAAAATGGACAGATACAACAAAAATATATTCCAGGTATAAGCGAAGTATAGGTTTTTAGAAAGAAAAATGAACATATATGGTGAGTACCCAATTAAAATAGACTGTTATAGGTAAGTTTCCTTGCACACACTGATACTGGTATGAGAAAGATGCACGTGAACTCGCAACTCTTTTGAAATGAGATGTAGTGAATAAATTTCTGAAGATTTTCAATATCATGATATTCTGACATTTTCCATGAAATGTCTTCGAATGTATTATGCAGCCCACGTCATTATGCAACACAGCATGATGCTGAATGAAAGGATGCTATAGGAAAAATGTTCGCTGGAAATGCGAGTAAAATTCGTTTCGAGTCGCCAAATTGTGAATGCGTTGCATTTTGCGGCTTCTGGAAACTAGTGTATGTGATCATTCACCATTACGTAAAGCTATGGGTCTCTTTTTCGCATTATGAATTATTAGTACTTAACTTTTCACGTTGAAATGAATAAGCTGAATCGAATTTTGAAAATATCGAAGTTAAATTCATATTCCACCGTGAAGCGTGACTGGCTTTATTGCTTCGTAGGAATCGCATGAATGTGTCCTTAACAGATCTATTGAACGACGTTTATATTATGTGAGGTTGTTTGTTAATATATTCATTTATGAATTAAGTTGTTGACGTATATACTACTACAACTACTTTTTTAACTACTACTACTACTATTGCTGCTGCTGCGAAGAATCATTACTTAAACCTAATACAGGTTTTTAACGTTAGTCTGGTGTTGCCAACTCGCTTTGAAAGCCATAGGATTACGGGCTTTGTTGTATATTTTATAAGCATTCATTTGGGTTAGGCACGCTAAGATACTGTGGACTGAAACGTTATCTTCTAGCTTCATCGTTGCACACGCACTCGCTCGCTGTTACATATACGCGTGAGAGTAGAGTAAAATAAGAAATAACTTTAATAATTGGCAACTGTTAGTCATGGCTGCTCGTGCCTCATCTACAACTTTCATGGCACCCCGTCCGGTTACTTCAGTTCTCGTTGTTTACATCGACGACTGTAAAGTTAAAGGTGAGACTGCATCCTGAAACGTGTGTTTCTTGAAACGCCTAAGGTAGATGGTAGGTATTTAGCCTAGAACTTACGGCCTACCACCAAGAGCTAGGCCTAGGCAGACAATCGTAGTTTTAATGTTAATTTATGGAAGTTCAGTCCAGGATGAACCTGTTTTATCTAGAAAAGTAATAGGTAGAACTATAGGGTAGCTCCGCGTCGCCGACGGCACTATAACTTGACTATTTCTACAGTTTTTTGGTTGCTAATTATGAATTTACCTTCATTTTTGGCGCTCGAGTCTAATTAACCTGTAATTAACCCCCGAAGTCCATGCAACAAGGGGTTTCCATACGCGATCTTCACAAGACAGAACACGGCTACGTCTGTTTCGAACGGTTCATATCCCGTCCGGCAAGTGCAATAACTTGTTAACGTATGGTAACCCCGGGCCAGTACTAAACACGGTGAAGGGACATTCCATTTGGCCGACAACAAACAGATGCACCGCCAGTATCAGAACCCCTAAAAGTGTAGAAAATACCAGTTGAAAAGGTAAAAACAGGCGTGGAGCTATTATATAGAATTACTAAGTAATATTTAACGGGTTGAGGGTAAACGATAATAGAGGAGCCTTTTGGTTGTTTTTGTACATAGGCTACAGGGCAACTTAGGCCCATAGTTGATATCCCAGACGTAAGCCTCTCGCCGATACTAAGATGAAAGCAATTTTATCCCATACAATTTGTCTATGTTATTGTAAACATAGGCCAAGCCTTATATTTTGTCTCAGCCTCTTCTGATGGGAGAGTGGGAACATTTTCCAATCCCTTAATGATGTTGCAACTTTGTATGGCAAAAATGAATGATTTATTAGAGGACCCAATTTTTTGCTAACGCTTTGAGGATACATGACCTATTTTCTTATATCTCACCGCGGAGTTGTTCTGAGATTGACCCGCTAACGCTTTTTAGGTAAAATTTTACTTTAAACCATTGTCACATTTAGGACTTGGAAATGTAATTTTTCATTGTTTTAAATGTGTGTTTTGAACGGTTCAGGCGTTCATTTCGTTGGGAAATTACCCAACCAATCATACCTAACCTAACCTAACGTAGGGTACCAGGTCCTTACCCTAGTGCATAATATTAACCTAGCTTAAAAACATTCCATAATCTTACCATAATCTGGATGAGAACTATCAGTGGGATTAAGGTCCTCCTATTTCACTCATTTTCTGTATGTTCCTCTCACAAAAACCCCCTTTTCCGTTATGTTCCTCCCATAAAAACCCTCTTTTTCCACTATGGTCCCCCAAATTGTATGGTATATAAAATTGGGATCCACTATCTCTGTAAGTACTGTCGAAACTTCGACAAGAGAGATTGTACTTTTCCACAAGTTGTGATATAGTTTTATGTAGCCTATTCTCTTTAAATTATGTAAAGTGGAAATGCGTATTATGTAGAAGAAGGATATTATGTTAAGTTGTTTGTGTTTAGTAGTAAAAAATGTTGTCTTAGTTGTTCGTGTTTGATTGTAAGCGACTTCTGTGTATTGCTTAACTACTGGATTGGTTGTCGCACGGTAAAGGTTGAAGGCTTGGTTTGGTCAAAGACAGCCGTGAAGAGCCAACGTAGTGTGGATGTCTACAAATCCATTTAAGTATTCCTGTTCATTTTAAAGTACATTTAGGGAAACTTTCTTTAGAAGATATGCATACTGAAATGTAAGGAGAATTTCTTGAGGTGTACTTTAGATGAGGGTAGTGAAATAGAGACTGTGCTTACGCCAGTCTAACTGTACGTCGAGCTAGGAACAATTGAATACGGCAATAGTAAGTTCATATTGTTAGTTTAGTTAATATACATAATGCAGTGAATTAATATAATCACAATTTAAACTAACATAAGAGTGATGTAACCTGGGTGTCGTAGCATAAGACTTAGGCTACGATTTGGGTCAGTACCGCTTCAGGATCGCTTGCTTACACGACAACACTGGTGATTTGAAATGCTATACTCATTCTGGAATGAGTGGAATAAAATGGTGCCGTGGACCAGGATTACAGTGAGTGGTGGTTGTATCAGAGATCGGTATAGTTAAAATTTATGAAAGTTTAAGGATTATTGTGGATAGTTGCGATAAAGATAAAGACGGACCGGCTGATGGTGGCAGCCATATTAGAATGTCACGTAAGCCTAGCCCTACATGAATAGTAGAATAAATCCTATCAATCATTGCCTAGCCTAACTGTAGCCTGACTTTTGATAATATTAGGTTAAGGTAGGTTAGGCAAATGATGCAGACGCATTTCTACTAAGTAAATTTAATCTTTTCCTCTTTATAAATTGTAGGTAATGGAAAGGAAAACAAGTCAATTTATTTTGAAATTTATGGTGAGTTTTAAGATACTTAAGTGAGATTTAATATGGAATAAACCCTGTTGTGCATTGCATATATGTATGTGTAGTCAGGGGCACATATATATACAATATAACCGGTAGTGATCTACCATTAATTGATCTGAAGTTTAGTCAACTTTTAAATATATTTTCTAATGTGGTATATATATATTTTTTGGAGTTGGCAGTTTGTACACTTTTAGTAATTAGGAACTTGTATATTAGGTGTTGGTAAATTATAGGCTAAGATGTCTGACCTAGGAGAATTGAAGAGGAGACGGGGGGGTGGGGTTTTAAGTCTGTGATAACTAACTGGTCAAAGAAAGTTGAACCACTTTGATGCAGGTGATATCAATAGTATTTCTTCATTGACAGATTCCTTGGAAGGAGTATTTGCAGAAATCCAGGAATTGATAATTAAATATTGAATTCAACAGATCCCGGAGAACAACCTGACCAAATTATGAATCGTTTTCGAATATAGCCTAAAGGTAGGCACTGAAATTCATAGACTGAATTCTCCATTACGAGTCTCTAGCTGTAAGAAGTGGAACCTAGTGCACCGATAACACCTGTTAGAAGTTACCGTAAAGTTACCTAAAATTAGACCTCAAACATTTTGATGGTGATGTAACAGAATGGAATTCACTTTGGGAACTTTATGAAGTATTAGTGGACCAACGTCCTGATTTTGAAAATATACAAAGCTTTTATAAATGAAGGGCCTATTGGAAGTCGAGGCTCTGGAACTGATATCTGGTTTTAAATTAGAAGGTGATAAATATTTGCAAGCAGTGAACTTGTTAAAAGGGACCTATGGCAGAAAAGACGAAATCAAGTTGTTTTTAGTTAGAAAACTCTTCCAAACTGTCCAGACTGAGACTCCTAAGGCAGATGCAGAATCGCAAGGTTTTAGGAGCGCAATTCAAGTGCTGCATAAAATCATTGGAGAGTGAAAAACTGAATTGAGTGGACTGTATACCATCTTGCTCTCTACACCAAACTACCAGTGTAAGTGAAAATAATGAAACGAAGGTGTGAAGCTTGGCTGAAATTTGACACCTTTAAAAAATATCTTGAAGAAGAAATACACAATTTGAGGGCTTTTTCACAGACTGAAACAGCAAAGCTAATACATTGACAACGGTATCTGCTTTCATAGCAGAACAATGGCAATCTGTGAGACCACAAACAACATCGGTAAGGCCTAAAGAAAGTACAAACAAAGCCAAGGTAAACCTGTTGTGGTGTTGCCTTGGAAAGGCAATAAAGGAGATTAACTTCCAACTTTGGGTGGCTTTGAACAGATTAAAACAACAGTGTGTCAAGTTTCAGAAGGACACTCCCAGTATCTGAAATAATACCAGAAATCTTGGATCAGGAAGATCGGAGAATTCACCAGAGAGAGAGTGGAATATTTTAAAACCCAGGGAAGACTGTCATTCTTGGCATCATGGTCTTAAAAGGACGGTGCATCAACCACTATTAGGATAAATATTTGACTGTTCGGTCAGACAGGAAGAGTAAGGTTAAGCTGAACAATTGTTTGTGGACGGGACCACACATAACAGCTGACCTGCTCAAAGTTCTGCTGCAGTTTAAAACAAAATCATTTGCCTGCATTAGTGACATTGAAAACATTTTTAATGGTGCAACTCAGAGATGAAGACAGAAACTACACTAGGTTTTTATGGTTGGAAGATCCAACAGACCTAACAGTAAATTGTTAGTGTCTAGGTTACATCGCTGCACCTCATCAGGGTAGATTAATAAATATCGATTGTATAGTGGTAGACGAGCTACCAGAATATACAAAGAAATTCGGCGTTAAGAAGAACTTAAGGTCGTTGTGTAAAACGAAAATCAGCTTGGCTGGTAAAGATTTTGATCTACCCATAGAGAAACAATCGCATATTGAATTGTTAATAGGGGTTGACAATGTGTACATCTTACACCCAGGGTTTAGAAAATTTTAAAATTTAATATTACTACCAACCATATTTGGTTACGTGGTAACCAGAACATGTAGTTCTCCTCCCACCAAGGAGACTCGTGTTTCCATTTTAAAACTGGCAGTGGAAACTGGCAACATAATTATGGCTGAAGGGGCTACTCAGTTAAAGGATTCTAGGGAAGATCTTGAAAATTTGTGGAGTTTGGATCATTTAGGTATTAACTGCAGTGAAATAATGGAACAGGAACGGAAGGTATTAAAGAACTTTGAGAATACAGTAACTTATTCTGAAATTGACAAACGGTATGTTGTGGCATTGCCTCGGAAAGGCAATAAAAGGAGATTAACTTCCAACTTTGGGTTGACTTTAAACATATTAAAACAACAGTGGGTCAAGTTTCAGAAAGACGCTTAGTATCTAGAACACTATCAGAAAATCCTGAAGGATTAGGAGGATAAGAGATTCATAGAGAGAGTGGAATGTTTTAAAACAGAAGACTGTCATTTCTTGGCACATCATGGCATTAAGGAGGACAGTGCAACAACCACTATTAGGATAGTATTTGACTGTTCTGTTAGACAGGTATAGTGGGTTGGGCTTGAATGATTGTTTGTGGACAGGACCACATATAACAGCTGACCTACTCAAAGTTCTACTGCAGTTTTAGGTAAGGATATACTGGCAGAATTTGTGGCAGCAACAACTAGATTGGGACGAACAACTCCCAGACCTGTTACAGAACTAATGGGTTGAGTTATCCAAAGACTTATAAAAGTGTCTTGATATTTTCTTTCCTAGGAATACTAGCCTAGGAAAGGGGGATTCCTTACACATATTCTGCGATCCCAGCGAGTCAGCATATGGTTGAGTAGCTTATAGAGTAAAGAACGAAAATTCTCATTTAATGATAGCAAAGGTGAGAGTAGCGCCTATTAAAGAATTAACTGTTTCGAAACTTGAATTGATGGCATTGTTGCTAGCAGCAAGAATGGCCAAACTTATTAAAGAATCCTTTGAGAAGGATGAGTTTGTGGAACTGTTCATTTGGTCGGACAGTAAAGTCGCCCTAAGTTGGCTAGTGTCAAAAAGTGTTCTCCCTGTGTTTGTGAAAAATAGAGTACAGGAAATAAACTCTTTAATTCCAGAGGCGGTCTTGTCCTATGTGCTTACAGATGATAATCCCAGTGACTGGTTGACATGTGGGAAAAGGACAGAAATGATCTTGGATAGTTCTTTTTGGTGGGAGTGACCCCCTTGGTTAAAAAATTTCTCTTGGCCAATAGATAGGTCATGGGTTGGTGGATCACTTGTGCAGGGTAGGGAAGAGAACATTTTGGTCAATACTGTAGGGAACAACCTGAATGGTAATACTCACTTGCTGAATTGGGAGAATTCAGCAAGGTTAAAAAGGTCTATAGGACCACAGCGTGGATTCTACGGATTTTTAATAATTGTAGGAGTTCATTCAGTATGAAGAGGCATGGTGAATTGACCTTGGAAGAACTCCAACAGGCAAAGAATAAGACCATTGCCATCATACAGAGGGAATATTTTCAAGAGGAATACGAGAGTTTGATGAAGGGGGTAAGAAAACCAAAACTGGCTCTCGTACACCAGTTGAACCTTTACCTGGACAACAGGGTAATAAGGTGTAAGGGTAGACTAGAACACGCACAGTTACCCAAATCTGTTAAGTTTCCCATACTATTGCCAAAGAGTTGCTATGTTACTCGGGTAATTATTAAAGAACATCATGATGCTAATGCTCATATGGGTGTAAATGCCACTGTGGCATGTGTCAGACAGGAGTTCTGGATCCCACAGGTAAGGCAACTAACGAGGAGTATAATACACCATTGTGTTACTTGTAGGAGAACGCAGGGGAGGCTTTATAGGCCCAATATAGTTCCTTCATTACCTGAGTTCAGGGTACAATGTAAGCAACCGTTCAATACCACAGGCGTGGACTACCCGGAGCATTATGGACTAAGGGAAAAGGACAAAGCCCTGAGAAGGCTTATATCATCCTATTGACGTGCCCGATAACCAGAGGCATGCATGTGGAGCTAGTTCCTCTTGAGTTTTAGAAAATTCTGTAGCAGAAGAGGTTTTCCAGGTCTCATGTTGAGTGACAATGCCACCACGTTTGTAGTGGCATCAGAATACCTTAAGACCATGTCAGAGAATCTCAGAGTAAAAGAATATCAGTTAGATATAAAGTGTAACTGGAAGTTCATTCCAGCAAGAGCACCATGGTTTGGTGCTATAAGGGAAAGGCTGATAGGACTTCTGAAGTCATGCCTAAAAAAGATTGTAGGCCAAGCCTTGCTCAGTTTTGAGGAACTGACCTGTGTGCTGGTGGAGCTGGAAGGAATTATCAATGACAGACCATTAAGTTACACACCCGTGGATTTGAATCTGTTGGAAATTTTAACCCCTAACCATTTGATCCTTAGACGAAAGCTCAAGTTCTTCCCAAAAGAAGTAGTAAATTGGGAAGAAATCTCCGGTGACCCTACCTATGGACGGAGAGAGTTCACTGAGAAAAGATTCTTATATATATCCAAGTTGTGTGACTACTTGTGGAAGAGATGGGAGAGGGAATATTTAACAACGTTAAGAGAGACCCATCGAGTAGGAATGGAGCATGGCTCTTGGCCCTGGATAGGGAAAGTTGTCCTCATTCATGACGAGGGGCCAAGGAGCAAGTGGAAGTTGGGCCAAGTGATCAAGTTACACGTGGGGAGAGACGAGGTCCCAAGAGTGGCTACTCTAAGAACGGCACATAGCCAGCTTATGAGACCTGTAATTAAGTTATACCCCCTAGAGCTGTGCAGGAGATAAAGGAAACTAATCCTCTGACATATGACATTCAGTCAAGCTCCCGCCCGAGCAGAAGGACTGCTCAAATAGCTGTAGAAGCCAGAAAGGCATTGTTAAGAACAGGACTATTGTAAATAATGTGGGCATAAGTTTTCTTGCAGGGGAGTATGTCGAAACTTCGACAAGAGAGATTGTACTCTTCCGCAAGTTGTGATAGTTTTATGTATTCTCTTTAAATTTACGTAAAGTGGAAATGTGTATTATGTAGAAGAAGGATATTATGTTTCGTTGTTTTTATTTAGTAGTAAAAAATGTTGTCTTAGTTGTTTCGTGGGTTTGATTGTAAGTATACTTGTAGTAGTGCTTAACTACCGGATTGGTTGTCGTACGGTAGTTAGTTGAAGGCTTGGTTTCAGTCAAAGACGGCCGTGAAGTCAGTCGCTTCATAGCTGTAACGTAGTATGGATGTAGCTAGTGGAGGACTCAAGAATGCAGCCATAATTGTTGGTGTCTACAAATCCATCTAAGTATTCCTATTCATTTTAAAGTACATTTAGGGAAACTTTCTTTAGAAGATATGCATGTTGAAATGTAAGGAGAATTTCTTGAGGTTTACTTTAGATGAGGGTAGTGAAATGGAGACTGTGCTTACGCCAGTCTAACTGTACGTTGAGCTAGGAACAATTGAATACGCCAATAGTAAGTTCATATTGTTAGATTAGTTAATATACACAATGCAGTGAATTAATATAATCACAATTTTAACTAACATATGAGTGAAGTAACCTGGGTGTCGTAGCATAAGACTTAGGCTACGATTTGGGTCAGTATGTTTCAGATTGTTTAGGCTATATGACAATACTGACGATTTGAAATGCTATACTTATTCTGAATGAGTCAGAATAAGCACCCATTTGCTAACAAATCAAGTGTCAAAAATGCCCAAAGCACATATTAAAACAGTAAAAAATGACATATTGATTCCTAAATGGGATAATAGTGTTTTGTCCCAGCGTGTCCAGCAGTGACATTGTAAAGTCCCCGCTGAGTGAGTCTTCTATGGTGAACGACCCGTTCTCTTCAATACCGCTCCTATAGGATCGGGTCAAGCAGAATCAGCCATACTGAATCAACCACGCTTTTCTATGTAAATTTGTATCTGTTACTAACTTATTTTGTATCTGTTTCTTTAGCACATGTATTAGAATGTTGTTAGGTCGGTCATTGTCCACTTTCTTTTTACATGACTTGTATTTGTCCATTGCAATTATTGTCGAGAGTTGTTGTTGTTGTGGTTCCCCAGACTCTGTTATGCCAGGAAGCCTGCACCGCGCAAGAAGGACACAACCTTACTGGCTCTGACCATAACTGTGTGGTAGTGTGGATGTTGTGTTGTTGTCTAAGGGCTGCCAAGTTAGGGCAATCTACTAAGAGATGTGTAATTGTGTGGGGACTAACTTGGCAGAGTGGACATATGTCTGTTTGGGTGTTGTCTATGCGGTGTTTGTAGGTGTTTAGTGATTGGTGATGACCACAGCGAAGTCGAGTCAGGTGTACTCTCTCCAATCTTGAGAGCTGTGTTTCTGTGCTGCTTATGTTGGGTGGGGGTGCAGAGTATTTTGTTGTTGGGAAGGTTATTAAGTGCTTGTCTGGTGAGGTGAGTATGGATGTGCTTTTGTTTTGTGTGATGTTTGTGGGTGGTGGTATAGAATTCAAGATATTTGTATAGTGTATGTGTGGTGTATTCGCTATTTGCCTGTGTGTTGGAGGGTGGCCGTGAAGGTAATAGCATGGGCTGTTTGTGTTGTTTATGACCGATGCCAAGAATTGTGTGCCTCTCATGTCTAAGTGTTGCCTGATGGTGAGAATCTTGGTTTCGGCGAGTAAGTGTTCTATTGGTGTGGATTGTGTACTGCCAAGGATGATTCTAAGAGCTGTGTTTTGTATTATTTGTAGTTTGTTTAGTTGTGTGTTGGATATGGCAGGGTGCCAGGCTGGGCTGGCGTAGTTTATTATGGAGCGGATGTATTGTTTGTATACTGTGATGAGCGTTTCTTTTTGTTGTCCAAATGTTGTGCCTGTTAGTGATATTAGTGCATTTAGTCTACGTCTGCATTTCTTGATGATGTTACTGACATGTGGAGCAAATGACATTGAAGTGTTGTATGTGACTCCTAGGATTTTTTTGTTTTGTGTGTGTGTGGAATTGTGGTGGTGTTCAGCATTGCTGTGGGTCTGTACTGATGTTCTTTGTTGTGACTAGTGAGTAGTGTACTTGTGGATTTTGTTGGTGCTACCTGTAATCTGTTTTGTGTGAGCCAGTTTTCAAGTTGTGTTATGTAAGTCTGTACTTGTGTGGAGCATACGTTTTTGTCTGCATGTATTGATATGATTGTTAGATCGTCTGCATATGAGGAGATGTATATGTTGTTAGGTGGTGTTGGTATGTCATGCATGAATAGGTTAAAAAGTGTTGGGCTTAGGACGGAGCCTTGTGGGACGCCGTTCGGGGAATTTATGATTTTGGATGACTCGCCATTGTAGTGTACAAATGCTTGTCTGTCTGTTAAGTAATTGGCGAGCCAGCGTTTGGTGTTGTTGTGTAGTGTGATGTTGTAAACTTTGTTGATGAGAAGTGGTCTAGAGATGGCGTCAAAGGCTTTACTTATGTCTATTGTGATTAGCAGTGTTCTTTGTGGTGGGCATCTGGAGTTAATGCCATCTTGTATTTTTTTGTAAGGTTGGTGAGTAGTGTTGTTGTGGAGTGGTGTGGTCTGTAGCCATGTTGAGTGGGTGACAGTGGTATGTGTGGTGTGGTTTTTGCGTAAGATGAGGCGTTCTACTACTTTTGATGGTGTGCAGAGTAAAGTTATAGGTCTGTATGAAGCTGCTTGTGTAGGTGTGTTGTTTGGTTTTAGAAGTGCTATTATTTTCCCCAGTTTCCAAATGTGTGGTATAATGCAGTGTGCGTATGAATAATTGGCTATGTTTATCAGTGTTTGTGTGCCATGGGGACCTAGATGTTTTAAATGAATGTTTGAAATGTTATCGATGCCCATGGCTGCAGTTTTTAAGTTGTTTAATGATTCTAGCAGTGTCTTCTGTTGTGGCTAGTATTACTGTGTAATCTAATGGGAACTGTTGTTTGCGTCTGTAGATGTGTCTGTCTTCTTTGTATTTGTGTAGGTGGATGATTTTTGCGTAGCTGTTTATTAAGATGTTGGCTTGTTGTTTGCGTGAAGGGATCTTGTCAGATGTGGTGATTGAAGCGTGACTTTGAGTGTTCCCACTGTTTGAATTGATGAGACTGTTGATAGTTTTGTGTAGTTTGGATGGGTTGGTTCTGTAGTCTAGTGTACCTTGAAAAGTTTGCCAGTTCTTTGTCTGTTTTTGAGTTAATTTGGTGTTTATTTCTGTGTTTAAATCATGTATGCGATTTGTTGTGATTTGTGTGTGTGGGGTTGGTGTATTTCTTAAATTGTTTCGTTCTGTTATGAGTCTGTTTATGGCAGGCGTGAAGTTTGGGTTGTAGTGTTTTCTGTTGCCTTTAGGAACGTTTCTTTTGTCTGCATTGTTTATTATGTCGTTGAATTGTATTGTTGTATTGTTTAGTGTCTGTGATGATGTTATGTGTGTGTGGTTTAACTCCTGGAAATGAGCCTCAGTGGTTTCCAAGTACTCATCCCAGGCAGCGCGCTTGTAGTTAGGGATGGTGTGTCTTGTAGCCTATGTGAGAAAGTGTCATGTGTGGTTTGGAGTGTTATTAAAATGAGAAGGTGGTCTGATGATAGGTCTGTTTGTGTTTTCCATGTGATTGATGGTGCTATGTTGGGTGAGCAAAATGTTATGTCTGGGGAAGTAAGACTAAAGTTGGCTTGGTGTGGTATGTGTGTGTGCATATCTGTGTTGTTTAGTATGTATAGCTGGTCTAATTGTGTTGAGATGTCTGTGCCTCTTTGTGTGATGTCTTGGTGGGCGTACCAGTTCTGTGTGTTTGGCATTGAAATCTCCTCCCAGAAGTATATCTGGGAGGGTATTCAACGCCTGCAGTCTAATTGTGAAGTTTGCTGGTAAACCCGGTGAATATTCTGGAGGGATGTATGTGTTGATGATTGTGATTTGTTTATTGTGCCCTATTTTGATATTAAATGCTTGTAGTTCTGTATGTCTGTCTACTTGTGTTAGTGTTCTGATGTGCTGCATTTTTCAATGTAGGATATGTTATGGTGTATGTATGTGATGAGGCCTCCGCCATCACCATGTTGTCTGTCTTGTCTGATGGCTGTGTAATTTGGTATGTTGGGTGTTTTATGTGTGTATTTCAGTTTTGTTTCTTGAATGATGGCTATGTGGATCTTTTGTTTGTGCATGAAATGTTTTAGTTCAATGTGTTTGTTGCGAATGCCGTCAATGTTTAATTGTAAGATGTTTATGTTGCGGCAATTATGTCTAAGTGTATGAGTGCGTGTATTTAGTGGTGCATTTCTGTGGGCGTTAGGTGAGTGTGTGCTATGGGGTGTTGGGGTTTGTGGGGATGTTTGATTTGTAGGAATGGGTGATGGTGTTCTGGGATTGGAGGAAAGTGTGGTAGATGTGGGAGATGGTGATCTGTGTTGTGTTGATTGGTTGGTGTTTTGTTGGATAGGAAGTGCTTGTTGTGTATTGTTATTGTTTGTTTTGTGTGTGTGTTACGGCATATGATGCACTTCCAATGTACATTGTAGTCTTTAGTGTTCTCAGTGTGGTGCACCGAAGGTGTACCACCCACCACACAAGTTGTAGTGGACTGATCCACCCCCGGCGCGAAGCTGTGACTCGTGTGCTGCAGATGGGACGTGTAGGGGCCTGGGTTTAATTCTATGTCACCGGCTAGGATTAATTATAGGGATATAGTAGCCGGGTTACCATATCCCTTCAGAGAAAAACTGGAGATCCAGTTGTGCTGCGCCACCCCGGGCGCGGTACCCTGCGGAGCATTGGGGAGCCACTCCTCCTCTTCTCCCCTCCCTTGTCTTCGCAGTGGGGTTGCATTGTGGACGTTTGATCCAGGCGGCCGTCGTTCCACCGCCGTCTGGAGAGGTCCCACGACGATGACGCGTCCACTCCGGAACCATTGTCGAGAGTAATTGACTTTAGGTCACCGAGATTCTGTTGTATTCCTCTGAGTCAGTCCGCTGCTATATAAATGGACTGTGTCCTGAATAAAGTAGCAGAACAAGAGCATCTCGTTTTCTTTCTCTGAAGGAACGCAACTTCTACCATACAATATTTCCGTGTGTTTCTCCCTAATCATTTTTGCCTTGATTTATGTACAATCACCACTACTTGCATTGCCATGCAAACATTCTAATCATGTACTTATAATGTTCCACTGAATCTGTATCAAACTGTATGTATGTTTCTGTTTGTGAAGACGCCAAACGTCTCGCCATTTCACATATATTATGCTACTGCATTGTATTCATTAATCTGTCTCGAATCTCATGTAATTGGCCACATGTAGAATTTCCTAGCCTTTCCATTGATATATGTTTTATCACTGTACGTTTATTCTCTCTCTCACAATCGCCATCTGTTTGTCTGCCGACAAACACAGATGCCCAAATCATTACCTCTGTTTTCCCCTGTCTGTGTGTAGATGCTACTTTACCGCTCTCGCACACCAATAAAATCTTCAAAGGTTCTGTACATTCATTCAGTAAGGAACCACTAATAAACCAGTCAACACCCAGCCAGTATGTCACTCAATCCCGTCCTTACACTGGTGACCCTGGAGTGACACGAAGGACCCAGCCAACCTAAGAAAACGGGTCGTTCACCATAGAAGACTCACTCAGCGGGGACTTTACAACATCTGTGAACAACCATGGTCATTCTCTAAGACAATATGGCCATCAATGCACATTCAATATTGTGCAGCGATAGATTGTCAGAATTCCCGACACAAAAACCCAGCGCTAGCATTTTTCTGTTTCCCAAACCTAGGAAAAAAGGTTGGAGAAGAGGCAAAGAAAGTAGTAGACAGGTAAATTCACCTTACACACACTGAAAATACCATGTAATGTATTACCGATCAAACTACAGTCATTGAAACGACTTTACCTTGGCTTTCATATGGTGAGCAAATTAGTCATTTTTACTGATTACGTTACTATAATGGTTTTTAGTGTATATTTTATTATAATGATGTCTCAGTGAAATCTACAGTAGTTAATCTTGGCCAAGTTAAAGCCTGAAGTAGTCTAGTGGTCTAGAGATCTCTAGTCTAGACGTGTAAATGTTTACTGTGAAAATAAACAAATTTCCTATATGTTATAACAAATCACAACCCCCAACCTTGTTGGCATGATAGTAATATCTGTTTCACTATTTTAGATGTCAGAAGTGGTGGATTAATACACATCGATGTGACCTGAACTTCAAAAGGGATTACAAAAGTATCCTTCAGTTGTGTACGTGCGAAGATCATTCTGACAAGGATCAATTCATGTGCCCTGCTGAAAAAGGTAAATCATCTGTACACCTAAATATCATGTAACATAAAAGCTTCAAGAAGGCCTGATAATTATAATCTTTGGTTAGTATTTTACTGGTGTTAGTAGAATTACAGTACTGTTATTGTCACAAGAATGTTACATCTGTTTACAGCTTTATTACTCAAGGATATTAGTATTTTATTTAATTGAGCATATATTTTTTTTACAATATTTTTCACCCACCAGGAGTTCAAAAAAAAAAAAAAAAAAAAAAAAAAAACTTAAGGAAGGATGCCATTCCTATTCTATTAAAAAATCAGAATGCTCCAAAGAAGTTGTATTCTAGACGTGTAATAAAAAAGAACAATTCAGTCTGAAGATGACACGCTTCCAACAAAAAGAAGAAGAGGTAGACAGCTTTTGTTTCCTACTTGCACATACATAATGCAATTAATTTTTTAATCTTCTTTCAAGTTCTTGAAACTGCTTTTTGTTAATATTTACTGTTTCTTGTAGTGTTTACAGTTGTTGAGTTTTACAATTAAGTTGTTCGACTAACTTTGTGTCAGGATGAAATTCATGAAATTTCAAGAAGGTATGTTTAATATCTAGTATGGGTATGCAAGGCTATACCTGGATAGGTCATATAAATAAGGGTGCACACTCGTTTTACTGCCAGTAAGTTTAAAAAGCTTAATATATATGTGAAATATCAGTTATCATAACTTATCAAATATAATTTTATATATATATTTGAATTCATATATATAGTTTTAAAAAATATGAGATATTTTCAAAGATTTTTAAAATTTATTGATATACTTTTCTTACAGAAGAGGAACCTGTGATAATTACCCCAACAAAGAAAAACTTGAAAAGGAAGAATGAAACACAGAAAAAGAAGTTTGCATCTCAAGGAGGAACTTATGAAAACTAGACGTGAATTGTACCCTCAGAAAAAAGAGAAGTCTCATCTGAAAATTGCAGGAAAGGTGATAAAAAAGTACATTGAAGGCCCAGCCTGTTATCTGGTTCTTGCACAACTGACCCAGAGGAAGCAGAAACGCTGGAGTGACAATATTAAATTGAGCTATTGCAATACACTCCCTGAACACCTGAATTAGCCCTGGTTATCACCAGCTCGAACTATATCCCTGTAACTTTTACCCACTAACTGGGTAATTAACTGTCAGCATTACCAACGCTTCCAGGAAATCTTGTCAAGATGAGTTACCTGAAGTACCGTCGGCAACACTGCTGCAAGTCCCAGCTGCCCGAGGCCGGGTTCTCCAATTGCTTTCTGTTCACCTTCCTGCATGGATGTTTGCTGCTTCAGGCGAACTTTTGGTTATTAGCCCGACCCCAATATACTGACTTTATTGATATTGGATAACAGGTGCCGGGGGTCATGGAGAACCGCAAACCTCGAAGGTAGGATCTGCCGGCCCCCCCGCCGCGGAGCAGGCAGTGTTAGCAGCAGATTTCCCCCCTTCTTCGGATAATGTAAGTCCAGAGGTGAATCTAGAAATAGGACTGACACAGACGAGTAGGGATAGTGAGATAGCAAAGAGTGTAGGAGAGAAGTTGAAGGTGCAACCTTTTTTGGGGACAGGTGTAATTAAGGCTCCGGGATCTCTGTTAGATCCAGTAGTGGTTCTTTTTCCAGCTGCAGTCTCCTAGCAACAAAATGTTGCTAAATTGGTTCAGGAGGATGTAGACAGAGTAGTAAGTTTGCCAGGTTCGGGAAGGTCGGAGGATTTCCCTTCCTTTTCTAGAGTTCCTTTTCTGTCTGGGGATAAATTCTCATTGGTTGGTGAGGATTCTTTTGATAGGACTTTAAATTTAGAAGAATATAATGCTAATTTACTTGGTCTTTCTAAAGGGTATAGGTCATTGGTCAGACAGTGTTTAAATATAGGATTTTCGAATATTCACGATCATGTAATGAAGAATTTCCCTGATTCACAAATGATGTATTGCAGGATTATCAGGGAGGACCGGAATCTGTTTATTTTCTTTCTCAAATCTATGGCATCTTCTGTAACAGATTTCCCCCTATCCTCTACGACTCCCAAGCCTTCTTCTGCTATTCTTTCTCAACCTTCCCTCTCTAGCCACCTTTCGGGGAACATTCCGTGTGCTTTGGTAGCTCATCCAGCATCTATGCCAATAGGGGTTTGTCTTTGGTGCCATCCATGGCGAATCCCGTACCATCGCAGGCTTCTGATATAGTTACTGCGGCAGTTGGTGGTGCGCCTGCTGTAGTGTTTAATCCTGCGGTTCAGATAGTTTCCGCAATTCCCCCGGTACCTAACATGTCTGGTGTCTCGTCTTCTCCTATTTCTTTGGGTTTGATACCTCGTAATCTTCCCTTCGAAACCCTTTCAAGTTCGGGGCCAATTGGAACGTTCTCTACCTGCCCAACATCGTCGACAGGGGCTCCGGTAGTAACTCTGAGTGTGGCTTCGTCTTTTGTTCTTCCTTCGGTTCCTCCTTTTTCAAATTTTTCGACAGGTTCCTCTGTCCTTCTGGCTAAGGAGGTTTATGTAGGTTCGGGTTTAATTTCGGGTAATCAGGGACCCTTTCCCTCGTCTTCTTTAAGCAGGGGGCCTTCTGTTCCAGATCCCCAGTCTCATGCGACCCTGCTACATCCGGGTTTGCGTGGTGCAGATATTGCGGTCTCTCCGCTCTCAGGAGTGGGCGTTGTCCGCCCAGGTGCGACCGACCCAGGTGTTCTGTCATCGTCTTTAGTGGTGCAGGTTTTGCACAACCTATTTCGGCGACTCCCAAGATGTTTGGAAATGATTCGTCGGGTGTCCATATTGCTCACCCAGGGGTGTCAGGTTCTGGATCATCAGGTTCAGTGTTTGTTAGAGGCCAGTCTGTCTCATTTCCGGTTTTGGCTCAGTCGGACCAATTCGACAAAGACTGTTCCTGCAAAGAAGAGGATCAGATACCGGAGGCTAGTCTTCTTTCGGCCAGTGAGTCTGAATATAGACGGATGTTGGACATTATCCACTCACTGTATCCACAGTCCAAGGCTCAGGAGGAGCCAATACAGCAGAACCAAGTAATGTTCGAGTCGCTATATGCAACTAAGCCGGTGGTAACACAGTCACCAAAGAATCTGGTCTGGTTTGGCAGGGTCGAGCAGGCTTTGAGAGAGGCTGACAATAGTTTGGCAGTAGTGATAGGATCGGGTAAACAGGATTTAGCCGTGCTTCCTATTCGGAAGGGCTTTTATAAGGTCGCAGGTAACCCTTCTGCGGGTGTTAGGCTGCCGCTGAACGAATCAGTAGAGGCTCTCCTATCTCACCTTCCATCATCGAACCGTCTGGTATCTATCTCAGCCAGGGAAGCCAGTATCTTAGAAGACACATTCCGCAATCAGTCGGAGGCACTATCGCACACTATGTGGATGCTATCCAGTCTGATGGGGTTCCTCAAACAGGACGGTTATTCTCCGTCAGATCCGACACTTTTCGACAACCTCATCACGCCAGTTTCCATGGGGCTCGCACATCAGGCAAACGTCTCCGCAGGATGTACCACTTTCTTAGGGAAGAAGAGGAGGGACCTCTCCCTCAGTCACCTGCCGCCTCATTTTCCGGACATCTGTAAGAGGGCACTGCTGAGGGCTCCGTTGGCGCTCAGTAGCAGTTTGTTCAGAGAGGAAGACGTGTCGACTATGGTCAACTTTGTGTTGTCTACATTGGCAATGGAGTCGCAACAGGCAGTGATCAGAGTCGCAGCGCAGAGTGCCAGATCCCCCAAAGGGCGCTAGAATGTCTTCTCCTTCGAAGCGCTCTCGCTCTAAGTTGCTGGGAAGTTCTCCTAAAAGAGTACGGTTTGCTTCTAAGCCTTCTAGTTCTGCCCCGGATCTGAAACCTTCCAATCATAAGAAGGATTTTCGGAGATAGGAGACATTCCCTTCACTTGCACCAGTAGGAGTTTGCCTTGTCCTGTTCTGGGACATCTGGAAGGATTGGGGCGTGGAGAGTTGGGTAGTGGAGGTCTTAAGGAGGGGGTTACAGAGCCCCTTTTCACTCTTGCCTTCGCTATCCAACTCACCAGTGCATCTTCCCAGCTACTCCCCTTCTTCCATGAGGGGATTAGCTTTGGCAGCAGAGATCTGAGCCCTTTTAGAGAATGGAGCCTAAGAGCCCGCTCCTCCTTCTCCAGGGTTCTACAGCCGGATCTTCGTGGCCCCCCAAGCAGGAGGATCTTGGAGACCTATCATAGACCTTTCAGGTCTCAACAAGTTAGTAACCTCGATGAAGTTTCATATGGAAACTTCCCAGTCGGTGCTGCAGTCGGTCTGGAGGGAAGATTGGATGATTTCAGTGGATCTCAAGGACGCTTATCTCCAGATTCCGATTCATCAGGAATCTTGGAAGTTCCTTTGTTTCTCGGGTCCAGCTGGAACATTCTGGTTCAAAGTCCTCTGCTTCGGTCTGACCATAGCACCTCAGGTATTCATGAGGGTGATGTCTCCTGTCTCAGACACCATGCATCATCGGGGCTTCCGGATTAGAAGATACCTCGACGACTGGCTGGTTCAAGCTTCGTCGGAAGGCAAGGCTCTGCAGGTGAGGGACTTTTTGAACCTATGCCAGGAGTTAGGAATAAGAATCAACTTTGAAAAGAGTTCTCTGTTTCCAACACAAGTAAAGATGTACCTGGGAATGACGATTCAGACGCGTCTTTTGAGGGCTTTCCCGACAGAGAAGCAGGTTCTAGCGACTTTAAGCCAGCTGGAAACTTTCATGTCAAGCAAAGTGCAACCTGTGAGTTTATGGAAAAGCCTGCTGGGCTGGATGGCCTCCCTATCCCTTCTTGTTCCAGGGTCTCATCTCCGGATGTGTTCTCTACAGGTGTTTTCTCAGGAATCGCTGGGACTTTCGGGAAGAAAATGTGTCAATAATCTGGGACGATTCGTGCCTGAAGGATCTTCGGTGGTGGTCAGAAGAACATCATCTGACCACTGGCAGAAGGTTGGACTCCCCACTTCCAGACATACATCTGTACACAGATGCCTCAGATCAGGTTTGGGGTACAACCCTGGAGGAATCCCAGGCTCAGGGCCTTTGGAGGGATGCCGATCGGGAGGAGTCCATAAATTACAAAGAATTAAGAGCAGTCGAAGAGGCTCTGAATTACTTTGCAGAACAAGTAAGTAACAAGACCATAGCGTTGTTCTGCGACAACGTTACAGAAGCAACATATCTCAAAACGGAGGGGGGAACAAGATCACAGGTGTTGAACAAGGTAGCACAGAGAGTTCTCCGTTGGTGTGAAGCTTCACCACACAGTTTCGCTCATTCCCCAATTCATGTCAGGAAAGCTCAATGTCTTGGCGGACACTCAGAGTCGATCTCAGTAAGTTCTCGGAGGGGAATGGACATTAGTGCAAGACGAGATGCAACTGCTGCTCAAGAGATGGCCAGCGATGGTAGATCTTTTCGCCACCAGGATGAACCATCGTTTTCCAGTTTACTTCTCCCCTGGAGCAGACCCCATGTCCTGCGGGACAGACGCAATGTTGCACTCATGGGACAATTTACAGGTCTATGCATTTCCTCCCGTTCGGGATGATACAGGAAGTGTTAGCAAAACTCAGGATCTGCAAAAACACTCAGATGACCCTGATCTGCCCGTTTTGACCCCAGAGACCTTGGTTTCTGGACCTCCTGGACCTGTTTACAGAAGTTCTGATATTCCTCCCAGACAGGAGAGATTTACTCAAACAGCCTCACTTCCACTATTTCCACCGGAACCTCTGCTTGCTGAAGCTAGCTGTGTGGAGACTGTCCAGCGAGCGTCCTGTCATGAGGGACTGTCTAAAGCAGTGGCTAGACAACTGTCTTTCTGCCTAAGGAATTAAACCAGGAAGTTATACCAGGCCAGTTGGGCAACATATCGTGGTTGGTGCCAGAAACAAGGGCATTGTATTTCGCGCCCGATGGTTGCGAAAGTAGCAGACTTCTTGCTATTTTTAAGGAGAGACAAGAGACTTTCTTTCTCAACAATTGCTGGGTACAGGTCAATGCTAAGCAGTACATTCCGATTTCATCTTCCGGAACTTTCATCCAGCAAGATTCTCCATGACCTGTTAAGATCTTTTAAAATAGAGCGCCCAATTATTCCGTTTCGGGCCCCCTCGTGGGATTTAGCGGTTGTACTGGACTTCCTAAGATCGGCAGCCTTCGAACCTTTATAGTCTCTGCCCCTAAGGCAATTAACTAAGAAAGTCCTTTTTCTAATTGCACTGGCTACGGCCAAGAGGGTCAGAGAAATTCGGGCGATATCCAGGATAGTCTCCTTTTCGGGAAACGATATTTTTCTTTCTTACTTACCAGAATTCATGGCAAAGTCAGAATCGGAAATGAATCCTTTACCAAGAGCATCCAAAGTCACATCCTAAGAAGACTTTGTAGGTGGCGACGCTGCCGAAATGCTATTATGCCCAGTTAGGGCTTTAAAAGTCTATCTGTCTCGGACTGAGAAACTTTTGCCTTGCCTGAGAACGTTATTCATCTCTCCTAAATACCCTTCGCGATCGATCTCTAAGAATGCAGTCAGCTTCTTTCTTCAGGAAGTTATTCAACAAGCGTCAGAAGGCTCTTCTTCTTCAACCTCAGAACCTTCAACTTCGTCTGCGTGTTCAAGGGCACATAGCATCAAAGGAATGGCGACATCGTCGGCCTTCCTTAGGAATTATTCGGTATCAGTGATCTTAGAAGCGGCCACTTGGGAGTTGGTGTCGGTCTTTACAATCTTTTACCTCAAGAGACGTCCAATTTTCGTTGGAGAAGGGTTACTCGCTGGGTCCTTTTGTGGCGGCCAACACGATCTTGTAATGGCAGGACAAGGTCGGGGTGGGGTAAGTTAGGCATTCAAGATAGGCTAGGAGTCGGGAATTCTTAATTGATCAGGATCCATAAGGGGAGCATTAAGTAGGACATCAGCACGTTATAACTAGGCTGAGCCAGATTGATAGGATCTTCTCCAAACCCCGCCCTCTTCTGTACAGGTGTCAGCTGCATCATAATGTGAAGAACTGAAAAGACTGCGCAGTCAACTTCTACTCCATACATGCGAGGCTACAATAGCCACATGGGAGGTTTGTCGTACCCCTCCATACATGAGAGTGCTTCGATTAGCTACATGGGAGGTTCATCGTCAACTCCATACATGAGATTGCTTTGATTAGCCACATGGGAGGTCGTCGTTCTCCGCTACGCATGGGAGGCTTTGATTAGCCACATGGTAGCTTAGTTTTTACTACCCTCTATCCATGAGGAGGTTTGGATACCACATCAAAGGTAGTTTGACTTAGACGGTACCGAGACTCGAGACTGACATCAAGGGTATTCTCTCTCTCTTCAGGCATCCTTTCCTGCCAAGTAGATAACTGGTGAGGATACATGCATATAGGCAGAGTAGGTGAATAATGAGTTACCTGCCTTCCTGTTTGGTAGGTCGGGCTGAAATTAAATTGATCCCACGTCCATAGAATTTTGTTAATTGGGCTAATTCAGGTGTTCAAGGAGTGAATTGTAATATGAAGTTTTCATGATAAAACTAATATTGTAATACTTACCTGAACACCTGAATGATTCCCATCCTCCTCCCCACTTCAATTTGATTAGTGAATTAAGCAACTGGGGAATCCGGCCTCGGGGGCTGGGACTTGCAGCAGTGTTGCCAACGGTACTTCAGGTAACTCATCCTGACAAGATTTCCTGTAAGCATTGGTAATGCTGACAGTTAATTACCCAACTAGTGAGTAAAAGTCACGGGGATATAATTCGGGCTGGCGGTAACCAGGACTACTTCAGGTGTTCAGGCAAGTATTATAATATTAGTTTTATCATGAGAACTTCATGTCTGTCATTGTATTACAAAAGTCCTGCTGCATACAGATATCTGAGAAAAACTTTTAAAATACCACGTGTAAGAACATTTCAGAGAATATTCAGCGAGTGTCAAATTAATACAGGATTCTCATCATCACTGGCAACTCTCCTGAAAAATCGTACAGCAACAATGAAGGAGCTTGACAGACTCTGTAATATTTGCCTTGATGAAGTCTCTGTCAAGGAGGGCCTGAGCTTTGTAGGTTGTGAAGATAGAGTGCTTGGTTTTGAAGAGTATGGAACATTTACAGGGAAGAAACTTGGAAAGCATGGTATTCATGGCCAATGGTTTATTTTCACATTGGAAGCAGCCCCTGGGATATTTTGTATCAAGCTCTTCAACTTCAGCACATATGATGAGAACTCTTATCATGGAATGTCTTGACATGTTAAGTCAGACTGTCTTGATTGTAAAGACAATTGTTTTTGATCAAGGTACTAACAAACAAAAACTTGTCAGAGACCTAGGAATCACAGCAGAGAAGCCCTATCCACCCCATTTACTCAAGTCCATTCGTAACAATCTTCACAAACATGATTTTCATGTTGAAGGACATATATTGAGCTGGAAATACATTGAACAGTTGCATCAATAGTTCAACTACTGGATTGAGCTGTGAAATACATTGAACAGTTGCATCAACTGGAAAGTTCAACAGTTACTGGATTGAGGCTTGCACCTAAGTTGTGATACAAGCATATTAAGTTACCACCATTCAGTAAAATGAAGGTGAAAACAGCAGCACAGGTCTTCAGTCACTCTGTCCATGCTGCTCTCATGACTTACATCTGCACTGGATTGAGGCTTGCACCTAAGTTGTGATACAAGCATATTAAGTTACCACCATTCAGTAAAAAATGACAGGTCTTCAGTCACTCTGTCCAATGCTTACATCTGCACTGGCAGCTTGTATTCATTAAGTTACCACCATTCAGTAAAATGAAGGTGAAAACTCTGTCCATGCTGCTCTCATGACTTACATCTGCACTGGTAAACTCCCCAGAAAGCCTATCTCAACAGCTACTTTCATCAAGAATATACTCTCTATTTGATGTGTTTAACAGCAATAATGTTAAAGACGTAAAACTATTCAGATGTACGTTAAAGGTCGATGGTAAATCACCAACCTTACAATTTTTAGAGTATATGAAACAGTTACCGAGTCATGTCAAAGTTCTCGACCTCAAGATCCAACCTCCATGTATAAAGGGATGGATTTTATCCATAAATGCTTTGCAACAATTGCTTGATAACATTAGTGAAATACCAGGCACTTCCTATCTTCTAACTAGAAAACTAAATCAGGATCCTTTGGAAAATTTCTTTAGTTCCAACAGAGCAAAAGGTGGTTTTGCTGATAATTGTGATGTCAAATCATTTAGGTCTGCATATACACAATCCATGATAAAGTATTGTATGACAAAGACAGAATTTTCAGATTGTGAAAGTGATTTGAATACTCTCTTGATCGAAATTTTTAATAAAAGCACACTAGGTGATCATTCAGAACAGACTTGTACAATTATTGAGGAGGATTTTGAAAGAGATCTTGAAAACACTTTGGAAACTTTTCTCTGATTCTCAGTCACAGTTTAGAGAAATCTTTCACAAAATGTTGAAAATTTTAATGGCAATGGTTTGTATTGGGTCAGGATATGTTGCAAATAAGTATTTGGATTCTCATAAGTTTCAGTCATGTGTTGAACTTATATCAAAGACACTACAGCTGTTAACAAACCTTGTGCAACATTTATATAACTCAAGTCTTTTTGTGAGTCATTAGGTACAAGTGGTCATGGTCTTGCCTTCCCTCTCCTAAACTTTACAATTACTTCAGCTTTGTGAAGATGTTTTTATGATGTTATTTTTTTATATGATGCATGTTAAATTATGTCAAAAGTTAATGTATAAAATTGTCTAACGCAGATACTTCCTGGATTCCATCTGCTAACAGCTGCTTTGACTTAGAAAAATTACTAAACTTTACATAACCCTGCATATTCATTATTCTCCAAAGTTTACCCTTTACTGTCCAAGTGGCCCATATGAGCCACTTAAAACAGCTACTTTTGGTGCATTCGTCACCAACAAGCTAGAGCGTGTATGAAATTGACTCTGTGGCAACTCATAGCAGCACTCCTTGGCTCTTGAAATCAACCAGTCAGAAGCGAATACAGCCCTCCAGTGAAAAACAGCAGAGCACCAAACGAAACTCAGTCGCACTCAAGATGTGAAACTGTGAAGTTGCCACACAATTCTTCCGACGGAACCCCCCGCCTATAATCATGGTGAGTACATAGTGATTTGATATGTTGTAGTTGAATGTTTTGCCTTCATTCTGAAGTAAGTGTGATGGTGCTGTGATTTTACTGAAGTGGTGAAATAGTGACAGAAAAAGTAAATATCCAATATGGGCCGCTTTGGGCGAGTTTAGGCGGAGTATGCTAATCCATTCTGGGACACTTTGGTCCGTAACGGTAAAAAATCTGTTAAGATACGGCGTCACCAACAAGTTGTTACTGTGTGTTATTGTTTGTTTACATAAGTGAGTGCTGTTAGTGTCATTTCTAGTAATTATAGTTATGTTAGGCTCATTTGCATGCATTTTGATTTAGTTTGCAGTTGTTGGGCTTATGTGCAGAGAGAGAGAGAGAATAATTACATTATTTTTTTTATTTCTTTGCAGATTGAAAGTTCGATGTTTTATGGGTGCAGGAATGCTGCATTGGAGCATGAGGATGATAGTCAACGTTCTTGGATAGCCCCTGATGATGCTGCAGGCAGTGACATTGATGTGGCATCACTCGAGGACGACAGTGACTTTGACGAACTCAGCCTCAATGAGGATGTGCCTTCCACCTCGAGATCTAGGCCAGGAGAGTATGACACATATTATATAACCAATTATTGCCATGAGTTTTTTAAGCCATACCATTTTTAGTATTGTGTATGAAAATGTGTACATTTGCTACACTCACTAGTGCACACATACACACATGTACACTCACTGCTCACACATACACACACACATACATCACACACACACACACACACACACACACACACACACACACACACACACACACTCATGATTCATTTACTGCTTTACTAATAATAATACTTTCTTTTTATTTCAGGTCGCAAGGTCTGTTGTTGTTCCTCAGCAGATGCCAGAGGATGGTGATGCGGTCCAGCCTTCCACTAAGAGACCTCGGATTCGACAGTGGAAGAAGGAAGACATTACTAACCAGCCCCGGCAGGAGTATGTTCACCCCCATCCTGACTTTCTGAGGCCGGCCTCTGAATACATAGTTTTTTATTCCTGACTTGATAGTTTTTTATTCCTGACTTGAGGTCCCACATCGTCTTTCAGAGTAACCTGTACTCGAAGCAGAGGGATGTGGTCAGTAACTTCAACCTCTCCGAATCCGAGATCATGGTTTTCCTGGGTCTCATCATGTACATGGGACTTATGCCTTTGCCCAGCATAGTGGACTACTGGGCTGTCTAGACGAGGGTGCCTCAAGTTGCTGAGTAATATGTCCAGGAACCGCTTCAAGGCAATCTGGTCAAACCTCCACTTCAGTGACAATGACCAGGCAGCAGGATCACAGGACCGGTTCTTGAGGGTGTGTTCCCTCTTCACTAAGGTTACCAGGGAGTTCTTGAATGTTGCAGAGACTCCTATGCAATCCATAGATGAGGTTATGGTTGCATACAAGGGCACCACGGTGTGTAACCTTTGTCAATAAAGAGCCAAGAAACTGGACAAGTGGGGCTTCAAACTCTTCTGCCGTTCCAGTGTGGATGGATTTATCCATGACATTCCCTGCCGTTCCAGTGTGGATGGATTTATCCATGACATTCCCATGTACCAGGGGGCCACTACGTTTCAGAGCCACCACACATCACTGTCTGAAGAGGAGGAGAAGTTGCCAGTCACTAACAAGTTTGTTATTACCTTGGTCAAGACCCTCAAGGACCCAGAGAACTCCACTGTGTATGCCGACAACTACTTCATAAGTATAGCGTTGGTTGAGTACTTGAGGTCACAGTATAGTTGCTGGTATGTGGGCACTGCCAGGGACAACAGAGTTGGCTATCCACCCCTGCAGTCTGTCAAGACATGACCCAGAACTCAGTACCCAGGGGCACACTTGACTATGTCTCTTCTGATGGCATCCTTGTCGCCAGGTGGAAGGACAACAGCATTGTCACAATCTTATCCACTGATGTTGGTGTGGAGCCTGTTTGTGAAGTGGAGAGGTATGACAAGGAAGCAAATGTGCAATGTCCAAATGTTATCAACAAGTACAACAGTCGCATGGGTGGCATTGACAAGAGCGACATGTTGGTCCACCTCTACAAGACCCCGTTCAAAGCAAAGCGGTACTACATGAGGCTGTTTGCTTACATACTGGACTTGATTATCTGCAATGCCTGGATCCTTTACAAGAGAGACTGTTTGGCATCGCAGTGTAAGCCTATGCCCCTCAAGGAGTTCCGCCTTGAAATCTGTTTTTGGCTGGTCAGCTTCTAGACGCCCATCAGCAAGGTAACCAGGGCTTCCCTTGGAACAAGAGATGTGCCTAAACCTAAGCGGGGCCAACGTGCAATCATGCCTTCCATAGAGTCCCGCCAGGATGCCAGCTCTCTGCATATGCCAAAGCATGTGGACGAAAGGCAAACATGGAAGTTTTGTTCAGGGAAGGGCCACATTCGCAGATCCCATTGGGTGTGCGAAGACACTAAGGTTGCATTGTGCCTCAATGATGTGAGAAATTGTTTTTCATTATTCCACAAGGTAGGCCAGTAATTGTAAATACATTGTAAATATCAGTGTTTTTTAAAATTCATTGTAAAATAAATAACTAAACCATCTCAGTGTTTCTTATATAATTACCTGAAGTAAAAAAAAAAAAGTCTGAAAACATCAAAAGAAATAAGTTGGTAAATTACTAGAAAATAATACAGTGAAAAGATATAAAAAGTAATAAAAAATACAAACAGTAAGAAAAAAATTTTAAAAATTTAAAGTTTGATAAAAAACTAAAATAATAAATTCAAGTTTCTGATAAAAAACTAAAATTAAAATTTTCTGATTAAAAATGAAAGTTAAGTCATATCCATGCCTTGTATCCCTAAGGAATGATTGTTAATGAGAATTGCTAAATAAATTTTGTATAAAATACAAACTAAGAAAAAAATTAAAAAGTTTGATAAAAACTAAAATAATAAATTCAAATTTTCTGATATACATTTTTTGAAGTTTATATATGATATAAAGTCATATCCATCCATGCCTTGTATCCCTAAGTAATGATTGTTAAAGAGAATTGCTAAATAAATGGTGTATACAAGCGCTGGATGTCAGAAAGTCATAAGCGATACCACCGGAAAAAAGTTTACCATTATGGCCCGAAGTATCCCAAGGTGGATGAGCGTCGTCAGTCGAAACTTGCCCGAGGTCTCCATATGGGCCACTTCATTGCATGCATGTCTTGAACATTTTTTGCAAGATATCAAAAAATAAACAAGAATGAAAGAGTCTTGTATTTTATATGTAGAATAACACACTTATATGTAGAATAACACTAAGAGGGTTTTTTGAAATTCCCCATAAAACTACACAAGAATGAAAGAGTCTTGTATTTATATGTAGAATAACACACTTATATGTAGAATAACACTAAGAGGGTTTTTTGAAATTCCCCATAAACGTAAGGTGGACCTTAAAGGGTTAACAAACCCAAAGCTAAAAGCAATCGTAAGTTGCTAAAGCTGCAGCATATTTGAAGAAAAATAAATATTTTGAATCTTTGTACAATACAATATGTACTTCCATTGTATTTAAATTTGATAAAATAATTTCATGTTTAGACATTAATTTTATTTTGTTTACCATACAAATAGAATATGTTGGAATTAAAACATTAACTTTGTTATTATTGTCACCTGTTACATTAAACAGTAAACATAGAATGAAAGAAAAACTGAAAAAAGGTTGTTTTACACCTACTACCATGTTACATAATACATGTATATATTTATGTCAGGAATAACTATCTTTTGCATGATTAGCTACCCTGATAATTCATTATATAATTCATTATATACAATTCCTTTTAATACTCTGAGAAAGTTATAAAATGATTTAACATGCATTAAATCTAATTTACTTTCAGAAATATATCAAAACGTCAAATTAAAGTCTTTGAATGTTACGTGGAGCTTAGAGCAGTTTATTATCGCTGGTTGTGCGCTGACCGTAGTTGTTCATAGATGGCATTCTTTTCACGTGTGTGGGACATTTTTTCACATGGCATGTCGTTTCTTGTTTGGTTATTCTATGATTATAGGCTTTTCCTTTCTTTAAATCTTCAGCTGAAAACCCTCATAGGCAGAGTCAACTGACTGTAAACCCACAAGTACTCCAAAGGGAAAACAGCCTGCAAAAAAGAAACAAGTTAAAGGAAATTAATACCAGGGACCAGCAAGTAGGACCAATACACGTTTTTAATTTTTATACTTATCAGACTCAGAAAGCCAGATCCCCACAGAGTCTGATAAGTTGAGATGCTACTGTATTAGAGTATTACATTTGACATTTATCTTCAGTGATGTATCAAATGAATAGCCATTATTTTTATGTGTGGCTGTACACTAAACACATCTGCAGATGCAGATTAGGAACTATCCAGCTGTGGAAACTGACCTGGATATTTTTACTCATATACATGTATTTTTTTTTAGTGAAAACAGCTATACTTCCATTGCTAGAATTTTTGTTTACTAACACCTCCACTGTTTGAATTTTTGTTTACTAACACCTCCATTGTTAGAATTTTTGTTTACTAACACCTCCATTGTTAGAATTTTTGTTTACTAACACCTGTTTACAAATATTAAAATATATATTTACAATGCATTTTGTCTACTTAAACACACCTGCAATCAACTTGGTATGGCAACAGTGTGATTAGCTTACACCCTCCTAATTCTCATAAATGTACAAAAACGAGATCAAAAGAAAGGTATATTGCTACTTAGCCACACTGTTACCTTGTTCTACAGGTGTCTTCGTAGAATTTTAATGTCCTTGTCCAAGCCCTTTGGAGTAACTTTTGTAAGATATCTTTCCTTAACGGTGGTTACTACTTGACTACCACTTGCTTTTCTTTTCCGCTCGAGCTAACCCACAAGGGGAGGTTCCAACAATATTTATGCTGGTTTAATTATTTAATTACTTCATTATTTCATTTGATTTACTCAGTTATTTTACTTTAAAATAATCCTAATTATAACTGATTCAATTAAGGGATATCAAAGCCAAATACGCTATTATATTAAATTACTAACGGTTTCTTTTATGCATTTAATATTTCAGTCATGTACAAAACTCAAGGGTGCGTTTTTAGCAACATTTATTACCTTTAAGATGAACTAAATTTTTATTTATTAGGAATGCGCAATATTCGTTGTACAATTCCATCATCCTGAGAGAGTTTTCCAACATATTCCCCCTTAGAGGATTGAAATATCATCTATTGCAATTAATACAATACAATACTTAATGTTAAATCAATGAAATACTTATATTACAACACACACCTATGTTATTGATAAAGTTATTTAATTGGGATACTTTGACATTTAATTTTACATAAACAAATTATTTAATGTTCATGTAACTTATTTGTACATTATTTTATGCACAAGGTATTTCCTCTCTTCCACAAGAATGCAAGAGTAGCATTTTAAAGTCCTCTTTTCTACGAGAGAAGGAAAGTAGCATTTGTCCTTACTTGTTCCAAGCCAGGTTGCTTCAAACAAGTGTAGCATTTTTAATATTGTCTTACAAATACAATTTTACTAATCCTAATTGCTAATGTACTAAGAATATTTACATATGAACAAACCTTTATACACTACAAATGGGCAATATGATCCCTCATCATTTGCTGAAATCGTTCTGTGGCCTTTCTTTTTGGTCTGGTAAATATTAAAATGAACATTTTGACATTATTTCCAGTCACTTCATCCTTCACCCAGAAATGCCCTGTGTAATCAATTCCAACATGCATAAAGGGTTTTACCAAATTCATATGGTGTTTAGGCATGTCTACCATTCTAGGATATTTGTAAACCAATGCATTATATTTCTTGCACACTGTGCATTTACTTATTATTGATTTGACAGTTACTAACCCTTTAGGTATCCAGTATCCCAGTTCCCTAAGGTAATTTAAAGTAGTTCCTGTCCCCATACGTTGAACCTTGGCATGACAATAATTAACATATAAGAAAGTAAACTGATGCCCTTTAGGTAATAACACAGGGTTGTATACATTATAATCAAAATACAAACATTTAGCTATTCTTCCTCTTGATCGCAGGACCCCATTATCATCAAGGAATAAATTTGTTTCATACTAATATTGGAATATCTTTATCAGTTTTAACTTCCTGCTGTAAGAATTCTATTTCTTTGGAGAAGTGCTCAGACTGTGCCGTCTTAATCCAATATTCTAAAGCCTTAATCTTTGGATCCCTCCCTTTACTTTACATTCAAGTTTAAACAAATAACTAGTACACTTTAACAATTTATCATAACTAGAAAATTTATTTATATTCAAAATGCCAGTGTTTACTCTGTTTACAGCATTAACATAATTTACATTTATTTTCACCTTATATTCAGGGGAAATACTTAATAGCGGATATTTTGGCCAATTATCAAAATTATTAGACAGCCAATCAGGTCCTTCTAACCAACAATTCCTTTGTGACAAGTACTTTCCATATGACAATCTTGTAATTAAATCAGCTGGGTTCTGGTCAGTATGCACATAATGATAAACTATAGGGATGTTAAATTCATTGGAGAAATCACCAGCAAGACTATCTGCCTCCAATATCCAGTTTCTTACAAATTTAGATTTCACTTTAGGCTTTTTTTTTATAATCCAATTTAGCACTATTTGAGCATCAACACATATTTACGAATTGAAATTGAATATTATAAGTTTCCATTAAGGTTGGTAAACACTTCAATGCTAAGACTACTCCCATTAATTCTAAAGTAGGTACACTGCGCTCGTTGCCCTTTTTAAAGAGCAAGCTTTGCTTTAGCAAATAAGAAAGTACTTTTTTTTTTTCATCACATGCATACAACACAAACCCATAAGCTTCAGTAGAACTATCACAAAATATATGCAATCCATAAGATTTCTGTTCATTTATGGCTTGTCTAAGAAATAACTGAGATAACATTTCAAAATCTTTACTGATAATTTTCATTTCATTTATCATTTCTTTGGGCACCTTCTGATCCCATTCTATTCCTAACTTCCAAACTTTGCACATTAATAGTGACGGGTAAAACAAAGTTAAGTGGATCAAAAACTTTAGATATTTGTGATAAAACTTTCCTTTTGGTGTCAGCTTCAGCTTCTACCACACAATCAGCTATACTTAGTGTCATTATTCACATTATACCCATACCCTAATACCTTCTCTGTGCACCTATGCTTTACTAACCCATCATTAGATTTCGTGGTCTCCCTTAACTCAGTTGAGTTTGAATTCCATGATCTTAAAGTGAATCCACCTTCCTTCATTCTTGAAAAACAAAGATTATATAGCTCATGTAATTCAACTATGTCATTGCTAGCCACTATCAAAATTATCTACATAAAAATCTAATATTTATTTGTCTTGAGGATATGATTCATTATGATTTTTTTACATAATTCAAGATAAAAGGAGAAGTGTATCCAAAAACAATAGTTTTATATCGATAAACTAATTTATTTCCTCTTCTCCAAAAGAAGCAAAATCTATTCTGATCATATTCACTGGCCAATTTAATCATAAGAAAGGCAGACTTTATGTCGGCTAACATAGCATATTGATTAGTTCTGAAATAAAATGCAATTTCAAAATGGAACCCATCAAGTCATTACCAGTATAAGCAGCCTCATTTAAAGATGGCAGGTTCTTTGAGGTTTTCAGAACAATTGAAAATGGCGTTATTTTAGTAGTTATTTGTTCTTCGGTTCTGATTACTGGCCTATGTGGAATCCAAGTGTAATCTTCATAATTTCGCAGGATCTACTATTATTTCTTCTATAATTCCTTCTTTCAATTGATTATCAAAGACTTCCTCATATTTCCTTACTAAACCATTCCTGTTAAGAAGTTCCATAGTTCTATCTAACACTTTAAGCGCTACAAAATGATTAGAGGGTACTTTGGTGATTTTGTCAGCATACCAAGGTAAGTTAACATTATAATGCCCATCCTTTAAAGTAATTCCTTCTTTAAACTTCTCTATTTGTTGTTTATCAAAAGACACTAACTCTTTGTCACTATTCTTAATCCCCACAGACTCAAAACTAAACAGATTTTCAAGCCCATTATCTGTTTCACAATCAGTTAGTATATGCTCATGAGGATTGAAATAAGACTTAAATGGGTCCATCGCTACATTTACCATAGTCTTTGTTCTAGCACTAATATATTCAACACATTGACAGGCTTTCTTACATGAGCATCAAACAGTTCCTTGCCTTGTTTTGAATCAAGAAAATTTAATACATTCCCTATAGGAGCTTACCTTGTTATTTATAATTAAACAATTACCTCCAGCACATACCTCTTTATAAAATGAAAAATATTGAATTATATCAATACCAATTAAAATTTAAATTTCAAATTCTTCATGCTTCCCATGTCCATTGAAGGCTTCATCAGCTAATTCGAAATTTGCAGCCTTTAATTTATCAACCACTAAAATTCATGCCAGGAATTTCAAACCTAATGCTCATTTTTTCATATACCAATAAAGGAACAAAAACCTTATTTTCAATTTTTATGCCAGTAGACATTTGCTTAAAGTTCAAAGTTTGTTCACCTATATAGGTACTAACATCATGATCAACACTATACAAATTGTCATAACTAGAACACAATTCTATAGAAGCTCTTTTCATAATATAAGATCTTTGACTCTCACAATCGATCAGGCCTCTTATTTTACGATACCTTTTTCCATTTTTCCATTCTCAAGGTCATAGTCAAAATGTTTCCTATTTCTATATTGCGCATAGCATACCACAAATTTACATTAGTAGCCTACTAGTAGGAGATTTTTGTTAGGGCAGAGAGGGGTTATATGTTCTCTCCTTTTACACACCATACATGGAAACCGCAATTTTCCATTTTTTCCATAACACACTGATTCATTATGGCCTGAACCAGCACATCTAGGACAAAGAGAATTCTAATACTCTGGCTAATTTGGCTTCATAAGTTTTAAATTTGTCACAATTACCTAATGAGTGTCCAGCCACAGCCCATAGTTTACAAGAAAATTTAGATGGTTTACTAACTACTGACTCTCAAAGTTTTGCACAGTAGGAAACTTTTCCTCTTTAACCTGCATTAGGCCTCCAGCTACATTATTACTAGGTGATTTTTTTTGTTTCTTTTATTCCTTTACTGGCTGCATTTGTCTTACTTAGGGTTTTCAGAGCATCTTTATAATTGTCAAAAATTTCAGTCAATGTAGGATAATTATTAGAGGTTTTATTAATTAACTCTCTTAATACTACTTTAAGTAATTTTGCTCACGATTATATGGCTCACAAATATATTCCCTGGAGTATTCTCCTCCAAAAAATCAACCCCATACTTCTGGAGTTCACTTAAATAAGACCTAACTTCAGATATGTACAAATTAATATTTGTGAACTCTGAATCATGCTCATTACTGGGAGCCGAACTTAATATATTCTTTTAAGAGTTTCATCAATAATAAAATTTTTGTCTAGGAACTATTCATCAAGTAACTTTATTGCAACAGCATAATTTCCATTACTGAAAGACAAATGACTGACTTGTTTAAGAGCATAACCTTTAAAATACCCAAGTAAATGTGATAACTTAGCAGAATCAGAATAATGTTTCATAGAACCAATGACATTATCAAACTGGTGCTTGAAATTGGGGTAAGCAAATTTATCCTTTTCTCTACCATTGAAAAAACTACACTGCAAAGGGGGTGGTTTCCCTTCTGACATGAACTCACTCCAACCCTTTATTTTCTCATCAGAAGATGGAACCACCCTATCAACTAATAGTCTTCAAATTCATCTAAACTAAAAAGAGCTATATTTATATTTTATGTAGCTTGACTATCCAATTCTTCATTAAAGAAAGTACTATCCTTTTCCTCTAGCGCTGTTTTTTGCATTTTAAGATTAATTACTTCATCACACTCCTTGACTTTCGAAATTTCAGCACCAGTTTCCTTTATTTGCCTTCTACACAAAGTAGTAGAAAGTATTCCACTTTGATGTAACTCAAAGTTTCTTGCAATATATTGTTAATTTTCGCTTATGAGAGGCTCTACTAGTTCTGATAGCACTTACTTTCTTTTTAATTACTTCCAAGAACAATTCAGCCGATTTATCCCCAAGCTCCTGCAGTATTTCTGACTTAGCAGCCATGGTGAATGCACAGAGAAGACGACATAGACCCAACAAACAAACAAACAATAATAATAGGTCCGCTACTCCCCAACATCATATCCACTTTACAGCCTTATATTATGGGCATACTTCACGCCATCAATCAATGCTTGCCTAAACTTGGCCAACCCAGCACTTGACAAGTGTACCCCATCAGCAGCGAACTGCTCATCACTGTTACCACCAAGCTGCACTACGCTGTCTAGCAAACCTTTACGTTTTATTTCCAGATATAAATAAGCGCTTACTATATTGCGACGCTTTCTATATTGCGACGCTTTCTAAATTCATCATGCTCGGGTGCACGAAACCTATTTCCTTGACGAGGCCTACGAGGCTCAACTTGCATTGCCAACCTGATGCAGCTCAGTGGCAAAACGTTGCTTACCTGGCTATAAAACGACTTCAAATGGCCCCACAATTTATCGTTGGTTAATGAGTTAACTATTGAACTACCTCCGAAAACAACCACGATGATGTCTGGATGTTCCAAAACATGAGAAAAATCTTTTCCCGGGTATGATTGGAATTGTACTTCAAGGTCTACTGTCGAATTATCCTTTAAAAGCAACCGGGTGAACTGAGGCCAATTTTCCAATCGCTGGATATCACGCACATACGAATGGCCTAATATTAATAATCGCATAATGCTACTAGGCCTAGGCTATATTAAACTGACTCAACAGACCGCAGAACTTCCGAACTAAATTGAGTTATGGAAGGACACACAGCTCATTAAATAAGTTCAACCACCACTTCAATACACTATTACTATATTTACACAAAAACGCCAAACATTCAAAACAACGTTAACCAGTAGAACTTATGTTAGAATTTTTGTTTACTAACAACTATTTACAAATATTAAAATATTTACAATGCATTTTGTCTACTTAAACACACCTGCAATCAACTTGGTAAGGCAACAATGTGATTAGCTTACACCCTCCTAATTCTCATAAATGTACAAAAACGACATCAAAAGAAAGTATATTGCTACTTAGCCACACTGTTACGTTGTTATACAGGTGTCTTCGTAGAATTTTAACGGACTTGTCTAACGTTTTGGAGTAACTTTAGTAACGTACCTTCCCTTAACTGTGGTTGCTACTTGACTACCACTAGCTTTTCTTTTCCGCTCGAGCTAACCCACAAGGGGAGGTTCCAACAATATCTATGCTGGTTTAATTATTTAATTACTTCATTATTTAATTTGATTTACTCAGTTATTTTACTTTAAATTAATCCTAATTATAATTAATTCAATGGATATCAAAGCCAAATACGCTATTATATTTATTAAATTACTAACGGTTTCGTTTATGCATTTAATACTTTAGTCATGTACGAAACTCAAGGGTGCTTTTTTAGCAACATTTATTACCTTTTAAGAGGAACTAAATTTTTATTTATTAGGAATGCGCAATATTCGTTGTACAATTCCATCATCCTGAAAGAATTTTCCAACACCATACTGGTTTCTAAGGGTCCTCATTAGTGACTTACAAAGGTAGTTTGTCAGTATAGGCTCCATAATAAGTAGTCTGATTCAGGGTAAGGATCATTTAACCAATTTCCTCAGATAGCACAGTATAGTCTTTTTACCTTGTCCATCACAATCATGGGTTTCAGTTTGTATAATTATAAAATGTACAATCCACCACATTATATACAGGCAGTCCCTGGTTATCGGCGGGGGTTGCATTCTGAGGGTGTGATGATAACCGAAAATCGCCGCTAACCCAAAATAGGCTTTTTTCCAGCGAATTTCGGGCTTATCGGCTCTGAAAAGCGCCGATTTTCGGTTACCGGCGCCTCTGTTATTTATGTATCAGCGCCAATACCCAATTATCGGCGCCGATATGCGGAAATCGTTGAGTTATCAGGGGTTAGGCAAAATGATCTTGCATAGCTATAGCTTCGAGGAGATAGCTGGTTATTGTCATCGCGAGTCAGTGGGTTGCTGGTGGATTTTGACTTCAGAACAAAAGAAATGGTTCTTAAAGGCCATTTTGTGCCTGAGTGGCATGCTTGTGCATTATATTTATTAATATTAATATATTTTACACATGGGAATTGCCTCAGATTGACTGCTATACTGCATCATTTGGTTGCGCTTTAGATCAAGTTCCTTATGTTCCATTAAAAGTGCAAGAGCTATAATAATGGAACTGCGTATAACATTAATGACAAACAAATAGCTTGTCTTGCTACTTGCAAGGTGATCTATGAATGAACAGTTGTTGCACAAATTCTCGTACTGCTTTCTTCCAGTGTTTTCAGCTTCTCTCACTGTTCTAACTATTTCTTTTTCAGTAATCTCATGGCTGTCTAATTTAAGCAGGTCTTCTGATTCATCGAGAAACGGGTGGTTGCCCATATCCTCAAATGCAGCAACGAGTTGCTTGACATCTTTGATGAAAGGGTCTTGAGTACTTTTGGTTTGCTCATGATGTAGAGTAGTACCATCACTTTGTCCAACGTTTGCTACTTCTTCAAGCTCTTGAATAATAAGCGCCACCTCAGGTCCTGCCAACATCCACCTTGCCGACGCCACTGGGTTTTCTGTTAATCCTATTGTAACCCCATTGCTTTTAACCATAGCATTGTTTTGATCATGGCATTGGTCTCGAGCAATTGTTGAAAATGTTTTTGGGTCTTAAAATATACAAATTGGCCTTGAAGGAAGTCTGCATAAAGGCTTAGGTGATGGCTATCTAAAGTGATGACATGTCTCTTATGTGGACAGGAGTCCTCTGAAAATAAATTAGTTAAAAAGCTTCAAGAAGGAAATGATTAATACATCCAAACAACTAATTTCTCCAATAAACATCCACATGACATTTAGCACTATATTTTGAATTAAATACAACTCCTTTGTCATTGGATGATGTGATGTAATCAGGGTTCAGGGTTCGATTTTTCACTTTGGGGGCCAGAGAGGACAGACAGAATTTTTGTGGGGATCCCAAAATTTCTTATAGTCTATATATTTAACAATCTTGTGTGTGGGCAAAATATCTGGGGGCAAGAATGTGCTCTTGGGGGTGGGGTTCATGCACCCCTGCCCCCCTTCTGGCTACGCTAATGACATCCTCCATTTTACTGGAAACTTGGTGAGCCAACAAAAAACATTAATTATATTCGTTTGTATATAGGTATTTTCTGATACGCTGTACATAAGCGATATTTTTATTTGGCAGTGATTAGGTAAAAGAAAAAAAGTGAAACACACTTCCTTACTATTCAGCAAAAATTAGTCACGTGATGATGATATTGTAGCAAAGTCAAAACTTCAAGCTGCTTTGTCGTGGATCAGACGTGATCAACCAATCAAAACGCCCAACCACCTAAGAAACAAGAGATTCTTTATTAGTCCAGTGTTGGTTGACTTTAACCCCAACACTACTAGGGGTTAGATATTTCAGTCTAGTATTTGGCGACACTTTTTTTCGACAAATAATGCAGGATGTCTATGTAGTGAACTTTAACAACCTGGGTGTGGGTGCCTGTCTGTTATGGAATAATCAGGAAGAGGAAAAGAAACTTACCCAAGTCATTTGTCGACTCCTGCATATCATTAACGTTGAAACAGCTGAGCCAACTTCGACGTTGGTTATATTCATATTTTAATGCTTAAGTGGTTTCTGGCTCCTCATAAGCCGATATTTTTATTTCATTTTGGTAAAAAAAAAAAGTGAAACAGTATACCTTACCATTCAGCCAGACCACTGAGCTGATTAACACTCTCAGGGCTGGTCGAAGGATTAGATTTATTTTACGTGGCTAAGAACCAATTGGTCAATCTATCAACGGGACCAAACACCTTAGAATCGAAGAATTCATTATAGCGAGAAATGAATTTCTATCACCAGAAATAAATTAGACTCTAATTCTTCATTGGCTGGTCGAGAATCGAACGTAGTCCTAGCTGAGAACGGTACCCACCCATCCAATGAGGAACTGTCGTTTTGGTACAAACTCAAGTCTTCAGTTCATCTATGAAGCCGATTTGATACAACCCAGAAATGACAGAAACATTAAAATAAACCTCCTCAGACGCTTACGAGTTTCTTTAATCAGAATGGTCCCAGTTATGTTATAATCATTGGCGCTCAAACAAATACAAAAATTTATCTCGTACGACTACATCAAAGTTTAAGCAAATAACTAACACGTTTGAAGAATACCTTGACAGGCGACCAAGTATGTGTTAGCTGTTTTACATTCTATAGCAAAAGTATATTGCCGTCAAGCTACAACTATAAATGTCCAGAAGTTACAAGGCAAATAGTAGTTATAGAAAATGCCAACTGGTTTAACAGTCTAATTCTTGTTGGCTGGAAAAGAAAAGAAAAATGGAAGATCTATGGAAAGATCGAAAGAAATCAAGCAGCAGTGAAAATTGGTTTTGCATAAAACAGTCTAGAAATCATTACAACGATTTGATTATGAAAATCAAGAAAATATATTACAATAAAATGTTTAGTGTAAAGAAAATTCCATGACAATTTAGCCGGAATATTGGGACTCAAGAAAAAGTTCTACCTGATGTTACTAGTGACTACAAAAACCTGGCCGATAAATTTGTGAGCTACTTTTGAAGAAAAACTGAAAGAATCTTCATGTTCTAGATAAGATCCCTCCTGATGTCCCGGTGATCGCAATGAGAAAAACCAGATTCACTAAGTTTAAAGAATTGAACGTGAATGACTGAAAAAACGATGAGAAAAGCAAAAATACCTATTGTGAAAATGATCCCGTTTCCCATAGGTGATAAAAAAAGAGGCAAAAAACTGATCAGTTGCGGGAGCGATATTTTGATACTGTCAACCTAGGTCTAACACAGGCATCTTTCCCAAATAGTGAAAAGCTTGCTTGAATAAAGCCAGACTATAAAGGGAAAGGCGATAAGGAAAATCGAAGCTTCCATAGACCAAAAACGAACCTATCGTACTTACCAAAACTTATAGAAACATAGAATCACTTGAAACAACTAAACATTATACCTAATGATCAGTCAGCATACAGAAAAAAACCAATCAACAGAGACTACATTGTGTGCAATTATAAATGATATGGTGAATTTTCTGCCAAATGGAAAATGTGGCATCTTGGTCATGCTTAACCTTGATCTAAGTGTAGCATTTGACACAACTGACCACCATCTACTGCTTGAAGACCTGAGAGCAGTAGGCATCGACGATGACGTACACAAATGGTACAAAAGCTACTTAGAAAATATGAAGGTCACAGTGGCTATATCAAATGTGAAATCAGAAAAGAAAGGCCTAACAAAAGGAGTCCCTAAGGCAGCGTTCTGGGGCTACTGCTATTTGGCATTTACACAATTGAATTATCTAAAATTCTAAATAAGCACAAGGTCAAGTATAAACTGTATGCTCATGATATTCATTTCTATTTTCCTGTCGAAACGGTGGAAGACACCATTAGTAAAATTGATGCAATAATGAAAGATATAAAAAAATGGATGTCGGCGAAGAAACAAACTTAATGAAGACAAAACTTAGTGTATACTATTTGGATCTGACAGTGCACTACGAAAATATGAACACTTCAAAACAATATATAACTATTGATTAGTCAACAATAAATATTATAGCAGCAGTGAGGGACTTTGGAGTATTTATTCATAATAAACTGTCGATGAAGAATCATATATTGCATATTACAAAAACCTGTAACTATCATAATAGAAACATTGCATTTATTAGAAAATACCTAGTCGAAGATACTCTGAAAACAGCAATTTGCAAACAAATACTTTCGAGGCTTGACTACTGCAACGTTATATACTACGGTCTCCTAATTACCTATTAAAAAATTGCAAGGAGTACAAAATAGAGCCGCCAGGTTAATAAAAGGACTACGCTCCCGCGACAGAATAACCGCAGCACTAATTGAATTACACTGGCTCCCAGTAAAAGCTTGAATAGAATATAAAATACTACTTACAGTCTTTAAAGCACTAAAATATGATGAACCAACATATCTGAGAAACTGCTTAAGCTTCTTTAGACCTGAAATGAATATTGTAATCAGACATGCAAGTGAAGCACATGGGCTATTTGAACTTAGAACAAATCGTAAGTCAGGCGAGAGGGCATTTGTACACACCAAGACGATGCAACAAAATACCGCCTGAAGTGAAGAGCATTCAAGAAGAATGCAAATTTAAAAAGGAACTAAAGACTCCTATTCAACAGGAGCTACGATACTGACGAGAAAATACTGAAAGACAATTATAAAATATAAGAAGCACCTTATTTTGAAAACGTGCATAAGCCCGCCAGAGAGGGAATTATCCCTGTGGAGGGCTGTACATACGACCAAACACAGTGAATCAAAGTGAAATGAAGTTTTACGACTGTTATAAAATACTTGATAATTCCGTGGTTCTATTACAATAGATAGCTTAGCCTAACACGCTGATTTTAGAAATCTAAATTTCCAAGGCTATATTTGATTCACATGTTAATTTCGTGATTCTAATTGACAACTGACGAAGTACTAAATTATCACGCTTAGTCTAACAGTTCTAAAAGATGACTGGCAGCAGTTTTCACGCCAGAGTAGAATATCTCACTATCACTGATATCCAAACAATACTCTTGCAGTAATAGACCGCGTAACATATTTCGCTTTACTGAAGGATATTATTTTCTTATCTTTCTGTCAAGGCATTGGGTTTACTGATATTTCAAATGCTGTGTCAAGATTTATCGTCAGTAGTTATATCTAATACGTTTCTTGTCTGTTTTATTCAGTAACTAATGACCTGAACAATTCGCAAGACCGTGGGTTGTACCGAATCACCTTCAAGGATGTACTGAAACTTGACTCGAAACGGCCGTAGTCCTTGAAGCAACGCCTTGTTTGATTAAAAAAAATAATCTTCATTAATTACTTATAGGAAAAAAGTTCTATACAAATGATAATTATAGATGAACATGTCTCAGGTTAAAATGAAAGTGGACGGCATAATTCCTTAAGTTAGAGAACTTTGGGGAGACGAAAACCACTGACTGTGGTGTGTTAAACGGCAGTAAAGAACTGAGGTCTTTTTAACATTTACCTCAGCACAGGTTCTAAGTTCATCTGTTCGTGACGTGAGAAATACTGAAATACCCTTCAGTTATGCCTAATTCAATCGGCAATTATCATTCATTTACCATTTTCTGATATTAAACAAGACCTTGAATTTACCTGATTTATCAGAATCTATTCACATTACCAAATTCTTAAGAATACTGGGCATTCTGGTATTTCCTTCTTGCATTGATTTTGGAAATTTTTGTTATTTTTGTTGTTTAATAGTGTTTATTTCAGATATTTAACGTAATTATGATAATATACTGCAAAATTTCATATTAAAATACCTACTCAATCACTGGCATTTGAAGGTACTTCCACAGTTGATCAATCGGTACAGTGTGGAAAAGTTTTCCTCACCGGTGATCAAAAGCTCCCAGCTACACCTGACCGAGAAATGCACTAACATAAGACCAGGCACGAGATTTGGTACCTGAGAGCATTTGGAGTATTTTTCTAAACATTTATAATTTCATACTCTGGCCATCGATGACACATACTCACGCAAGCTTCATGACATACGAAAGTTTTCAAGTTAAGACCTAAATCATGCGAACAAATGTGAGGTTAATACAGGCCCGTATGAAAGTATTTTTCTTAAATTGCTCCAAAACTAACGGCGCTATTTCATGTTTGGTTACTAAACCATTTACCAGTAACTGATACCATGCTTGTATTGGAACTCCCAATTTTGAAGGTAATCGGTTCGGCAGTAGTAATTATCTAATGAAGCATATTTCCTTTTGGCACTGTATAATCCTAAGGATCTTTTAACTTCGTTAAAAAAATGGCCAGTAAGAAGGCCAAGGCAGCTAATATCACAGCAGTTTCAGGAAACAACTGAAAAATTACCTTATTTGAATATCCCATATCACAGAAAATCATTAATTTTATCACACAAGCTTCGGACAATAAGTTCAGTATAATATTAAACTAAAACGACCTACGTTTTCTGCCCCGGACCTTCCACTAGCCTTCCACCCTCAGCTCCATCTCTCGTCCCTCCCCCACAAGATTTACCAATAAAGTAATTGACGATAAGTTTACGTAAAACATTAATTTCCTTGTAAACCATCAACATAAGCAATGCAACTTTATTTTTAACCCTCTCCCGTAACAAAGCTCCCTTATTATTATTTTTAAACGTCTTACTGCAATAATAACCATAAAATACATAAAAGCTTAAATGGCACTAACATTCAAGTGATTGTCATTTTAGACTGCTACGAAATGAAGAGTAATTCATTGATAATGGCAGTTGCCATAAGATTTTTAAATCACAGCAAAGATTCATCATCCAAGACGAAGGTTATTTAATCAGCTTACTTTCTATCGCTTAAGCTTAAATGAGGTGTAATGACTAATTTTAACATATACTTTTCATTACCTGGATAAAAAAGATTTAAGGATTTTATTGGGTCTTGTAGTGTCAGGGATTCATAACTTTCAAATGACCAATTTACCATCAAAACGAAAAAAATTCTAGCTTCGTTCAGTATTTCCTGTAACAGAAATCAGTGGGATTTTTTTTTTTGTACTAAAAATGACAAGTATGAAGTCATGAACAGACAAGTTTTAAAGTGGGTCATAAAACTGCAACATTTACAATACTGCAAAATAATATGGTTTGGCTACTTCAAACCAAACTTGGTCGTAAACTCAGATTTACAGAAATACTTTCATTTTCCAACGTTCTTGGGTACCGCCCCCACCCACTCCCTGCGTGTGTACGTGGAATGCGAGCTAATGTGATGCTGTTTAAAACGCTGCCATTTACATATATGCTGTCAACGCAAGCAGTGGGCATCCATTTCGATCTGTCCTCAGTCAGTCTGAAGCCTTTTTTCTTGGTCAGTGTCTCCGTGTAATAATTATTTAGGTCACCTTATTTACTTACCTAACCCAAGCCAAAGACAATACATAACCTTATTGGTGAGGAATACCTGTAATAATCAGAGGACAATACCCTAGATACCTAGTTGTTTACGTGACTGAATTTCACTGTTTGAACACTTGACACCAATTCTGCCAATACGAAAAGAAATACAATATAAAAATACAAATACCTTTGCTACCCAGAAGGACCTAATATGGATTGAATAGCACCAAATAAGAAAATTTTTTCAAACTCTTAAAAGGATTTTAGCCATTAACACAAATATGTCCACCACACCTCAAGCAAGGCAGGTGACTGGCTCACCTGACTGCCGAACAGTCTCACTCCCGGTTAAGTCAAGTCACTCTGTAACTACGGACGGTGAACTTTGCTGGCAGATGGTCGTAAGGTAATTAATGTAGCACTTTTTTTAATATGGACGAATAAAAACATACATGATCACATTTTTCAAAACAATGCATAAAATTTTGACCATTCTGCATCCGTTGACGTCATCAGCATTGCAAGGTTTGAGGGTTGCTGCAAGTTGCACAAGTGTTGTTAAAGGCACTAGGCCTTCAAATTGCACTTTGCAATTTAGGAAGTTAGAGCCCGTTTAATCTAGATCACTGGCTCTCTGCACACTGCATGCAAGGAATTATTATCCCAGCATGAGATTGGAAAGAACAATCGATTGCTCAGAGGTCCACATCAAGCCCCTCGTCCCTTCTACACCTATCCACCCGTACAATAAAAGGTCTGTTATGGACCTGGACCATACCTACCATTAGCTGCCTCAGATTTTGGGGGAAAAAATGGAACGTCAGGCTTTCAATAGCACACAATTTGTATTCAGCCTTGAGGGACTTGACAATCTACATGTATTTTCCGGAAATGGAACTATTTGATTCAACGACCACAGTATATATTTCCATAATAATGTTGAGATTCCTAATGCTTATTCAAACCTCCAACATTTAGAGACTCATGAATACCCTCAAGTACGTAAGAAAATAAATTGTTCTCACCAGGTATCTTGTAAGCTCTTCTTTGAAAAAACCGAACGTCTTCGCGTCTAGAACCACACTGCGCCTTCCAGTGTCGGGATAGGAATTGCTCTGGCCAATCAGTGGCTCCCGCCATACATAATGTTACTGTCGACACCTTTCATTGGCTGAGAGCTTTGGTTTTTGGCAAGAAGTCTTCGTAAACGATTCCCCATTAGCTGGTGGGACGAGAACCAATTTTCAGAAGATAAGCCTTTAGAAGTCATTTGATTTTTAACATACACATGGATGGTTTATGAACATTATGTAGGTATGTGTGTGCATTGATACGTAGTTACTTAGATTAAGGTCTAACACAGGGCCGTTTCTAGCTTTGTGGGGGCCCTAGGCAAGATGCTGTTTTGGGGCCCTGATAGACAGGTAGGTAGGTACTTAATATATCTCCAAGGGGTTTGCCAAACTGTGATGAAGCGATTCTTTGCCCTTTAGATGGTCTACTAAGATGCAAGAAACTATTACACTTCACATTTATTTATTTCTCATCTATTTCAAAGTGCAAATATAAAAAAACAACACTTAAAATAATGCTTAAAGAAGACATTTTCTATGGTTTCTATGTAAAGTAAACTTAAAGATTAATAATTTGGCCTAACTCCCTCTCTAAGATATAAATCTTAGCTCCAGGTATTACGTAAGCATGCATAATGGAAAAACGACAAAAAACTTGAAAAATAAACATTCAAAAATCATTAGAAAACTATGTAAAGCACATAGACTTAAAAACACCCAAAAAAAAAAAAAATACTGACCATGTGAAAATAGTAAGCAAAAAGAATTACATCTCTAAAGCAAAAACTGAGGGATCCGTAGGTATTTGAAACGGAAAATCCTTACTTTTGAGATAATTCAAGTTAAAGACAGCAAAGTTTTTTTGATGGTTTTTCTTGATTTGATGATTTTTGTTGATTTTCTAAGTTTCCTGGCATTGATCCTTCTCCTGCTTCTTAATCTGTATCTGTTAAAGCCTTCCTTTTCTTTCTGGTCTTTTTCTTGAATGGGAAGTCCATATTTTCATCTAACTTGGTTAGGTATGATGATGAAATATTAGTGGGCTGGAAGCCAAGGCAGGTATCTAAGTGACTGGCCTTATAGCCTGCATTATAATTAGCAATTGCTTGTGCAGCAGCAAAGTCCAGCATCTGTTTGGTAATATTTTCTTTATGTTTTGGACAATATCTCCACAGTCTTGGGTGGAGAGACTCATTTCTGTTCTCTTGTGCCACGACCCATCAAATGACACATGTAATAAGTCTCCCCTAGGTGCAATGCCATGTTATCACTATAATACTTGAAAAGTTCTGTGGTATTCATAAGTAAACTTCTCACTTTTGCTACAGCCAATTCAGTAATGTGTTGAGCATATCTTCCATAAGTTTTATCACTAATTTTCCCTAAACTCAAGCACCCAATCAGTTTTGAAAACCCATTGTAGCCTAACCCCAACAACATTGTTTCATAAACAACCAAAGAAGTTATTGGTAAAAAGCTTGATTTACACACATCATCATGACATAATAATTTCACACCCTCTGCACATAACAAAAATGGAACAGTCAAGTAATTTATATAATATTTTCACGTCAATATCAGAATTTTCACGACAATATGGACAGGCCATTTTTCTAAACACACCTTCAATATAATCACATTGCATAATACAGTATATACTTCACACTGGTTGCGTCAACAGGCTTTCCACTGAATAGGAGTATGTTCTAAAGAAGAACGTTTTACGGATGGGCTTTCTTTCACTGAGGATTTTCTTTTCAGTTTCAAGTTTTTGCTTGAATCATGCTTCACCCCCTAAATGTGCATCCTTTGATTCTGTTGCTTCATTTGTTTCCCTGGCCTAGGCATCTGTATAACGAATCGAACTAAGTACTATTACCTGGAAAAACGAAAGAATATAATAAAATCCTTGAGTTCAGTCATTCATGGTTGGCACCTCAGACAATGTAAACAAACTCTCATGGAGACATTAATATGAAACGACGTGCGATACAAACAAAGTAGTTGCTTGGCAACTCGTCTACCCACCTTTGGTATGAAATGACTCGAGGACAAACGTTTATCTATCCGAGAAACGTAAACATCGCAAGATACCACGAAAAAATTAGAAAATCCGAAAGTAATAAAGAAATTGCGATCTGTGATGTTTTGACAGAAGTCAAGAACGACTACGTGGCATTTAATTGGAGAGTGGTATTTAAACATGAGCGCGCGCAAACGCGCTCAAACCCACCGAAACTGAAAGTACAATGTCTATAGTATGCTATGGGTTGCTTATCTAGATTTCGGTTTGACGACCATTTTTACCTAAAATATAGATAGGGTTTAGGGTCCCTTAACAGGAATGATGGGTCTAACTAATGATATAGCACAAAATTCTGTAGTGTCAACAACTGCAATTAATTACACAAATGCTAATAAATGAAAACTGGCATAGGTATACATAAAATATAAGGTACACATGATAAAATCTTTTAAATTTGAAAATAAAAAATTTTCAAAGGGAATTGGGGTCCCCAAGTGGCTTTGGAAATTTAAATTTTCAAAGCTACCCCGGGGACACTCCGATGGCTTGAGGGGCCTAGGCAATCGCCTAGACCGCCTATAGCTAGAAACGGCACTGGTCTAACACAGGCATCTTTCCCAAATAGTGAAAAGCTTGCTTGAATAAAGCCGGCCTATAATGGGAAAGGCGATAAGGAAAATCAAAGCTTCTATAGACCAATAACGAACCTATCGTACTTATCAAAACTTATAGAAACATGGAATCACTTGAAACAACTCACCATTATACCTGATGATCAGTCAGCATACAGAAAAAACCAATCAACAGAGACTACACTGAGTGCAATTATAAATATGGTAGATTTTATACCAAATGGAAAATGTGGCATCCTGGTCATGCTTGACCTAAGTGTAGCATTTGACACAACTGACCACAATCTACTGCTTGAAGACCTGAGAGCAGTAGGCATCGACGATGACGTACACAAACGGTACAAAAGCTACTTAGAAAATAGGAAGGTTACAGTGGTTATATCAAATGTGAAATCAGAAAAGAAAGGTCCAACAAAAGGAGTCCCAAAGGCAGCGTTCTGGGTCCACTGCTATTTGGCATTTACACAATTGAATTATCTAGAATTCTAAATAAGCACAAGATTAAGTATAAAATGTATGCTGATGATACTCGGCTCTATTTTCCTGTCGAAACGGTGGAAGACACCATTAGTAAAATTGATGCAATAATGAAAGATATAAAAAAAATGGATGTCGGCGAAGCAATTAAAACTTAAATATTATAGCAGCAGTGAGGAACTTTGGAGTATTTATTGATAAAGTGTCGATAAAGAATCATATATTCCACATTACAAAAACCTGTAGGTATCATATTAGAAACATTGCATTTATTAGAAAATACCTAGTCGAAGATACTCTGAAAACAGCAATTTGCAAACAAATACTTTCGAGGCTTGATTACTGCAACGTTATATACTACGGTCTCCCTAATTACCTAGTTATAAAATTGCAGGGAGTACAAAACAGAGCCGCCAGGTTAATAAAAGGACTGCGCTCCCGTGACAGAATAACCCCAGCACTGATTGAGCTACATTGGCTCCCAGTAAAAGCTTGAATAGAATATAAAATACTACTTACAGTCTTTAAAGCATTAAAATATGACGAACCAACATATCTGAGAAACTGCTTAAGCTTCTTTAGACCCGAAATGAATATTGTAATCAGACATGCAAGTGAATCTTATAGGTTATTTGAACCTAGAAGAATTCGTAAGTCAGGCGAGAGAGCATTTGTACACACCAAGGATTTGCAACAAAATACCGCCTGAAGTGAAGAGCACTCAAGAAAAATGCAAATTTAAAAAGGAACTAAAGATTCCTATTAAACAGGAGCTACGATACTGACGGGAAAATACTGAAAGACAATTATAAAATATAAGAAGCACCTTTTCTTGAAAACGTACATAAGCCAGCCAGAGAGGGAATTATCGCTGTGGAGGGCTGTACATATCACCAAACAAAGTGAAAGTGAAGTTTTACGACTATTATAAAATACTTGATAATTCCGTGGTTCTATTATTATAAAGATAGCTTAGCCTAACACGCTGATTTTAGAAATCTAAATTTCCAAGGCTATATTTGATTTACATGTTAATTGACAACTGACGAGGTACTAAATTATCACGCTTAGTCTAACAGTTCTAAAAGATGACTGGCAGCAGTTTTCACGCCAGAGTAGAATGTCTCACTAACACTGATATCCAAACAATACTCTTGCAGTAATAGACCGCGTAACATATTTCGCTTTACTGGAGGATATTATTTTCTTATCTTTCTGTCAAGGTATTGGGTTTCCTGTTATTTCAAGTGTTGTGTCAAGATTTAGCGTCAGTAGTTGTATCTAATACGTTTCTTGTCTGTTTTATTCAGTAACTAATGACTTGAACAATTCGCAAGACCGTGGGTTGTAGCGAATCGCCTTCAGAGGATATAGTCGAACTTGACTCGAAACGGCCGTAGTCCTTGAAGCAACTCCTTGTTTGATAAAAAAAAAAAAGAATCTTCATTAATTACTTATAGGAAAAAAGTTCTATACAAAGGATAATTATAGATGATCAAGTCTCAGGTTAAAAAGAAAGTGGACGGCATAATTCCTTAAGTTACAGAACTTTGGGGAGATGAAAACCACTGACTGTGGTGTGTTAAACGGCAGTAAAGAACTGAACCCTTTTTACATTTACCCCAGCAAAGGTTTTAAGTTCGTCTCTTCGTGACGTGAGAAATACTGAAATACCCTTCAGTTATGCCTAATTCAACCGGCAATTATCATTCATTTACCATTTTCTGATATTAAACAAGACCTTGAATTTACCTGATTGATCAGAATCTATGCACATTACCAAATTCTTGAGAATACTGGGCATTCTGGTATTTCCTTCATGCATTGCTTTTGGAAACTTTTTATTTTTGTTATTTAATAGTGTTTATTTCAGATATTTAATGTAAATATGATAATATACTGCAATATTTCGTGTTAAAATACCACTCAATCACTGACATTTGAAGGTATTTCCACAGTTGATCAATCGGTACAGTGTGGAAAACTGTTTTCTTCACCGGTGATCTAAACCTCCCAGCTACACCTGACCGAGAAGACTGGCACGAGATTTGGTACCTGAGAATATTTGGAGTATTTTTCTAAACATTTATAATTTCATACTCTGGCCATCGATGACATATACTCAAGCAAGCTTCATGACATACGAAAGTCTTCAAGTTAAGACCTAAATCATGCGAACAAGCGTGTGCTTAATACAGGCCTGTATGAAAGTATTTTTCTTAAATTGCTCCAAAACTAACGCCGCTATTTCATGTTTGTTTACTAAACCATTTATCAGTAACTGATACCATGCTAGTATTGGAACTCCCAATTTTGAAGGTAATCGGTTCGGCAGTAGTAATTATCTAAAGCATATTTCCTTTTGGCACTGTATAACCATATGGATCTTTTAACCTCGTTAAAAAAAAAACCAGTAAGAAGGCCAAGGCAGCTAATATCACAGCAGTTTCAGGAAACAACTGAAAAATTACCTTATTTGAATATCCCATATCACAGAAAATCATTCATTTTATCACCCAAGCTTCGGACAATAAGTGGTAATTCTGTATATTAGCTCCGCGCCTGTTTTTACCTTTTCAACTGGTTTTTTTCTACACTTTTAGGGGTTCTGATACTGGCGGTGCATCTGTTTCTTGTCGGCCAAATGGAATGTCCCTTCGCCGCGTTTAGTGCTGGCCCGGGGTGGGGTGGTTGTGTTTGGGTACCCATACGTTAACAAGTTATTGCAATTGCCGGACGGGATATGAACCGTTCGAAACAGACATACCCGTGCTCTGTCTTGTGAAGATCGCGTATGGAAACCCCTTGTCGGATGGACTGCGGGGGTTTATTACAGGTTAGACTCGAGCGCCAATAATGAAAGGTAAATTCATAATTAGCAACCAAAAACTGAAGAAAAAGTCAAGATATAGTGCCGTCGGCGACGAGGAGCTACTCTATAGTTCTACCATGCGATGCTATTGAAAACGCTGCCATCTACATATATGTTGTCAACGCAAGCAGTGGGCATCCATTTCGATCTGTCCTCAGTCAGTCTGAAGCCTTTTATCTTGGTCAGTGTCTCCGCGTAATAATCATTTAGGTCACCTTATTTACTTACCTAATCCAAGCCAAAGACAATACATAAATAAAGGGACATTAAACCTTATTGGTGAGGAATACCTATAATAATCACAGGACAATACCCTAGATACCCAGTTGTTTACGTGACTGAATTTCACTGTTTGAACACTTGACACCAATTCTGCCAATACGAAAAGAAATACAATATAAAAATACAAATACCTTTGCTACCCAGAAGGACCTACCGATTGAATAGCACCAAATAACTTTTTTTCAAACTCTTCAAAGGATTTTAGCCATTAACACAAATATTTCCACACGCCTCCAGCAAGGCAGGTGACTAGCTCACTTCACCGCCGAACAGTTTCACTTCCGGTTAACTGTCAAGTCACTACGTAACTACGGACGGTGAACTTTGCTGGCAGGTGGTCGTAAGGTAATTAATGTCGCCCTTTTTTTTTTTTAAATATGGACGAATAAAAACATATATGTTCATATTTCTCAAAACAATACCTAAAATTTTGACCACTCTGCATTTGTTGACGTCATCAATATTGCAATGTTTGTGGGTTGCTGCAAGTTGCACCAAGTGTTGTTAAAGGCATGAGGCCTTCAAATTGCACTTTGCAATTTAGGAAGTTAGAGCACGTTTAATCTAGATCACTGGCTCTCTGCACACTGCATGCAAGGAATTATTATCCCAACATGAGACTGCAAAGAACAACTGATTGTTCAGAGTCCAAAGGTCCATATCAAGCCCCTCGTCCCTTCTACACCTATCCACCCGTACAATAAAAGGTCTGTTATGAACCTGGACCATACCTACCATTAGCTGCCTCAGATTTTGGGGAAAAATGGAACGTCAGGCTTTCAATAGCACACAATTTGTATTCAGCCTTGTGGGACTTGACAATCTACAAATATTTTTCGGAAATGGAAATATTTGATTCAACGACCACAGTAGATATTTCCAAAATATTGTTGAGATTTCTAATGCTTATTCAAACCTCCAACATTTAGAGACTCATGAATACCCTCAAATACGTAAGAAAATAAATTGTTCTCACCAGAGTCCTTGTAAGCTCTTCTTTGAAAACACCGAACGTCTTCGCGTCTAGAACCACACTGCGACTGCGCCTTCCAAAAGTTCCAATGTCAGGGTAGGAATTACTTTGGCCAATCAGTGGCCCCCCGCCATACATAACGTTTCTGTCGACCCCTTTCATTGGCTGAGAGGTTTGGTTTTTGGCAAGACGTCTTCGTAAACGATTCCCCATTAGCTGGTGGGACGAGAACCAATTTTCAGAAGAAATGCCTTTAGAAGCCGTTGTCATTTGTTTTTTAACATACATATGGATGGTTTATGAACATTATGTAGGTATGTGTGTGCATTGATACGTAGTTACTTAGATTATCTAATAAACTACGATATGGAAATACAAACATAGCTAGAAGAGGAGGAGTAGGAATAAGAAGAAAAGTTGAAATTACCAGAAATGGAACCAGATGAAGAAGTAAACTCGAAAAAAACATTAATAATAAAAAAAAATATGTGGGAAAGGAGGAAACTCCAACTGGACGGCACCAGTATACATGTACATGCACACACACATACACACACACACACACACACACGTACACATAAGTGTGAGACAGATTATTGATGCGTTGGCTTCTCCCTGTGCCTAGGACGGCTTTTCAATCTGTATATCAAATGGATGGGTGTCCGCTATGGAAATCCCTTTCTGTATGGGAAATTAAATTATTGAACATTCATCATGACGAGTCGGTACTTAATGGATATTGTCTTCATTAGATTTCTGTCATCTGTTGTGTTAATGGCTTTCGACACACCCACAATGCTTTCAATGTTTATGTATACTTTGTATAAGACTGTTTTCTTGTGTTCATTGTTAAATGAGTTTATTAAAGAAATGTCAGAAGGAAAAGGATATATATATATATATATATATATATATATATATATATATATATATATATATATATATATATATATATATATATATATATATATATATATAAACAGTATATGCACACACACATATACAGTATATGTGTGTGCATATATGTATAGTTAAGAGTATCCCTCTCTCTCTTTCACGTCACCTCACCTGGTAAAAGAATTATTAAAGTAAATAATATTTAATCAATCCATTCATGTTTAGTAAGACCCAACTGTGGGCAAAATTTGCCTCTATAATCTGTCTCTCACCACTGTCTTTTGGGGAGAAAACTTTAATCTCTCCCCTTGTCCGATTGACTGCCTAGACTCCTTTAAATTCTAGGTGCTAATCCGGTGCGATTAGATCTTCACCTGAATGGAACACGTGCTCGCCGCCATCTTGAATTTAGGCAATGCTGCATGATTAGCAATCCTCCCTACCTTCCCCGAAGGATAGAACGCCTGCTTAGAAGAACGGAAGGCACAATCCCCTTTTGTCTCCAGACTATAAAGGTGTCATTTCATAGGAGGATTCACTCTGAGTTGTTTCATCTTTCCTCAGTGAAGTGTAACTCTGTCGGCAGCTCATACAGGACTTTGGATCCTGCCCCATAGGTGTTGCGATTGCAGATTATCATCCCTGCCCGGTCCGGACATATGGCAATCCTGTCATTTGCTTCAAAGTAACTATTCTTTGCTGTTTCTTTGAAATTATTCAAGTTAAAACTTATCCTCCCCTACCACTGGCATGTTTTTATTCCTCAGGGGATGAGGAGTTGCGTATATCCCTAGTGTACCTCATTAGTAAACTAGTAGCATCATCTAAACAACACACCTATGTAACAGAGCCTAACGCACATAAACCAGCCACTATGGAGACAATATCCAGGGTAAATATGACTGAATTTAAGGTTGTTTTTGTCAGTCACATCCCCTTTTGTCTCCAACTAATTTCCTGCTTCCATTTCATAGTGCTGGATACCTATAGTACGACCTGAGTTGTTTTTATTGTTGTGCTGTTTAATTTGCCCAGCATTGCCAGGTTGAAGTGTAACATAAATCATTAACGGGGAGAGAGGGGAGGGGAGAGGGACCAGTCAGGCTATCGTTGTCATAATCTAATTTTCAGTCTAGGCACAGTCTGAGTAACCCCGAAAAATCGGGAGCGACGTAAAAATTCCAGATTCGATTCTTTGGACCAATTAGAACTGAGTGTGGGAATTATACACAACCACGTATGTTTATATTAATAATTCATTTGTGACTGTTGAATAAGATAGTCACATTTGTATGTGGCAGCAACCAAGGCTAATGATGATGCTGATTATCTGCTTAAAAATATCCATAATTTATCTCGAGTCATTTACCCTGACTTCATCTCCTTAGACAGACACTAACAAGTGGTTGTTGTGAGACCAAATCAGAAGTGTTTGCTCCCGGACGACCTCTGAAATTTATCTGACGGATGGCCTCCCATAAGGAAACTATACGGAAACGTCTCTTCGTCTTTCACTTCTTCCTGTTCCATGCAAAATAAAATTACTGAACCTCTGCTTCTGTACCATCTCTCTCAGCCATACGAACATTGGCCAGGTTTTGTCTAGCACTGGCACTGGATAAAAAAAATAACTATACTAGCTCTAAGAAGAATCAGTATAAACTCAGTTCGACTGGCGCAACCATTTCATTCAACAGAATAATAAACAACAACAAATGAAAATGCTTGTTGAAATAAACTTTGCAGTGTAAAGAAAATAGTAAAATAAAATACACCCTAATGCGTTTTAATTCCAAACATTCGAGGACAGGGACCTTGAGTAAATCGTCAGTGAGAAACACACACACACACACACACACACACACATCTAGAGAGAAAGGGCAAAGTTCATTTGTTAGTCAATAACATGGTAAGGAAGAGCCAAGAACCCCCTGAAGGGGAAAAAAGCGCCTTGAAAATAGAAATGCCTTCTCGTTTCAGTTGTCTGCGGCAGAATACAAATTACAGACGGAATTAGTCCTTGAATGGAGACAAATGGTTCTCCATGAAAGTAGACGACCTAGGGAGAGAGAGAGAGAGAGAGAGAGAGAAGAAGAAGAAGAAGAAGAAGAAGAAGAAGAAGAAGAAGAAGAAGAAGAAGAAGAAGAAGAAGAAGAAAACCAATACTAGAAATGAGATAAAAGTAAAATACAATATGCAATCAATTCAAACTGATACTAGTTACTGAAAAACAACTGATAATTATCGAGAAAACATAGCAACATAATTTTTGTAGGCACTGAGATTCTTTACTCAGAAAGGGGAGGGAGATATTTATCTAGATAAAGAGAGAGAGAGAGAGAGAGAGAGAGAGAGAGAGAGAGAGAGAGAGAGAGAGAATGCTATTTCATCGGATACCTTGTTAGAATTGGTAACAAAAAAAAACATAATTCCAGACCTGTTAAAAAAAATTTCCAAATCCAATGCTTCCATTGAGATCTTATTTTATGAAGTGAATTACTTTTAAACCACATGAAAAAGACGCATTCGCAAATCTGTCTCCGTCATGAAAAACAAAACATGACAGAAAGCGTATCTGTCAAAATCCTTCGTATTTATCAATGAGGATAAGAACACAGAAGCAGTGTTAGACACCAGTGAAGTAAAGGCTACTCAAGTTAATATTGAATGGTCATTATGCATAATAAAACTGTATTCTGCTTACTTTTTCCCCCAAGAACAGTCTATTGGATGTCTGTAAACTTTTTTGTCATGAAATTTTGTTTAGGTGACTTGAAGAACGCGTCTGGAAATAATTCGATTTCAAGCTTCCAGGTTCAGTGAAATATAAAAAAAAAAGTAAGTGGGATTTAATAATAATAATAATAATAATAATAATTAATAATAATAATAATAATAATAATAATAATAATAATAATAATAATAATAATAATAAATTATTATTAGCCTATTATGTTAACAGCATTCACTCCTCTTTTGTCTAACGCTGCTGCTCAACACCTCTAATTATTACTTTCAAGTACAACTATAGGTTATCTTCCAGGTCCATCTTTATAAATGCTTCATTGCATACATTTCATAAATCAAATCTCACCACCCACTTTAGTACAGTATCATAACTTTGATGTAAAGTTTTATGTAAACTCCAAAATTTCTGAACTCTTAATTATAGTGAAATTAATATTAACGTATTTATTTAACGAATAAAAAAATAATAACATGAAGATTAAGACACAAAGCGGAGGCCCTAAAGAATGTGTTACTGGTTTTAATTATTTCATTCAGAAACAAATCGAGGGAGAAGAAAGTGAGATAAGACATATGCCAGTATTTTTAACCCTTTAAAAACAGAGAAAAATCTGAAAATAGAGAAGTATACGCCTAGAAGTGTTTCATGGGAAAATACGAATAAGACGAATCCGCCTAGAAAATCTTCCACGGCCTCTGCAAGATCCTACAATATGCACCCTCTGTACTCAAAGAATTATGAGCGAGGAAAATTCCCTTTAAATTAGCGTCTATCTCTAAACTTTCTAAGTGGTCCGAAGATTGAGTCGTAAACTAAGCTCATCTAACTCATCATTTATTTTACTGGGCATTATTTTGGGGGAGCAACCTTAACTGACTGTCGTAAACCGAACCGTTTAACTCCACTCAGCGAAAGTGTAAACAACGAGGCTGCATATGCTCACATAGCAACCACCCAGCCGCCCATATAACCCTACCCCCTTCCAAGACAATAGCCAGCACTGAAATGTTGCCTAATGGCATACTTAAGAATTTCATAGGGTTTTCCCGGAAATTGCGCTTCAAGAGGTGTTCATCTTCCCATGCCTCGTGAATTCCCGGAACTTGTGCATGAGTGTACAAACCTACAGACATATTTTTTGCGGATGTGCAATCCTACAGAATTATTACTCGTATCCACGTTCATTAGTTGTATTTGTACCACTTCGTAAAATTCCTGTGAACTAAACGTCAATTTAAGGTACAATCTCAACTGTAAATTTGACAGAACTTCAGCAATGTATAATGGCAACACAACTCTCCCAGTAATTGTGAGATATCTTCAGTTACCTGAGTGTATGTATTCAGTATACATGCTTATGTGTCTATTAATGTTTATATATGAATACTTTTGAATGGAAGACAATTTGAAATTTCAGGCTGTCCCTGAAATTAGTATGAAATGTCAATTCACTATGCGACTCAAAATACTTGTTGATTATATATCCTCTCTACTTTAAAAATACACAGGTGTACGTGAATAGCATATATATTTGGAAACATACACGTTTGAATGCATCCTGCTAGAAAAAAAAAAAAAGGGAGAAATTTGACAACGGGTGACAATAAGACCCATTTTTTCTGGAGTATTATTATCTCTTCATCGGGTTTACCAGAACAGTGAATAATATATATATATATATATATATATATATATATATATATATATATATATATATATATATATATATATATATATATATATATATATATATATACATATAATGTGTGTGTATGTGTGTGTCTTCGTGTGTGAGTGTTTGCCTGCGCTCCTGAGTGGTTCGTATATATGTACATGTACTAAACGCGATCTACTTACCACAGTTTCCTTTCGCAATAAAAACCGACCCCATTATTGTCAGCATCATGTGATAGTTGACCCCGAAGAGGAAAAAAAAAAACGGGAAATCGACTCTTCGGGGAGAAGGCCAACTGTAAAACCTGCTATTTGAATATAAGTTTCCTTCGGAAATAAAGACTATTTTCTTTTTAAGAGTCCGATAAAATTCCCAGTGCAATTTGCAGCCTCCGAGACTCCTATTACAGCGGATACTCGCTTACCTAATGATCTGAATAATGAGAGCTCGTTTTTTCCTTCAGGAAACCGTGAAAATTTAGGCGTCTGGGAACTTTTGTTTGTTGTTAGTTTTAAGAGGGTTTAATGTTTCTTATTGCATGTTTAAAATTTTTTCTTTTATTACTGTTTATTATGTTTATGTCGCGTGTCCGTCTTAAAAGAATTTATTGTCTTATATGTTTGTTGTTTATTGATTCTTTCTTATTATATGCTTATATTTTTCATCCATTCTTTTCTATAATGCAATGCCTCACATTATCTTGTCAGTGAGAAATATGTAATATTTTATATGCAAGGGAAAATAGCCTTATTAAAAAAAAAACTGGTTTTAATTGCATATTTTTCCACGACTGGCCTGAGTTTTAAACATAGGGGTTTCGCCATAAACGCAGAATATTGTCTTAAAGATATTATCCTAATGATGTTTTCCTACAAAAAGTCCAAAGGCTTCTCATCCTTAGGAATCTCTGTTCACTTATTCCTGCAAGTACAGAAATACACACACATATATATATATATATATATATATATATATATATATATATATATATATATATATATATATATATATATATATATATATATATATATATATATATATATATATATATATATATATATATATATATATATATATATATATATATATATATATATATATATATATATATATATATATATATATATATATATACTGTATATGGATGTATGCATGTATGTTCCACAAACACTTTGAAACGCATTGAGCAATTTCAACCAGACTCGGCATACATATGACTTACCATCTGGGTCTGGGAAAGAACCTCTTTGAGGGTAAGACATCACTGGCACCAGAGGGGGCCAGTGTGGGAAGGGGGTGAAATGTAAAAATGACAGAAAATGACAGATACTAGTGTCTAATCCATAGTTTTTGAGGTCGCTGGGATTAATGGTGACACTCCTGATGCATTTCAAGTCCAAGTTCAGCCCTGATAGGAAGGCAGGTGAGAAGGGGTGGGAAGGTGGTGACATGTAAAAATAATGGAAATGACATATATTTGTGCCAAACCCATAGTTTTCAAGGTCCCTGATAATAATAGTGCGCTCTCGATGCCCTTCAGGTCCAAGTTCAGCCCTGATGGGGAGGGGAGAAAGGGTGGGAAGGTGGTTACATGTAAAAATAACCAAATTGACAGATATTTATGTCTAATCCATAGTTTTTGAGGTCCCTGAGAAGAACAGTGACACTCCCAATGTCCTTTAAGTCCAAGTTCAGCCGCAATAGGGAGGGAGGTGAGAAGGGGTGGCATGTAAAAACAATAAAAAATGACAGATATTAGTGCCTAATCCATAGTTTTCGAGGTTGCTGAGATGAATAGTAACACTCCCAAAGCCATTCAAGTCCAAGTTCAGCCCTGATAGGAAGGGGGTGATATGTAAAAATAACTGAAACGATAGATACTAGTGTCTAATCCATTGTTTTCGAGGTTGCTGAGATGAATAGTGATGCTTCTGATGCCCTTTAAGTCCAAGTTCAGTCCCAATAGGAAGTGGGGTGGGAAGTTGGTGACATGTAAAAATAACCAAATACTACAGATATTAGTGTCTAATCCATAGTTTTTGAGGTCATTGAGATGAATAATGAGCCTCCCAATGCCCTCTAAGTCCAAGTTCAGCCCTGATAGGAAGGCAGGGTGTGGTGAGAAGGGGTGAAAAATAAAATGTCAAAAACGACAGATATTAGTGTCTAATCAATAGTTTTCGAGGCCACTGAGATGAATAGTGATGCTCCTGATGCCCTTTAAGTCCAAGTTCTGCCCTGATAGAAATGGCAGGTGAGAAGGTGTGAAATATAAAATGCCAAAAGTGCTAGACAATGTAACTGTACCTTTAGCAATTATGAACCAAACAAAAACTTCTTTCAGTTTTCTTCTGAAGATGGAAAGAGAAACCCACAAGATTCCTGTGTATAACTTGTTTACTTGTAAATATTTACATATTACTTGAATCTCGAGTACTTTCAGGTCCTAATTGTGACCATTTTTCAAGAGATGTGAAGGTGGTCAGGCTGGTTCAAGGCCCAGCAATCATCTGGAACTCCTTCTCCCAGCACAGGGAGAAGAAGTTCCAGAAGATCAGACCGACAGGAGGGGATTAACAACTCTCAAGAAAATGGAAACCAGAATGACAACACGGGGAGAAGTAGTTCCAGAAGATTGCTGGGCCTTGAGCCAGCCTGACCACCTTCACATCTCTTGAAAAAGGGTCACAGATAGGACCTGAAAGTACTCGAGATTCAAGTAATATGTAAATATTTACAGGTAAACAAGTTATACACAGGAATCTTGTGGGGTTCTCTTTCCATATTTAGCGACTATCTTAACAGGAGAGAGAGAGAGAGAGAGAGAGAGAGAGAGAGAGAGAGAGAGAGAGAGAGAGAGAGAGTTTATTGGTTGTCGGCATTAATATGGTGACTGTCCCTTTTACCCAGGTATTGCTGTGTTTACTGTCCATTTTAGCCAGATATTACTGTGGTGACTGTCTCTTTTATCCAGTTGCTGTGCTGTCTGTCCCCTTTATCCATGTATTACTGTGGTGACTGTCCGGTTTAGCCAGGTATTACTGTGGTGACTGTCTGTTTTATCCAGGTGTTACTGTGCTCTCTGTCACCATTAACCAAGTATTACTATGATGTTTGTCCCTTATATATAGGTATTACTGTGGTGAGATCCCTTTTATCCAGTTAGGTTGTGAAACTATCCCTTTTATCCAGTTATTAAATGACTGGCCCCTTTTATCCAGGTATCACTTTTGTCCCTTTATCGGTCAATATTGCAGTGCTGTCTGTCCCTTTTTTCCAGCTATTACTGTGGTGATTCAAAAACATTTTCAACAATATATTTCAAACATGGTCTTACATGAAATTTATGATAAATAAGTTTATTTACATAAGTTACAAAGGGAAAGGGGAAGGGGATGGGGTAAGAGGAAGGGTGTTAGGTTTGAAACCTACCCTATTATCTAGGTTGGGTCAAATGATGGCCGCATGCCAAATTTTGTCTAGATTGGTCAACGGTTATTTTTATATACGAAGTTTCAAATATACATTTAAATATACAAACATTTACTTTTATATATAATATTTATATATATATATATATATATATATATATATATATATATATATATATATATATATATATATATATATATATATATATAATCAACACACAATCACGTGTGGAACAGAAATAAATTTCTGACTCACATCAGGATCAAACCCAGGTCTTTCAAATGAAGGCAAGGGCACTGCCGACTAGACTTGTATGGCCTAGTGGGCAGAGCCCTTGCCTTTCAACTGAAAGACCTGGGTTCGATCCTGATGTGAGTCAGAAATTCATATATATATATATATATATATATATATATATATATCACCGGTTGTAAATCTTGGCCTGTTTCGTCTTTACATCTACGACATTTTCAAAGGACTGATACATACTGATAGAAATTTACAATGTGTATGCCTGTGGGACAGCACTAACTAACATACAGACAGATAGACAGAGAGATAGATAGATTCTGTAGAACCTACTAAATTATATTCCCAAGAGATCTATAAATAAATTCTGTTGCAAGATCAATAAACCAAAATATCGGGTAACATTTCTCATTCATTAATATTTATTTTATCTTAAACACAACAAACGAAAATCCGATGTTAATGTTGCCGTTTCCTTCTGGTTGGTAATACCTAGAATTTCACAAACCTTGGGAGAGCTCGCTTTCGAGATACGGAAATATTTTGTTATGTGCAATGGGTAGATTAAGTGCGTTGTTTACGCAGAGCACTGGAGTGGTAAATTTTATTTAAGGGACATCTTTGTGGTAGTGAGGTATTTTTCAGCCGAATAAATATAATCCGGTACATTTTTAACTGAATAAGAGTTCCAGTTTTAAAAAGTTCCAGTTTTGAAAGACAGAGGGCTCACGTGTTGGTTTTTGTTTCTATTTTTATCGTTATCTTCGATTTACTTGGAATTATTTCCACTCACTTCGTTTTAAGTCGTGGAAAAATAATTAAGAGAGCGAACGAAAAATCTAGTATGTTTTCACTAAAAAGGAAAGTAAAAATTCCAACTGTTATTTCAACTAATATTTCAAGGAATATGAACATGCATTTCATTTTCATTCTTTTCTTAGAATATGTAGTATTTTGATTAGAGTTTTAATCTAATAATAAAAGAAAAATACATTTCATAAGAGATCTAATGCTAAAGCTCCGTTTATAATTAGAAGTTTTAATTTAGTGTTCCTTGGAACTTCCGCATATATTTTTATTTCATCTGATATAATTCATTTAATATTTTTGCCTCCTACTCATTCTAATGCAAGGATATTACATTATCTTGAATGTATACATCAAATTATTTTTAATACAGTCTTTAAAAATACAATGTAGAGTTGCATAAGCGTTTCATTGTAAAGGAGACTTATCTTTGAAGAAAATTGACATATCTTATCTACACATCTATCCAGCATAATCTCAGCAGACTACTGCCACATTGATAATATGCAAACTGAACTAAATAGGCCATATATATGAAAAATCACATACATAGGCTATGCTTCGTATTTTAGGTTCTTTGTAATACCCTCGTTAATTGTCGTAGGCATACGAATATAGCTGATATAACTTGCTCGCAGGCAAGCTAATTCGTTTTAATTCACGACTTTCCATAAATTCCTGGTAGGATTCTGTCTGTCGACCGCCAGCAAAGCACGCTTCCGACTTGAGTGAGCAGCTTGTTGCTTTTATGATAATAGGGAGCCTGCTGGATTCATGTTTAGAGACTGGAGATTAGAAATATCGCGGCAAGTTTCAGGTACAGTATTACGCAGAACTGAGGTTTCATGATCAACATTTGCTTAGTTAACGACCAATATCAATTGGTTTATTGGTACCTCTGATCTGTTGGTTAAGAGACTACATCCATCCACGAATAAATAAAAAAAATGTATAAACATGGTCCTTATAATCTAATGAGCATCTCTTTGAAATGGATTTTTCACACTAGGAGAGAGTAGACTCCTCGATAACACTGGGTATCTTCATTCATCTTCTTAATAATTTCAGAAGTCAAACGCGGAATGCCTTGCGTATTTTGCAACGCATCTGAAACTTCGACATGCATGGAAAAAGACTTATAAAACTAAATAAAAAACTTAGTCACCCTATTTATGCTTCTAATTGCACAAACAACAGCCTGCTGCTAAAACCAATAGAAAACACTGTGGTAAAATTTCCATATTAAAACATACATTTAACATCAATCAAAATCACACATTTCTGACATGACACAAAATTTAATGGTAGGATATTTTTGGGGGGACGGGAAAGGTAAAATGTTAAGTTTGAAAAAACGTTCGTGTTTTTGATAAAAAAAATACCAGGAAGTTTCATTGGAAACCGTTCCCTATTCAAACAATAAAAATATACATTTATAATTATCTTAATTGCCTACCAGCAACGTCACTAAAAACAAGACTGCAAAGACGATATTGAAATGCCGGTAGGTACAGGATAACATCCCTTATATGACCGCTAAATGCATGCTTGAAATCTTCATTTATCTTGTCGTACTGTTTGACTCTGAGAAGCGAAAAAAAAAAAAAAAACAATAACACTTTCTATTTCAGCGAAGTAAGCTGTAGGGGAATGTAAAAACAATCACCTTTTCTGTTATTTTATGACCCTATTTACAGCGTACTTCGAAATCATGAAGAGGTTGTTTTACGCTGCAGTACCATCGTATTGGGGGCTGCTTACGCATAAAAAGGGAACATTAGGATTTACAAAGGGGCATTTTGGGCGTCCATTTGAATTTTAAAGCGTAGAAAGTTAATGGTCGTCTTTTTCTCTCTTTGCTTGAATCTCTTTAATCGAAAAATCTGTTATAGTGTTGTCAGCTATACTCAAAAGGATTTCGAAGCACGAGGAAATAAGAGTTGCAATAATAATAATAATAATAATAATAATAATAATAATAATAATAATAATAATAATAATAATAATAATAATAACACATATTATTGAGACAATTGTTTGTCTAAATGATATCCTTATTTTGAATAGTACAGATTAATTGTACTTTCGGTAATATCTTCCATAAACAAGCGATATATCTTTTTCCTTTTAGTAATATGGCAAACTGAATCAGTAGCGTTTAAAATGCCAAGAATATAAACCCCACGATTTCTCTGCACAGAGATGCCAGATCAAAATATAATTTACTTCATGACATTTTGTTTTTTATTGATTCATGCAGATTTACATCATTAACATTCGGCCATGTTGAACGGTATTATTATTATTATTATTATTATTATTATTATTATTATTATTATTATTATTATTATTATTATTATTACTGAAGAAATTTGATTAGCTGACACCTCGTGGGTTCCTGATCAATTTCCATTAAGATTTGTATCTTCTAAGTATTTATGGGATCAGAGGTCAATTAAAAGCCAAAATCATGTCTGGCACATTTATCCTAGAGGTCAGTGGTCTCCAGAATTCAGCAGTTTAATGAAATGGGCTAGGTATTTCGACCTTGACATTTTCCAGTGTATCAGGTAAAATATGTCAAACTTTTTGCTTTAGTCAGATTTTGATGAAACCTTTTCTGCATGTATCTGGGCGTTACTCGTAATTTTCTCATTTATATTTTTTTCACTTTTGCCTATTTTTTATTATTAGAAATACAAGGTGCATGAAAATTTCATTCATATGCAATGCCACCAGTATCACGGCGTTACGGAAATCTTGAAACAATGTATAATATTCTTAAGAATGCATGCTATTTTTAAATATATATAATATTCTTTCCCTGAGGCAATTTTTCATACCTTCACAGTGCGAATTTTTTTATACCAACAGAGAAATTAAACGTTTAAGGGAAATTTCTTTTTGAAACGAAAACAATGATATCGTAGTGTATAATTCTAGATGAAATATACATGTCATAGATAGCTTGATTTTTTAATTTTCATAAATGTTTCATGTGACGTGAACATAACTCTCAGAAATTTAATTTGTGAATAGGAATAAATTTTTAGTTATATTCTTAATTAATTATTTTGAGTTTATATAATAAAAATCTAATGTATTTAGTAGACTGCTCTTTTAACTGGACGAAAAATGTGTTTTTTTTTTTTTTTGTGAACGAGATAAAATAAATGGTCACTAATTCCAAACGCCTACTATCATATTACGTCATTCATTTTGGGGTTTGTCTCAGTTGTTATGCACAAACAGTGAATTTCAACTAGGTCTGCGCAGCAAGAACACAGCCAAGCAGAACATCCTTTTATCAAAAAATGTCACAGGTTGAAAGTAACTTCCCGCTGGGGACATTCTTTATGGGCAAAAAAAAAATAAAATAAAAAAATAAATAAATAAATAAAAAATAAATAAATAAATAAATAAAAATGCAATCTTGAGAGACCAAGAGAGGTTCGGTCTAACCGAATATTAATTGGCCGTGTTTGCTTTCTCTCACTCCTTGACTCTGCTGAAATTATAAAAAGCAAACGGTTCTAGGAAAACAAGTTCACTATCTTTTCGAATTGTTCCAAATTCTGAGAAGCCCTCATTATCAGGATGTCGAAAAAAAGTTTACTTCCCCTTTCGTTTAAGATTTCCGGTGGCGGGTAACGAACCCGCGCTACCGGTCAACATAACCACTTCAAAATTCTTGCAATTGGATCTTAAGGCTTTGTAGTGACAAGCGTATCCAAAAAGCGCGAAGAATTCGAGATATTAAGAGAGCATTGTGGCTATTACAATCACATATGTATCTGGTAAAAAGTGACCTGTAGATTCTACATACATACATACATACATACATACATACATACATACATATATACATATATATATATATATTCAATCAGAAAGTTACAAACGTATTTAATATATTATCTACCTCGGAAATAATATATTTTCATATATATTCGAAGGGAATTTTTTAGTTGATAATAAGTTCGTCGTCTCGTGGGCTCGAACCAGCGAAGACAAGAACTCAGGATTTTCATGGATATTTTAACCGACGCGTGGGTTAAAATAGCTCAGTTTTAGCGTCGACTGGATAAGCTGGATGCGCGTCTGTCTGTCGTGGGATCGAGACTTCAGTGCCCGTCCATTTATCATATAAATTCCCCTTCGGTGATATTATCGGGGATATTCGAGGTAGAGTGGATTTGATATTAACGGATATTTGTAGCTTACTGATTGTATATAAATCACGGTGTGATAAAAATGTCATATATAAATATGTATATATATATATATATATATATATATATATATATAGAAATCATCAACACACAATCACGTGTGGAACAGAAATAAATTTCTGACTATCGGGATAGGTCTCTAGGTGGAAAGCAAGGGCGTTACCCACTGGGCCATACAAGTCAAAAGAAGTCGGAACCTGAGAGCAACTATATATATATAAGCTAACTGCTTGCATATATATATTTTCCCCAATCCCGACTATAATGGACAACATTTCATTATTATCCCTTCTGAGTGAATTTGAAATTTAATCACGTGTGGAACAGAAATAAATTTTAACTCGACGTGAGGTCTCTCAGGTGGAAAGGAGATGTTCCAAATCAGGAATTACCTCAGAATGCTTGCATAAAATTTGCTACAACTTTCTGTTCCACACGTGATTGTGTGTTGATGATAAGATTTCGAGAAGGGGAAGGGAAAATATTTTTTTCATTGACATCCTGTCGTAATGAAGGCTTCTCAGAATTTAGAACAATTCTTTGACTTGTATAGTAAACCAGTTTTCCACCTAGAACTGTTTATTTCTGTTTATAATTTCATTTCTATCTTATTCACTCAGAAGGGTCGAATGAAATGTTGTCCATTGGGTCATTGCTGAGTCGGGAAGTTGGGGCAAACGCTGGTATGCAAGCAATTAGGTAATATTTCAGGTTCCGACTTCTTTTGACTTGTATGGCCCAGTGGGTAACGCCCTTGCTTTCCACCTGAGAGACCTGGGTTCAAGATTAGTCAGAAATTTATTTCTGTTACACGTGATTGTGTGTTGATGATTTCTATCTTATTCACTCAGAAGGGATAATTCGAATGAAATGTTGTCCATTGGGTCATTGCTGAGTCGGGAAGTTGGGGAAAACTCGCTGGTATGCAAGCAGTTAGCTTGCCCAGGTAATTCCTACAGGTGCATAGGTTCCGACTTCTTTTGACTTGTATGGCCCAGTGGGTATGCTTTCCACCTGAGAGACCTGGGTTCGATACGTGAGTCAGAAATTTATTTATATATATATATATATATATATATATATATATATATATATATATATATATATATATATATATATGAAAGATACATGGATAACACAAACATACATACAGGAAGAAATTTCGCTACTAGTCAAAATTATTTTTCGCCCCCGCCGGAAATTCAGGAGACGCAGCGCTTAACCAGGTATTTTGCATAGATTTTCCCTTAAAGAATATTTAATCACTTGTCATTATCTCCGTAATAGCGCGGTGGTTAAATAAACTGTCTCTTTAACCTCTTTTCTTTTGAGCTGGAATATTTTGCGTGGCGTCGAGATATAAGGTAATGTTTATAATTCCATTTTGGATCGTCATGGAAAGTTTTAAGGGGGTCGTATTTCATGCGAATCTGCTATTCATAGGGCGTGAAGCTAGAATTTATTTTGACCTTCCCTTTGCTTTTTTCTGGGGGGAGGGTGAGGAAGGGATGGTGGGAGAAGGAAAAATTAGCTTGTTTATAAACTGGTGCGTAATGTTCATTAACCTTTTTCAAATAGAAACGCTTCCTAACCGTAACACGGAACTCTTAGTGACACGTCAAATCCAAAACCAATGGTTAGGTACTACGCGTATTTCCTGCAGGTGATACCAAGTCAAAGTAGAACGACCCTTAATTAACGCGGCAAAAGTCAAATGTAAACAATCAAAAAACTTATCATTTTTTTTGGATAATCGACATTTCTGTATAACTGCAATATATTCATTTGAAAAATGGCTTTAATCTTTGGAACTTACCCATCGAGATTGATTGATTGATTTATAGAAATTTGCACAAATCCAACCACCGGGGCGCTATCGGCCATTCAGTGCTTTAGACAGTGAAATGAGGGAGTTGGAGATGTTGTACAGCAAGACTGAAGACTGTGAAACTGAGGCAAAAGTGAGCGCAGCAAGGGGCCGAAGGGACAGTACAAAACACCTTTAGTAACGCCTACAGTGTAGCACTATCCATCTACGAGAGCTTACCCATCAAGAGGGTTCCAGGTGGTTTCCACAAAAAACTCCTCTGGGGACATCACGAACAACCAACAAGAACGGCAGATATGTAAAAAAATAATTTCAAAATCAATTTGCAAATGGAACTTTTACGGCATAATTTGTCGGCATAATTTTCCACTGAGAATCTTCAGCCATAATTACTGGAAGGATTTATAGCATCTAATTTGAGGTCATAAGTCAATATTTTATGACCCTTTCCCAACACCTGCTGTCATGGCGACGACGAGAGAGAATTTAAACTTGAAAAGTCGAAATGTTTTCACCTCGTTTCTGGGATGAAAAGGCGATATAATGTATGGAAGAGCAGTTGATAATTTCTTTCATAAAATGATGCACAAGAAATTATATACATATAATATACATTTTATATATATATATATATATATATATATATATATATATATATACATATATATATATATATATATATATATATATATATATATATATATATATATATATATATATATATATATATATATATATATATATATATATATAGTGTGTGTGTTTGTGTGAGTATATATATATATATATATATATATATATATATATATATATATATATATATATATATATATATATATATATATATATATATATATATATATATATATATATATATATATATATATATATATATATATTCATATATATATTCCACTCATCAGTTTTGCTAGATAAAAATGCTTAGCATCATCAATATATTAGAAAACTACGAATCCTTGACCAAAATTAAAATACAATAAATGAGTAAAGAGTTCAGATCGATATAAAAAGCCTGCAAGCAAAAAAGAGAGGAAAAGTTTCAAGCAAATACTTCTGACACCATTTACAGGAAGCAGAACTCCCTGCATTTCTATTTACTTAGATTCTATTTGCTTCTCGATGAAATAGAGCTCTCCTGAACGTGCGCATAAAAAACTTCAAGCGATTTCTTATCGCAGTGAAGAGAAAAGAAGAGGAAAAATGTTTTTGTGTGAAGCAGCTGGCTCATGCTCTCAATTCTCATGTGCTTTGCTTTGCCAGGCGCATACACAGGCACACACACAAAGTTAAGTATACCTTAGTTTAACCAGACCACTGAGCTGATTAACAGCTCTCCTAGGGCTGGCCCGAAGGATTAGATTTATTTTACGTGGCTAAGAACCAACTGGTTATCTAGCAACGGGACCTACAGCTTATTGTGGAATCCGAACCACATTATACTGAGAAATGAATTTCTATCACCAGATATAAATTTATCTAATTCTTCATTGGCCGGCCAGAGACTCGAACCCTGGCCTAGCAGGGTGCTAGCCGAGAACTCTACCGACTCGACCAACGAGGACACACAATATATATATATATATATATATATATATATATATATATATATATATATATATATATATATATATATATATATACATATATATATACATATTAGATATATATATATATATAGCAATATATATACGGCATATATATATATATATATATATATATCACTATCTCGTCCATATATATATATATAAATACATACAACGTATATGGATAGTTAGAAGAGACCATAAACCAACATTAGGAAATACAACGTAAAAGAATGTCCATAAACATTGCGGGCGAATGTCTAGCGCCAGCGAAGAACCAGTATAAAAAGTTTCTGTGAATACATAAATATATCAGAAATCATGCAGCAACAGCTGATATGAACACCAACCTTAGGGGAGTAGCAGAAAACGACTTCGTGACGCTAGTTTTAGTAACCATAAATCAATTAATTAGTAGTAAACGAGCTGGCAAAATTGTTCTTTTGACTACAGTATCAAGGATAGGCAGGTGATACAAGTACGTCGACCAGATCTGACTGTGATCAACATAATCAAAACGAAAATATTATTCATACATTTCAGCAGTAATGTAGGATACAAGAGTGGAGGAGAAAAGGAGAAGAAAAGATAGAAAAGATCGTAGACCACCGGGTTGAATCGAAAGACTATGGGATATGCCAATGGAGGTAGTACCCACAATCATCAGATCAACGGACTCAGTCCCAAAATCCCCGGATAGATATTATGTCTTTGAACTGGAAGCCGAATTAGCACCAGGACTCATGCAGATGAGCGTGCTGCTAAGAACAGCACGTATATAAAAAGTGATGGATTCCTATGGAGAAGGAAGCAAACCTGAACACCACACTACAAATCACCATCCTGGATAGACTGCGATAAATAATAATAATAATAATAATAATAATAATAATAATAATAATAATAATAATAATAATAATAATAATAAGTTACGGATTCTACATTACAAAGCGCATTACTCCTTTCTTAGTAAATTTTGCCAAAACAAACAGACGCAAGTATATATACCTTAGTTTAACCAGACCACTGAGCTGATTAACAGCTCTCCTAGGGCTGGCCCGAAGGATTAGATTTATTTTACGTGGCTAAGAACCAACTGGTTACCTAGCAACGGGACCTACAGCTTACTGAGGAATCCGAACCACATTATAACGAGAAATGAATTTCTATCACCGGAAATAAATTTCTATAATTTTTCATTGGCCAGCCGGAAGAATCGAACGCGGGCCCAGCAGAGTGCTAGCCGAGAACTATACCAATCCGTCCAATGAAGAACTTACAAACAGACGTGAGAGCAACAAAACAAAACTCCGATAATGCAAGTGCATTATCCAGTAGAGGCAGTGTGAGCAGCCGGTCTGGGTACATAAAAGTTAAAACGCCAACGAAATTAGGCAAATTGCTGTCAGAGAAGCACGACAATTCTAGGCATAATTTCGACTAACTGAGAAATAATTGAATTGGTATCCCCACAAAATTTACTGCCCACGTGTATCACGAATTGAAAAGTGGTGGATTTAATGACAGAAATTGCGTTTTATGTCACAGACAAATTGTCTGCATTTATACTCTTACTGACAAAAGCATGTTTAATTCTATAAAGAGGGATTAGTACTGTATCTGCTGATCACTAACATGAGGTTAAAGGAATATGAGAGGATAAAAGAACATATACATATAATTGTTTATATATATCAGGAGCTACTTACATGGGATTTTTCGTAACCTCAACGAAATAACTGTGCTTCATGGTAATAGTGGTACGAATAACAAGCTGGAAGTTAACATAGTAATTAATATAGTTTTTCCTTGAATAGGACTGTCTTGATTTGTGTAATGGCAAGAAATAGTCTGAAGATGAAAGTAATAACTGGAGCTGCATACAGTGCAATCGAAGTTTAGAGCACAGTATCATATTACACCTATATATGAATTAGGAAAATTCTCCTGCATTTTATATTTCTGATAATAGTATATCGCTCCCTTTTGGAAGAAGTATTAAGGCATACTTAATTCGTAGCTGCCACATTCAAAAATTCTCTGAATATATATTCATGAGCTGAAGGTAAAAACTTCTTAACTCCCATATCAGAAAAAATAAAAAGTTTTTCCAGGATCAATGGACACAACAACTACGCCGCGTACTTTATCGGGTCAAAAGTTTTTGAATACGATATGGACCTTTGAAGTGTTACATCCTTGGCGTTGTCGAATGATTTACTTCGTAATTGTTTGAGACATGAAATTAATGTTTTAGATCTTTCCTGCAATGCAGCACTGTTTACTAATGATATGGTAACCCATAATTTTAAAGCCATAATTCAGTTCGCCACGGAATCAATCAACTTTTAATTCGTACGTCTCTCTCTCTCTCTCTCTCTCTCTCTCTCTCTCTCTCTCTCTCTCTCTCTCTCTCTCTCTCTCTCTCTCTCTCTCTCTCTCTCTCTTTTCAAAGCCGCTTATGCACATCACTTTTGAATTTCCAAGTTCATATCAGTAATTATAGGAGAACTGAGTGAAGCATTCCATGTCTTTTACGCTTTACACCTTCATGATTATCAACAACTGCAACAAATCAAAACTTATTTCTGATTGGTTCATAGATCCAATTGCAAAACAAATAAACTAGGATAAAACTGGAAAGTGGATTCTTATCCTGGTATTATTCTTTTTCAGATGGTATGCTGCATTGTGCTCTAAATGTATTCCTTATTGTCTTTGCGAGTTAAAACAAATAAGTATCTGGACACTCGAATATGGTGTGGACTTAATAATGGTTTCATGGTCGTAAAATAAGATTTTAGTCAATAAAGTTATAATTGAGTAAATCTAAGCAGTACTTGAAACATGTTCATTTCTGATGAAACATACAGTACTTCACTTCATTTTTAACTTACATAAAAATATACCTAACATGTGTGCTGGGGGTTTACTCCTCTACAAAAAATCTACGATAAAATATAGAAAAATAACTACACACACGATTAAGTTGTATGCCTCACAAAGAAAGAAGTCTGTTACAGGGTGTATATATATATATATATATATATATATATATATATATATATATATATATATATATATATATATATATATATATATATATATATATATATATATATATATATATATATACACACACACATATATATACACCCTGTAACAGACTTCTCTCTTTTGTGAGGCATACAACTTAATCGTGTGTGTAATTATTTGTCTATATTTTATTGTAGCTTTTTTTTTGCAGAGGAGTATCCGCCCCCCCCCACCCATGCGTCATAAAACAAGTCTCCGGGTATGGGGACGGTAACTGTATGCCCAGCTGGCCAAAATACAAGGGCTGATGTACTTGCATAAGATACAAAAGCTTAACCTTTCGCGACACGAGATATCGACTGATTGGTTTCAGAGGCAGTAAGATGCATCTGAACTAATATCTCTTTTGCTCGTCGACATGGCAAAAGGTTGAAGGCCATTGTTGGGGCTCACTTCTTTCTTTCTCTCTCTCTCTCTCTCTGTGTGTGTGCAAAATCAGTGATGGGGTTCAGTTCTCTCTCTCTCTCTCTCTCTCTCTCTCTCTCTCTCTCTAAAGGTAAGTTTTGACGTTCAGTTCTCTCTCTCTCTCTCTCTCTCTCTCTCTCTCTCTCTCTCTCTCTGGAGGTCAGCGGTGGTGTTCAGCTCTCTCTCTGTCTCTCTCTCTCGCTCTTTCTCTCTCTGGAAGTCAGTGATGGGGCTCAGCTTTCTCTCTCTCTCTCTCTCTCTCTCTCTCTCTCTCTCTCTCTCTCTTCGAACACGTAGATAAAATAAATCATAATCTAAATAAGACGATATTGGTTATCAGGAGTAACTTGTAACTTATCACTGAACAATAAAAATATAATATTTTAGTCAACTATCGGCGCCAGAGGCTAAGGTTCCAGCTATTGCGATTTTTTATCCTTTTAACCAGAAACCTTTGTGAATTCAGTACTGAAAATATGTCTTAGAAATATTCACAACTGGAAACCCACAATCATCAAGATTTTTTAAAAGTACTTCAAATGTTTTTTGGTGCATAAAACCAACTTAGATTTCGGAAGCATGATATTCCCTCGCCTATAACAAATTCTACCTGCGAAAATAAAATGGGCCATGAATACTAAATTAAGATTGAGGTGCTTCATAAATCGCAAGGAATTCGGGTAATGATCGGCCTCGGCCGAAAAATGCGCCTTCCTC
>NC_089747.1:59539502-59544502 GCF_040412425.1 Macrobrachium rosenbergii
CACACACACACACACACACACACACACACACACACACACACACACACACACAAACACACACACACATATACACACATATATATATATATATATATATATATATATATATATATATATATATATATATATATATATATATGCAGCCTTTTCTTTTTAAAAGTAGCTATTTGTAGACAACACTGAAAAATGGATTTGAAAACGTTACGTTGTTGAATGGTTCGTGTTTATACAGTTCCAATCTGTGTTGGACAGATATATATGCATACATATTTTTAATCCGTTCACGTGAAAGCGGTTGAGATGTATATGCATGTAGTAAACCCAATCTGGAACTACCTGCATGGAAAATCTTTCAAAATGTTACACGGAATAAAAGTCTCATAAATCGGTGGGGCGGCAGTTTGTTTTATATATAACTTACTATTGTGTGTATTTGTCATTCATTGGTGAGGTGGGTAGAGCTCTCGGCTAGCAGGCTGTTGACCCAGCGCTCGACTCTTCCACCGGCCAGTAAAGAATTAGAGGAATTGATTTTGGTGATAGAAATTCATTTCTCGTCATAATGTGGTTCGGATTCCACAATAAGCTGTAGGTCCCATTGCTAGGTAACCAGTTGGTTCTTAGCCACGCAAAATAAATCTAATCCTTTGGGCCAGCCCTAGGGGAGCTGTTAATCAGCTCAGTGGTCTGGTTAAACTAAGATATACTTATTTGCCATTTTGTTTTTTTAATGACATGATTTTGATAATAGAAAGTAGAAATTAGAATAAACATTGCTAAACTCTCCGAATGGAAAAAATCTATAAGTATATATATATATATATATATATATATATATATATATATATATATATATATATATATATATATATATATATATATATATATATATATATATATATATATATATATATATATATATATATATATATATATATATATTTAGACTTGTATGGCCCAGTGGATAACTGCCCTTGCTTTCCACATGAGACCTGGTTCGATATATGAGTCAGAAATTTATTTATATATATATATAATAGGTATATATATTATATATATTTAATATCGTATATATAATCTGGATATATATATATAATATGAATAATTTATACAAAGGTCTCATTAAAATTTAAATAATCTGGAAATATGAATAATTTACATAAAAATAAATCATCTCCAGATCCTACCTGGTAACGAAGGCGTCAAGGAAAGACAAAAGTATCGACAGCGTAACAAACACACGCACGTTCACAAACACAAGAGTTAACTGATATGTATCAGCCTTGATACTGTTCTTGTTAACTCGGGGAAGGGTTCCTTCTCCACTGAAAAATAACAAAGAAAAAGGTCGCGGAAAAATACATGACTGGCCTCCGCGCTGTTGACTGCAATTAAGTTCAGCCAATGGAAAGGTTTCCCTTTCTCCAGTAACTCTGGAGGCCGGAACAGTAGGGCAACTATAAGTATTTGTTAGATTTTTTCCCATTTAGTTTAAATTTCAAACTTCAGGATACACACAACACTAGACACACATATATATATACATATATATATATATATATATATATATATATATATATATATATATATATATATATATATATATATATATATATATATATATATATATATATATATATATATATATATATATATATATATATATATATATATATATATATATATATATATACCTTCATAAGCTTCATAAACAGAGGCTGTGGCCGGTTTTGGTTTGACAGAATAAGTAGAAATAACAGAGGGATTGACGGGAAGGACCAGGGTGGCTCAAAAAAAAAAAAAAAAAAAAAAAAAAGGGCGGGGGTGGTTAGAAAGTGGTGGTTTAAGGGTATGTTTCCGGTCTGAGATGAGACGGGATATTATCAGGATTCCTTTGATGACAATATCCTTTATCCTTCAGCTCCTACTACCAAGCGATTAAATGAATAAGGTTTATTATTATTATTATTATTATTATTATTATTATTATTATTATTATTATTATTATTATTTCGCGTTTATGATTGTAACTAAAAAAAATTACAGATTTTTTTTTATGTAAAACACGAATACAGAGTCGTCGTCGAGACAAATGGTTTATTATCAATGCCTAAAATACAAAAGTGTTCTTACAGACCGTCCATAAGAATCTAATAACTTGCTTAAGAAGTCCTTGAAACTTTTGAATGAAATGTGCAGTATTCACTGTAATCTGTTTTCACAGGACCTTTCTGGAATAATTATAAACGTGTTTTTAGTTTTCTGTAAAAGAAAACTATTGTGGCGGCTTTGACTGTCGTTCCACACTTTTTTTTTCTTCGCCCTCAGATCTTAAAAACTGCTGAGGCTAGAAGGCTGCAAATTGGCATGTTGATCATCCAGCCTCCAATCATCAAGCATCCCAAATTGTAGCCATCTAGCCTTAGTAGCTTTTATTTTATTTAAGGTTAAATTAGCAATGATCGTGCGTCTGGCAACGCTATAGGTACCAACAACACAGGCCACTATCGAACCGTGGCTGAGTTCTATGGGCCGTGGCTAAGAGTTTCATGGACCGAGGCTGAGTTTCATGGGCCGCGGCTGAAAGTTTCATACAGCATTATACGCTGTATAGAAAACTCGGTTGCGCCAAAGAAGCTTCTGCGGATTTTTTACTTGTTGTTTTTTTTTTCCTCATACACGGAAGAGATCTTCGTCAAAATGAACGGATATCTTTTCAAACATATCTAAAAATGGATTTTTAAAGGGAATACGCGTAGTTTCGTAAGAAGCAGCTTCTAACGAAGTTAACTGGTTTCCTCAAAGTCAAGTCGAAGATTGTACATGGCAGTTCTTAAGAATTTATTTTTTATTCTTAGAGATATGAATTGTTACCGTAACAAAGTTATGGTAACTCATATTTATCTCATGTATATATATATATAGTGTCCTAGAGGGAAATAAAGTGGCTAGTTATCTCACGATCAAGAAACAAGGTCTTTGGATCTTTCCCATTAAAGAGCTGATAAAGAAGTTCTATAATAGCCTTTGAAAAGAGAAAAATTATCTTTCACAAAAGTTTCAGAACAGGAATTTACATCATCATCTTCAATAAATTCTATTCTTAAAATAAATCACAGAGAACCCTATGCTTGGTAAAATATTCGGGCACGAAAAATGTTCCCGTTCTGTAAAAATCTGCGACATTAAATTCCTCTCATTTTTTCGTCAAATGGAATTGGATAAAAGCAACAAACAAAGTCTGCTACAAATGTTTTTCTTCGACTGAATATCCAGTACTAGTAACAATGTTACACTGTTTTTTTTTTCTTTCTTTCTTTAAATCTTCAGCTGAAAACACTTATGAATAGAGTCAACAGATTAAAACCGAAGAGGGCGTCAAAGGGAAATAAGCCTGCATAATGTAGACAAGTTATAAGAAAAGGTGATAAATAAATTGATATAAATAGTCACGATAACTAGGTGATACTGGCTTAATGAAGATAGTCAGAGAGAAATATTTACTCAGATTCACATCTGGGTTGTCGTTACGGATTGTTGATGCCATCAGTATTCTCTTCAGCCCAGTTCTAACGGCGTCTCTCCACAACATTTGCTCCAGAGGCCTAAGGGATTACCACAGATAATGGAAGACTCTTATAGTAATTATTTAACAATGGAAGCTATTAAGGAATGGTTGAGGTAGACAATCTGTTTCTCTTCCTTCCATCAAACTACTCTGTTTTGGCATCAGGCCGATTTGATAATACATTTCTGATTCTGTCATCGCTTCGAGGATCAAACGCCAGCTGTATTGGGCAAGAGATTATAGAATGGTATGTATATCCGCGTTACTTCTTTGTTGATATTCAGCCCATGTTACCGATAATTCTATCAACAACATCCTTCAGAAAGTGGAGGATCTTCACAAGGCAAATCGATACAATGCAACAGCTTGATTAAATGAGGCCGGTGGGTGAAGGTAATTGCTCGAAGTCACGAACTCTTCTTTATGAGGCAAAAATAATCCCATTTTCCTCCGGAGGTAAAAATTTTTTTGTGTCGAAAGTAAAATCTATTTTGGTCAGACAAAAGGAAAACAAGGCGAGGAACCATAGCCAGATAAATAAACAGACGGAAGATTTATTTGTGGAAAACGAGCCAGTCTTTAAAATCATGTTTGAGTCGTCAGATAAACAGAGTGGAAAACTGTCAGATCCTTTTAAATCATGTTAGGTACTAAATTAATTGTTGTTTATATATCCAGTCGATTTAACCCTCACATTTGACGGAACAATATAACTGATTTATCCACGCATTAATGGAATAATAAAAATTATGTTTTTTCACTTGACATGGAAGAATATTTACAACTGTTTTATGCTGACTTGAAAATAATATTATCATATATATTCTTTTACGTGATCATTTACGCAAAATGCACTGCAATTTTACGAAAGCTGCTCCGATTGGTGGAAAGAAAGAACTTACTGTAAGGTCAAACGAGGTCAGAAGGCAGCAGCACCTCTCTCTCTCTCTCTCTCTCTCTCTCTCTCTCTCTCTCTCTCTCTCTCTCTCTCTCTCTCTCTCCGCTAACGCTAATTACTATCCAGTGAAGTTGCCTAAAAGCGGGAAAACTGACTTAATGCTTGGTTAAACTAACAAATATTCGATATCAAGAAAATCCCCTACAAAATTACTTCCCAAGTAGGTCTGGGGATCGAACGTGAGTCTACTCCCTTGTAAGACATGCGCAGAAGCCAGAGAGAGAGAGAGAGAGAGAGAGAGAGAGAGAGAGAGAGAGAGAGAGAGAGAGAGAGAGAAAAGCTTAATTTAGCTTGAAATGTGCGATGATTAAAAAACATAATAATGAACGATGAGGTTAAAAAGCGCCTTCTCCAGCCTCATCAACCCCTCAACTCCCCCTCCCCCACCGCCCACACGTACACACCACCACCACCACCACCAAAAAAATAAATAGATAAAAAAAAAAACTCAAACCCCTAATGACCACATTATTG
>NC_089747.1:59552002-59594502 GCF_040412425.1 Macrobrachium rosenbergii
TTAGTGAAACAGATCATCCATAAACCCACCAATAAACATAAAATAAATCCTCACTCATATCCTTCAGATTTTATATTATAAAAACTCACGAATACTTATACCTTGACTTTCTCCGGTGCATATGCCTATGAACCGACCGATCGAAAATGATTAGAAAATGCAAGGTTGATGTAAGCGCCGCACGAAACACAATTTACAAAGAGTTCAAGAGATCTCGTTGGGTATCATTCACATTATAGATAAATATGTTAGTGTAGTTTCTCCAAATTGTGGTAGTGGGGTTTAGACTGGCAGACTTAATAGTGGTGATCACTGCAAGCCCTTTGTGGTTGGTTGCAGTTTTCCAAGTCTTCACTGGTTCATTACTATCGGTATCGGGATAGCATCTAAAGACAACTGTAAACGTTTACTAAATAAATATGAATTTTTAAAATGTTTTGGTTCGTAAAGTTGCCGCGCGATTTCATTACGAGAAATGCAAATTCCGTAGCTTTGCCATGCTGTATTCACGGAGATTTGTGTGATGTGGTGTTAAAGAACATGATTTGAAACTTCATACTAAACACGAGGAATTAAATTCAAAATCATAGGTCTTTTTCGTTGGTATGTTTCTTCATGTTTTCAAACACTTCAATGCTCTTAGCCCCCAGTTGTTTCTTTCATATTTTGCTGTTTACCGTCCTCTCTTCTTGGAGGCCAATCTTAAGTTGAAATAAACTATAATCATCTCATAAAACTTCTTGTGCATTTAATTATCATCTACAAAGGTGTCTTTCTTGCCTGACCTCTTTCACAGAATGCTGTATCACCAAGTTTCATTGGATGGCTTCAATTTCTTTATGCCTCTGCCTCAATCACTGTCAACCATATTTTCATCATCACCGTAATTTATCCTTCGTTTCCCCTGGAACCACGCTTGCTCCAAAACCTCCACTGGGTTCCCTCATCCTGAAAAACCCATGGGACGATAAATTGATTTTCCAGAACAGATGTTATAAATGTGGCACTCCAAGTCGTTTGTCATGCACAAATATTAACCTTATTAATGGGATGGAAAACCCTGAACATGGCCCTCAGCCAAATGTTATGGTGGAAGTAACTTCATATTTGTGGCTGCTCTATTGAACATTTGCAAAAAATATCCCATTTCCCAAGGGAATTGGAAACTTTTCTTTTTGTGAAGCAAGCCCTCACAAAACCTATAGACAACAGAATAACTTATAAAATCGTCCTGCGAAATAGGGGGAAAATGTAGTTGACTGAGACAAAGAAGATAATATTTGTGTAAAATGAGATGAAAATTCATTCAGAAAATCAGCAAAAATTGAGTGAAAACATGCACATTTCAGTACCGTTTTAGATTAGTAGGGTTCCAGGGCGGAATCTGAAAAGGAATATAAGAAATTAACCTGATCATAAGGAGTGCTATGGTGCTGCATGTGACATATTATCCATATGTTGATAATCTATTTATATTCTTACATTAGAGCACAAACATTATGCAGCATTAAAATATAAAAAATTCTTAAATATGACTCAAGAAATGAACATAAAAAAAACGATACATCAGCACAGAAAATACGTCTATTAGAAATAGAGAAGACTATCCTTAGCCTTCAGGTAAGGAGGAGATATCAGTATTGTTTGACCAAGGCTTCAAATCCCCAACGAATTAGTCGCCTTATTTGCCAGTTTTGGACCCCTGCCACTGTAGTAACCAGTCTTACTCAGTCTTCAAAAGATCAGGAGAAATCTCGAAAAGAGGAATCATATTTATGAGCTCCGATCTCGAGATAAGATCGAAGGAGAAAGAATGAACCTCTGATAGAATCCCAAAGGATGGATTTCTCTCTTCTAATTAGAGCACGATAGCATTATAGTACAAGAGCTAAGGCTCTCTGAACTAACCGAGAATGGCCAAAAGCGAGAGTGGTTGTTTCTAGGGTAAAAAAGTGTGCAGAATCCAAAAATGGGCGTCTTACAAGTCCCTGGTGGGAGATGTGCCTGTAAGACACCATTTACCATCATGACGGCCGTGACAGAGTTCTGACCAAATGTGACAACTTAATTCTGTCGTTATAGTAACAACATTTTATAACTTTTAAATGAATTATCTATGACCAAAATTAACCCTTAAAGCTCAGATGTCCTCATGAGGTCATTTAAAGGCGTCTGATGTAAAAGATAATTTAATGGAACTTGACTGTTACATGAGAAGAGTTAACAAACATGATGAATAACCTACTGATTAAATTCAAGAGTATTTATAAATGTGAATAGAGTAATTATGCTGTTAACCAAAAGAACATAACTCAGTCATTGTCATATTCCACGTCTCCAGAAGAAAGTTCCTCAATTTCACTTTCTTCATTCCCTGGATCCAACGTCTTTTCATCATCAATCCGACAACAGATTTCTTTTGGTATCTGCTCTCCCTCAAACCAAAGGAAAGTGTATGTACCATTTTGAATTCGCCATCCACTATCTTCAGGTTTGAGCACTGTTGGGACGGGTTTGTTAGCATTTTTCCATATTAACGCAACATAGTTTGAACGAAAAATTTTCTGCATTACTACTGATTGGCAAGGAGGCAGTTCACCAGCATTAAATCCTTTGATATTCTGAAGTGGTTGTTTGTCATCTTTTGGCTTGCATTTATCATTGAAAATTAAGTACCGCACTTCATCTACTGAATCTAATTTTGGTTTTCCATACAGAACACAAACAAATTTCTCCAACTCTTTTGAGATGGCTTCAACACTGTCCCGTGATTCTGTTCCCAGTTTGGCAAAAGTGTTTTGGAATTCCTTGAAGGAATTAACTATGGCATATGGTTTAATCTTTCCTTTCCTCAGAAATGATGCTGTGAAATCACAACCTGTGAATGCGTGCAGCCCAGGAAGAGCCATACACAGGTTTCTTCCAAGATTTGAAGCAAGATTAGTGACATCTATAAATCTTCTAGTATGTTTCACACTCTGCCCTACATCCATCCATATATGTAGCTCTGTGTTGTGGATATGATAAAGCAGGATCACAAAAATATCTGTGTCATTACATCTCACAATTACATTGGCACCAGCATATGTTCTTTCAATATTCTGAAGATGCAACATAATATGTGAGTCGGCCTCCTCATGACAACACTCAAGATCCCCAACTTTTTCGCACATTACATGACCATCAACCTCTTTGTAAAGGTGGCACTCTTTTTCCAGTCCAAAATATATTTCATGACCGTGCAAGACAGAGGCATAGCTATCATCTTCCCATTCCTTCACCAGAAAGTGCAGCAATGACTTCTTAAAGTTGTTATTTCTCAATGCTTGTTGAAAGTCCTTTGGACGATGTTGCTCAGGGCCCTGTACAGTGAGGCTGATTTCACCTCCAAGGTTTCCACGCCTTCCACGTTCTATGTCCTTGATTGAAGGACTTTCATAGGTGTCACACACAAGATCCACACGCTTTGCTCTTCTACAAAAATTTACCATGATGTCCTTTGCAATTGCACCGTAGGTGGGTGCTATATTCTCTAGTACTGTATTATGAACATTCCACCCACCACACAAGCATCCACAGATGTACGTGAAACACTTGTAACTTTTCCCTCTAGTATATGCATCAATTTGGATTTGTTGCTTTTCATAACAGTTCCATTAATATGTGCTAATGACATTGGTACTGGTGTTAAAGGAAATTTCAAAATTTTACGAAGATCTAACTTCTCATTTAAAACTAGGAATAACAGTCTACCAAATATATCTCTTGTCCCCTGAACTTCTTTAATCTTCATGTCCTTAGTTGACACTTTTATCTTCATCGCCACATTAGTAAAATTTTTTACTTTATGCCTAGGAATTGGTTTTTCAAACCTGTTGGGATCTGCAAAGCACTCGCTGATAAACTTATCACACCACTCTTTCCCTTTGTCCATACAGTGAATGAGGTCTCCTTTTACATCGTCTGGTGCTGCTTTCCCAGTGCTCATACAGTACAAGTTTTCATCACTCAGAGCTTCTCCAAACGGATTCAGTATGTCTTCTATTCCTCTTACTAGTTTTTGAAGGTCATTGTTATCTCGTTTGATATGATAGGGTTTCAGCTCCTGAGATGTGTCGTTAGTTTTTGTTACACCTAATTTTTCCAGTAGGTCACCAACAACTGCACTTCTTACAGTTTTTGTTACCATCCATTTTTGACAGGCAGAGAATGACTGTGAGAAAGGCGATATGTCTGTCAGTCGTGATGCTGCATCAGCATTTACAGTTTGCTCCAAGGTCATATCCACAGGGTTTCTTTTTTGACCTCCTGATAGAGAGACCACCATTTTCAAGTTTTAAACCTGGGTGTGAGTCTTCAATATTTACTAGGTTTAGTAAGTAGCGTACCATGTAATGTGCATAGTTGTGGCGAATTGTTGCAAAGAACATGTAACACATTTTTTCAAGACTGTAGGTGAAAAGTTCCAGGTCACTAGTACGACAGGCTCTACTAAACTGAAGAAATATATGCACCAGATCAATATACAGAATCCAATACCTTGCAGTTGCCCCATGACATCCAGATCTTGTTTTGTTTGCAAAGTGTTCATATTCATCCATTAGGGTTATATATGTTGGTGTACTTTCTAGATTCTCCATGTCAGCAGCTGAGTTCAAAGTATGCAACATTCTTTGTAGGTTTTCAGGTACTGCTCCACTGGTTTTAAGAAAGCTTTGAAAATGCAATACCTCAAAGCTGATCTAGCATTGGTGTAGTCGTTTCAGCAGTTAGTGTTTTCCGCCAATAAAAATCGAAGCGATCCAAGTGCCAAGACTTCTGTGTCCACAAGAATATGGGTCCTCCAGATTTTATGAAATGTCCAAGCGAAGCAAAATAAGCCATCATAATGTGAAAAGCACCAAAGCATATAAACAAATCATCATATTTTGGAGACTCTTTCCTGTATCTGCATAGCTGGTTTTCGATTGCCAGATCGTAGGTCGAGTGTGTATGTATCGCCACACTCCTTTGTAACAGTCTGTGAACGTCTCATCGTTTCAGCAAACATCCAGTCGTGTCGGGGGTAGATGTAAGTTCTTGTATCTGACAAATGGATGTTTATCTTCTGTGATGCATGAATTCCAACCGGACCACATTGGCGTATTTCAAATAGTTCACATGACATTGCCCATGCTATATCTCTTCTTCTTATCTGAATCAGGTGACTGGGTTCATTAACTTCTTTAACTGAATAGAGTTGAATGTTGAGATACGAGGTTTCTTTGGATATGGAATAGGATGAACCATGTCAGAGTCAAACTTTCTTTTTCGCTTAAGTTTTTTTGGAGGCATGTCTGCTTGTGTGGTACCTTTACCTGCTGGACTGGTGGTTGATATGTCTTCTTTAAGAACATTTTGGTAGCAAATGCCAACGGTATCATGTAAAGTCCCTTTCCCTGATAAGGTTTCAGTGTTTTCATCATAATTGTCCCATGCTGTGCCTGTGGACAAACCAGGCTCTTGAACTATTCCACCTGGAGCTTAGTATGTCCAAGACCTTCCTGCTTCCAGTCATGCTCTTTATACCAAGTCCTAAGGATATGTGTTTTGCTGGTTTTACCCTTCCACTCGTTGTTGCAAATACTGAATCATCAGCAGATGAGTGCACATATGAAGTATGCAAATGCATTCCACAGGCTTGGAAGATCCTGGGATTGCTTCATTGGGAGTCTCTGTCATCATCCATTCATCATATCACTCTGAAATGAAAATGATAAACGTTATGATGTACACAACGTTTTTGCACTGCACCCATTTGGTCATGAATTGAAAAAAATCCAATATATATTTTTTACAACATTAATAATTCATTTAAAAGTTATAAAATGTTGTTACTATAATGACAGAATAGGAAAGGTACCATTAATCGATGACAGTTCCGCCTTAAGTTTTCACATTTGGTCAGAACTCTGTCACGGCCGTCATGATGGTAAATGGTGTCTTACAGGCACATGTCCCACCAGGGACTTGTAAGACGCCCATTTTTGGATTCTGCTCACTTTTCTACCCAAGAAATAACCACTCTCGCTTATGGCCATTCTCGGTTAGTTCAGAGGGCCTTAGCTCTTGGACTATTAAGTTCTACTGGCCTCTTACATCCGACTTTATAAAAAATACGTTCCATCTTGCACAGAAATAAGGAAAAATGGTAAACATAGTTTTTATTTTTATTATTTCTGAAGGTATAGAGGTCGCATATTAAAAAAAATCTGCAAGAGAAATAAAATACATTTTCGTTATACAAGTTTGTTTTAGAAAACATTAAAGCTCACTTTCGATTTCTTTCTAAAATAAAAACAGATAAAAAAACTCTCTCAAATTGTATCGACTACATTGAGAAGATCCATGATGAAGAGCATAATCCTAGAGAAAAGATAGTTTTTTTCTAATTTTACCGACAAATATTCTAAAGCCGACATTAAATGCCAATAAAGAATAATTGAACATAATGCCTACTCCATATACGATTCACGTTGCGCGGCAGCAAGTTTTAAAGGAGGAGAGAGAGAGAGAGAGAGAGAGAGAGAGAGAGAGAGAGAGAGAGAGAGAGAGAGAGAGGCCGGGCGGGTGTGAAGCTTTGTCACTCAGATACAACAAGAATATGAGCAGACAGCATTCCCTGTCAGATTTATCGAATTTCAATAAGCGAACTTTCAAAACTTCCAGTGGAATGTCAGTTGGATGATAGGCATATAAAGACAGTCTGTAATACATATCTGACAAAATATTAATTCAGGAAATAGAGCACCGTTATTGAAGACACATTAAAAATAAACTTGCAGAAATTAGAAATCAGTTGACTGTCAATTTGAGAAATATACATTATTCTGAGTTTTACTTTACAAAATATTTTTGTTTTTGTCAATGTGTTTCAAAATATTTTGAGATTCTGCAATGGCTTATGATAACAGTGAATCAGTTTCTCAAAAATACCCACCAACACATACACACACACACCCATATACATATACGCAACCATACACACACACCCATATGCATACGCACACACATTTATATAATTATATATATACATTATATATAAATTATATATATATATATATATATATATATATATATATATATATATATATATATATATATATAATTTATATATATATATATATATATATATATATATATATATATATATATATATATATATATATATATATATATATATATATATATATATATATATATATATATGTTATACCTAACAGATCAAACATTCCTTTCGAAATGCTACGTAACGTGATTGTGGCCTATCTTCAGAAGACGGGGTAACCTGCAACTCTCTCCCTCTCTCTCTCTCTCTGGTATTCAGCACTCAATGAGCATTTCTCTCTCTCTCTAACACCATCCTCAAAATGGATACTCTAAGGAAACACAATCTTTCCTACATAAATAGATTTATTATCAAACAAACCCAACAAGTAACGAATTAACAAAGAAAAAGATTAAAATGCATAATACATGAATTATCAAGTCAAAAATAGTCTAATTCAAGATTTAATCTTACTCTGGCTAAAAGCCTTTACACTCAAAACTCCCACACACTCCATCGTAGACATTATACGTCTAGTCTTAAAGTCAACCACACTGAAAGGAACCACTAAACTGCAAAGATTGCAGTGTCCTTTCTCTATAACCACAGCAATCCCACAGACATCTGTCGAAAACCAAACAAATAGTAATCTCCCACAAATACAGTATACCAGTATATGACATAATAATGAAAGTCTAAAATGTATGGTTAATAAATGTCAAATCAGAACACAACAAAATAGAATATCAAAGTGACATAAATGGCTATGTCCAATTCTTCCCACAAATTCATAAGTGTATTGGATATGGTAAATTCACAAGTTCACAGTCCACACAGAAAAAAGAGAAGTCTGGATTTACCTTAACTGCCGGTTTCTAAGAGATTGGAAACACACAAAGCCACGTCTGGACGATATCGCTCTCGCTTAGTTAATAATCAACCAGACCTAACTTTTGGGCACAATTAGACACAATCTCCATTTTTCTAACGCACGAACTTACGTACTTGCATACCAACTCGGTCGGTTGCCTCACATATAAGCGTCAATATTGTGTGTTCATCGAGCCAAAACAGCTGAAGCAATCGAACTATCTGCTGACTGCAGTGATTTGCAACTGTGTCACCGTCCAAAGTACCACCTTACAGCTTCTCTTCGTTTCATCACACTATGACCGAATATGCACAGTAATTCTAAAATCAAACACATTTCCTTATATATATACACACACACATATATACATAATTATATATATGTGTGTGTGCGTATGCATATGGGTGTGTGTATATATATGTATATGGCAGAATATATATATATATATATATATATATATATATATATATATATATATATATATATATATATATATATATATATATATATATATATATATATATATATATATATAGTATTCTGCCACGAAAAGATTGAAACAACGGAGTGGGAAGATCTTTCGCCTTTACCTAGCCCATTTAGTAAACTGCATACAACAGAACAAAACATTACTAAGAAGACTAATTTTACAAACAACTATGCTTAAATGGAGTTATATAACCATTTTAATGCGTGCAAAGATTATTACTTTTTAATTCAATTTTAAGGTGTGAATGAAGATGAAAAGACAAGAAAAGATGACACAATGATCACAGCCACACTTTTTTTTGCGTTGTGGCTGAACTTACAATAAGTGTGAGCGTGTGTGTGTGTGTGTGTGTGTGTGTGTGTGTGCCTATGACTCTGTGTCTTTGTGTATGTGCATATGGGTATGTGTATATGAGTGATCTGATATTTTTCCTCGAATCTGCGTACTACATGAATGTTCAGTTAATTAGCTTACTGGAAAACATTTCAGATTAAATAATAACGATGATTAAAAAAAATAAAATAAAAAATAATAATAATAATAATAATAATAATAATAATAATAATAATAATAATAATAATAATAATAATAATAATAATAATAACTGCAAGAGAAGTAAACTTACATTTTGAACAAGTTTTTAAGATTCGTACTTCAACGTTAAATGAACTAGTATATCAAAACATGTTACCTATGACGTGACATTTTATTATGCTATTGTTCTGGCTCAATTAATTTGATCATGTCTCGTAAACTGATCTGTCTAAAGCAGTCTTTCAGAATCTTTCTGTCACCCAATTCGACAGTCCATTCCAGCCAGTTGATATCTGGGGACTGAAATCGGGTACCCCTGATGACAGTGGACCTCATGTTTTTGCTTGCAGTGCACTCGAAAGGGATCTCTCTCTCTCTCCGTACTGCAGTTCAATGTGACCAATAAAAAGAAGTCAACAATGAACGCAATAATGTTTTAATTTATTATCTCTCTCTCTCTCTCTCTCTCTCTCTCTCTCTCTCTCTCTCTCTCTCTCTCTCTCTCTCTCTCTCTCTCTCTCATTGTGGCATACTTCAGTACAAATGGTTCGGTATACAGCGCCAGCTCTCATAACAATGAAGCACCAGTCTCCACCACCGTACCCTTTAAAGTTATTCCGTTCATAAAATAAAAAGATTAATCAATTATTACTTTTACCTGTGACTTCCATTGAACTGGCATTTTGTGGTTTACCGGATTAACTCTTTATTTGTTGCATCTGATCTTTTCATCGTCGTTGAATCAAATCGAAAAACAGATATTTAATACCTTAATTCTAAAGGTGATGGTAGCATTGATATTTCAGTTATCTCTCAAAAGTTAAAGTACTAAATAAATTTCTTCGTCATTTTACTTGAGACTTAGAGTATTTGTTTCACAAAATACTTATATAAAATTTACTTGAATATTTTTGCAGTTCAGTTTTCATGGGGACTCTCTCTCTCTCTCTCTCTCTCTCTCTCTCTCTCTCTCTCTCTCTCTCTCTCTCTCTTCCATGCTGCAACCCAAAGTGACTGGTCTTACGTAGATTTATATTTTTTCATTAATAGAAAGCAAAATCATTATTCTTGTATTATTTTTCCATTACAATTTTCTGCCTAATCCATGGTTTGCTGCCCACAGAGAGAATTATATTTCTTTTTCTTGATCACAGGGCTTAAGTAAACAGATAGAAAAGTATTAAAAATTCCTGTTTGAGAATTGTAAAATGTAAATAGGCATCACTGCCATATGCAACTGGACGATTTGTATAGTTACCTTTCAATATCATTAGAGAGAATAAAAATAAATTATTAGATTAATTTTAATTTTGCATAGATACTTTCCAAAATTAGGAGTGAACAAAGAAATTAATTAAAATTCCTAAATTTTCAAGTAATAGCGTATTGTTTCAGGTATAAATAAAATGTGTACTGCCTGGTTAACGAGACCCTGTATTTACATGGGTTATATTTTGTTTTGTTTTCGGCAAATTGGTACCGGAACTGGAAATTGTTTTTACTCTTTTTTTTTATGTAAACGATTGCATGCAAATCATCTATCACTATCTTTATATATTTATTACATCTCAATATTAGAAACTCAAAGGATTTCTTTCTTTTTTTAATGCCAAGAGATTTTTGGTCCCTTTCTGATTCGAGGACAATAATCTGGGTAAAGCCCTGTCAACATTGCAAAAAGGAAATATCATAATATTGTGCTGGAATTATTTAGTTCCTATATTAAGTTTCATTTCAGTATCGTGTCATTATAAGCGGAGGGGAATAGGACATAAAATAATGTTAAAAATAAAGGTGGAAATAGTTTCATTTTAGAAGAGTAATGAGAATAAAAAATAAGATGATAAGTTATATAAGTAGAAGGTATCGTCAGTGTCTTCGGAAACACGCGGGTTAAAAATAGTACCTTCCTCATCCTGGGCTACTTTGCATGTCAAAGACTATTGGTGACGCAAATAGAAGAGGCAAAAGAAGAAGAGAGGAGAACTTCAAAGAATTTTCAGATCACCAGAGTCAAAAGACACGAATATAGATGCGTTTGGGAGTACTGTATATACTGAGGATGTTTGTATCTCTTCTTAAAGATAACGACACCTTTTTCAGTACACCAGTCTTTGGAAAAAAAGAATGTTGATTGGTGGGGTGATTATTACAGAATTTTCAAAATGAGGAAATTAGGATGAAATACGGTTCTCATACATACACACACACACACACAAACACACACACACACACACACACACACACACACACACACACACATATATATATATATATATATATATATATATATATATATATATATATATATATATATATATATATATATATATACTGTATGTGTGTGTGTGTTAGTCCAGTCAAATTAGAAAAATAAATGAAAAAAATTTATAATAAGCAGAAAATTGGTCAATTGGCTTCTTTACACTTTTAGAAATAACATATCAAAAAGCCCCATTAATCCACCCTGAGCTTCGTCCGGCATCTTGGAAAATGGCCAAATTTCAGTTTTTCGCTATTTTCGTGGAAACGGTTGGTTGACGAAAATGACTATTAAGTACATAATCATTAAATTCTCTAAAAAAATTCTCTGCATTTTTTCTCTACAAGTGATAGTTTTATAGATATATCACATTTTTGAGAGTGCAATATAAAATATTGGCACTCTTTTCCACACCAACCATGAGGTAGAGTACGTAGGCGCGCTTTTTGTAATGTGGTATCCATTGAGGCCTAATCCACAAATATTTCTTCTCACTTCTCTGTCATATGCTTAGTTCTTAGACTAAAAATTTGATCTTCTTGCCGATTTCCTTGGACGCTCCATTGCAGTAGAAGCAGATGGTAAAACACTTAATTCCTCTGTATGTGAATCACCGGGATTTCCAAAGCTAACTTCCTCTTGTTTCCCATGATGTATTTCTACTGGTTTATGGTCAGTTACAAGCTGGTTACCTTAATATATTCTTCAGGATGTACAGTGTCTCTGTCATCTGTCTCGAGTGTGGGAATTTCTGATTCGTCCATTATTTCTTCTTCATCAGATGGGATAGTAGAGTTTGAGCAGGAAACCCCTCGACAAGACACACATATAATAGAACATTTTAAGCTCCCTTTTACACAGGTGCACATCCGAACACAATTCTTTGTGCATAGGCACAATATCAAATGAAGTAACTTGTCAGGCGCGGGTGGTAAAGTCGTGGTGACAGGGACCAAGCCATTGGTTTCTCTTTTTCATCCCCATTGCTTTGGGGGGCAATGGATTGTTATGCCAAATTTGAACCTGGTGACATACCCGAATAAAATGTTGTTTTGAAGCTGCTGCTGTTGGGGGAAGTCTTTCAAGTCTTACTTGCTTTTCACAACGTACGGCTGTTCTCCTAAAACACTTCAGTCGAAATGAATTCAGATCTAATTCTTCTTCAGTACCTCCATATTGGGCAATGAGTAGCCTTTCTCCTGTACCAGTCACTGATTTCTGTGTTGATGACATGCTATTAAATACAGCTGCATGTGTCCTTAATTCTTCTCTCTTCTGCAAAAGTCTGAGCAGTTTATGCTTTCCTTGTCCGAAGAAAGACGAAACTGTGCACAGCCACTTGCAGCATAAAGGAAAAGGATGTAATCTTTTAGTGAACCAAGGGAAGCTTGTAGATCAGAGGAAGTGTAATGTCTTGCAGGCACTTTTCCGCGACCAGGTTTTAGGAAAATTATATTTCTGTTTTTTGGTGTCAGTGCAGTCATGAGCATAAGAAGGTCAACATTTTCTCCAACAACAGCAATGGTACTAGTAGAACTTAAACTCTTATGTATAGCTGTCTGTATAACCAATAAATCTGCATCGTCAGTTGCTTGTTTCACTGAGATCACATTTTCATTTCGTTTTCTTGACAATTGGCTAATGTTGACTTATGACTGCGCTGACACCAGAAAACAGAAATATAATTTTCCTGAAACCTGTTCGCCGAAAAGTGCCCGCAAGACATTACACTTCCTCTTAACTACAAGCTTTCCTTGGTTCACTAAAAGATTAATTTCTTTTCCTTCATGCTGCAAGTGGCTGACACAGTTTCGTCCTTCTTCGGACAAGGCAAGCATAAAGTTATTTCATCTGATATCGCGCACTACATAAAGAATTCTCTTCGGATGTGCAGCTGTGTGAAAGGGCGCCTAAAATATTCTATTGTGTGTGTGTCTTGTCGAGGGGTTTCCTGCTCAAACTCTACTATCCCATCTGATGAAGAAGAAATAATGGACGAATCAGAAATTCCCACACTTGAGACAGCTGACTGACACTGTACATCCTGAAGAACATATTGAGGTAACCAGCGCGAAACTGACCATGAACCAGAAGAAATACATCATGGGAAACAACAGGAAATTAGCTATGGAAATCCCGGTGATTCACATACAGAGGAATTAAGTGTTTAACCTTCTGCTTCTACTGCAGTGGAGCGTCCAAGGAAATCGGCAAGAAGATCAAATTTTTAGTCTTAGAACTAAGCATGTGACAGAGAAGTGAGAAGGAATATTTGTGGATTAGGCCTCAAGGGATACCACATTAAAAAAAGCGCGCCTACGTACTCTACCTCATGGGTGGTGTGGAAAAGAGTGCCAATATTTTATATTGCACTCTCAAAAATTTAATATATCTATAACACTATCACTTGCAGAGAAAAAATGTATAGAGTCTTTTATTTAGAGAATTTAATGTTCATTAATTATATACTTCATAGTAATTTTCGCCAGACCAACCGTTTCCACTGAAACAGCGAAAAACTGAAATTTGGCGTCCATTTTCCAAGATGGCGGACGAAGCTCAGGGTGGATTAATGGGAACTTTTGATATGTTATTTCTAAGTGTCTAATGAAGTCATTTACCAATTTTCAGCTTATAAATTTTCTCATTTATTTGGCTAAAATATGCTTAATATGACTGGACCATGTGTTTCGTTCTTGCATTTGTGTACTCCCTTTTTTTCACTAGGTAATTAACTAAAATATCCCTGACGCAGCATGATACTAATTCAAGCACATCGCCGTCTACACCAAAATATCATTAATCAAATGTAAAATCAATGTATTTCGAAAACAGTATTCCGTGCAATTAATGAATGACGTAACTATTCTTTAACTTAACTAATAAACCTCATTTGTCTAAAGAAAAAAAGAAACTTTTCCCAACCTTTCTATGCGACTTTATTTACTTTTCGGTTTTTCTTTCGTGTTACCCAGCTTAAATTCTCTAGTTAAATCTTCATATCCGTTTTTAAACAAGCTGGAGATTCTCCTTTCTCTCTCTCTTCTCTCTCTTCTCTCTCTCTCTCTCTCTCTCTCTCTCTCTCTCTCTTTTTGCTGCAGTATTTCGTGACCAGTGTATGGAATAAGCACTCAGAGCCGTAATACCTCATCGTCCTGTCACTTGTCGTAGTGAGGAAATTAATTCAACAAATGTTCTAACCTTTCTGGAGATTTTTTTTTTTTTTTGCTTTTGGTTTTTGTTTGTCCAAACAACTAAATTTTTACAGATTTATCTGCTGTAATGACTGTCTTTTCTTCTTATTGCAGGTTTTAGTTCATACTTTCTAATTGAAATCAAGTATTCTAAAGTTTGTTGAGCACAGAGATATTCAATTTCAGCATTTGTTTTTCATTTACGAACCGTGGTCATAATCTATACTGTTTAGTCATATAATAAGATGTAAATTAAATAAAGAATTATTTTTGATATAAGATTCAATTAAATATTGTCCCCCATTAATACGTAGTTTCAATGATTTAGAAAATATTACTGATTTATTTCTATCTGATAGCTTAGTTTTCTCATACTTCCCTCCGAATGTGCCAGTCGTGAAACATGTTATTATACTAAGGTTTTCTGATGATGAAAACCGAAGAAATAATTTACTCGTCAATGAAAATTTAACCAAAAATCTATTTGATTCTATTCTTTATCTTATGAGAGAGATGAAACTTTAATTTTAATCTTTTAAAGGATAAAAATTTCTGATAATCTATTCATAAGAGAACAAGGAACTTTTTCCTTAGGCGATTAAGTTAAGGAATATATCTTCGATATTCCATCACTCCTTCAGAACAAAACTTAAGATGAAGATTTTGCCGCTCCCTTCTCTATTAGCTCAGCATCTGCTGTCCTGGGGAAGCAGAGCCCAGATAGAGAGGGGTAGGCTAACAGTTTTAAACCTACAGAGGATTAAGGCGCCCTTATCGGGTCAAGTTTTCATTAAAGAAAGTTCTAAGACTAAGCTAATTTGCATAACATTGTCGTTTGGGGTACCCCTAAAATAGGAGGTATGGGAAAAGGACGCAAAAGGAGAGTCTAGGATTGAAAAAAGATGACTTCTCCACGGGAGAAAAGTTAAGAAAAGTGCAAACGAGTAGACAAAGGATGCAATAGGACGTTGAGTGAAGACGGAGTATTTGTGCGATTGAAATGTTTGATTACAAAGATGGAAGGGAAAGAACAAGGAAATAAGAATAAGCAATTTAATATAAGACAAAACGACCACCTTCGTCTAACAAAACGAAGATAAATAATTATGTATCTGTTTTCTAGCGAATGTGTCGAGAAAAGATTATTTGCGTTTTTTTGTTTCATTCGTTATCCTTTTCCATTTTACTCTCCGACTTTTCGTATCTCAGCTGCGCCACCAAACACAATGTTATGCAAATTAGTTTGGGATTAGAACTTCATTCAAAGGGATTTTTCCTTCCTTGCAGTCTACACAACGCAAATCCGATAAGAAGTTTTATTTCCGTGTAGTTTTCAGCGGGTTCCTCAACATCCCGCTACCCTCTCCCTACCCCCAGAATAACTAAAAGAATAACTAAAAACAAATTTGCAGCTAGAGAAGGGAAAACTTTAATGGCGAAATATTATGGAATGAAAAGACTTCGCTCCTCTGAGTGCTCCCTTACTCCAGTCACGCTACAATGCGGAATGGAGAGAGAGAGAGAGAGAGAGAGAGAGAGAGAGAGAGAGAGAGAGAGAGAGAGAGAGAAGAAGAGAAGGAAGGAGACGTCCCAATGAAATAACATCCTCTGTACTTTGAAATATTGCACTAAAGGAAACTGATATATATATATATATATATATATATATATATATATATATATATATATATATATATATATATATATATATATATATATATATATATATATATATATATATATATAGTATATATATATATATAATGTGTAAAATGTATGTATATATATGTATATAAAGAGAGAGAGAAGAGAGAGAGAGAGAGAGAGAGAGAGAGAGAGAGAGAGAGAGAGAGACGTCCTATAAACAAATAAATATCGTCTTTGGAACTTTGAAACGTATTGTCAAAAGAAACTCGCATAAAGTATATAAGATTTTAACATCTAAGTGATTACAGCATGAGACACTAGGACTGAATTATTCTGGGTGAAGTGGAAAGACCTGACAAAAACTGAGAAAGGAATAGACCAGAGCAGAGCATTCTGAACGCTGATGTACGTGACGATGAAATGAACTATATATGTAACACTTCTCTGCCATAAGTTTGTAATGAATATTTAAACAAACATAACTCGAAACAATGATAATAACAAATAATCTTTGAGTATATTAAGAAACATACAAAATAACCAGAAAGCAGATATAAAGGTCCCCTGGTTCTTTGTGAAGTCTCCAACAGGCGCCTATGGATGCTCATATGGCCGTAACAATGGGGAGCTTAAGGGTCCCTGAGAGGAAATATATAAGGTTTAAGGATTCCAGGACGGGGTTATGGAAAGGATGACATAAAAATCCTCTTCCGTGAAGCCTAACAAGCATCAGAGGGCTTAGCCATAGCACGTGTGTAATATATTCCCTTAATGGTATGGAGGATTACATGAATACATACATACATATACATATATATATATATATATATATATATATATATACATATATATATATATATATATATATATATATATATATATATATATATATATATATATATATATTGTTACAGACTGGACTTGGTTGATAAGAATTTACACACAAAATTATAATTGATGCTGCCACGAAACCAAGGGAGTCCAGTTTGTAAACAAAAGGGGATTTAATTGAAGACTTACCTCAGAATTTTCCTGGCGTTATAATTTAAGGTGGAAGGTCGCCATATTGGAATTTAGAATTCTTTTGCCAATTTACAGTGATTTATTTATAGAAACTTAGCAAATCAACATTTAGACACAATACACCATCACTGAGAGGCAGATTCAAAATAGGACACAGTAACAATAATGAAATGAATTGGCAACAAGCAAGTGGATAAAAAATGGGGCCAATCTGCAATAATCAGTTCAATGATAATAATCACATTCAGTCTGCCCTGATTACATGAAATAGTAATGCATATGATGGTGTTCCAGGATGGAGGAATACTTCATAAGAACAGTTGGCCACAACGGAAACTTCTCTGAACTACGACCAGGAATTATGGTGGCAGGCGGGGTATGGAAGCATGGAATTGTGATCGCCCCGTGTCTCTCCTGAAAAGAGGTTCTGAGTTAGCCCTGCTCAAACTAAGGGAAATGGAATCTCTCTTAGAAGATCACTCGAGACACGTTCTTAAATACAACACATAATGTAACCTAGGAGGTGCTTTTGATGAAAGCACGTAAATATGATCTGAGAATTGGAGCAGCGTGGGCGTTAACAATGAACACGTAATTATATGCGCCCAAAGTTAACTTACGCTATTACCACTTAACTTAAATAGCTTAAATAGCCCTTAGATTGCACTGGTGGCGGGATAAATGGTTGTTATTTCAGGATCTTTACTCGAATTCAAAGTGCGTAAATGGCAAGGCAGGGGATACAGGCAAGATTCTGACAGAGGGAAGATTGTTTTGTGGAGGAAGAGGTTAAAAGTTTAAAAGAAATGGAAATTAAGGAGTTAAGTACAAGGGACTACTCGCAAATGTATGAACCTTTTATGACTGTTATAGGCGCCTACAACCATTCCAGGTCCCTTGTTTGAGGACAGCCCGGCCAGCGAAGATGGAGGAACCCGCAGCGCATCCGCTGCAGATGAGGTCAGAAGCCAGTCTCTGGCCTGCTTTTGAAAAGCAGGTCGCATTTGGTGTCGGGCGGGGGGGGGGGGCAGCTGTACCTGCAAGCATGTCGAAAGGCCAGCAAGGAGGGTATGGGAAAAGCACACTTATCATTATATGCCTATAGAATAAAAGACTACCTGTTCCCCAGCCCTAAATGCCCTTCTGCCCTTCCCAATCCCTACATGTCTCCCCCATCACGTGATGGGGGGAAAGGGGGTTTTGGTATTGTTCTTCTGGATCGCGCGATGTTGGGGGTAGGTGAGGAGTACCGACGCCAAACTAACGGCTGTTTACTGGTTCAAAATACGCTTGTTTCTCCATCACCCGCTAAATTTCCCAACCCGACAGGCCAAGGAATGCTAAATGATTTCACAATTAAATGATTCCTGGAACGGTAAAAGGAGGGAGGGATGAATATCCTTAACAGGTCCCCCCTTAAAAAAGGCCCTTCACACCCTTTCGGGTGTGAGGGTCTTAGCTAATTCCTCCCGACTGGCCCGTGACCCTACATAAGGTGGATTGTGGTTCTGCACATCTAAAGGAACCATACCTAACTGCTAAGAGGGGTTCTGAATTGGCTATTATACAGGCCTAACCTACCTAAGGATATAGATACTTCTACTAACTGGCTAGGATGACAGGATAAATCTATGCCTAGACAAATGCACACTGTAAACACTTAACCTAACCTAACCTACTATCCCCACGACTCTGGCACTACACGAACTTGCCCTAAAGAATGGCACGCACTGAGTTATGATCAGCACTACGTTTTAAGACTAACACACAACAAATTGAAACTTGCCTAACCTGAAGGGTAATTCACAATGTATGGTTAAGTAATATATCAGTCTGAGTCTAGAGTGGGTTGGAAGGAGGTTAGTTGGAAAAGGGTTAGTATTACAAAGGCCTAAGTGGTTAATGGTTAATGCTACGGGCTCAGAGGTCACACAGGCTACCCTCTCTGGGCAGGTGCCAGGATCACTCTGAGATGGAAGCGGCACTGTGCCAACGGACACGAGTGCCAAGAGCTTATGGTTCTGACTCACGAGGTAAATTTCTTCCGCCCCTTCTTCTTCTTCGGGGGCCTCCAGGGTCTGGCTAGGCCATTCCTAGGGGGCGATGAGGGTACTGACTCTGAAGAACGGCCAGGAGTGCCGTCAAGAGCAGGATCAGGGGCAGCCTCAAGGGCTACGGGCTGGCCTCCTACTTCGGCTGCTGCGACAACCGTTGTGGGAAGGGAACCAGTGTCTGCATCCTGGCCGGACAGTTCCTGGTTGACCAGAAAACGGGATAACGTCCAGGCCTACTAGAGGGTCGTCCTCAGCAGGTGGAAGAGTGTGGGAAGAAGAAACGTCCGGGGTCGGAGGTTCGAACTGTGTGATGATCACAGTGGTGAGATTTGGGGGATCTCCCGTAGGAGGATCCAAGTCATGTTCGGGGCCTGGCACTGGCACTGACTCAGGGCCCGGCTCGGGAAGTGCGCTTGGCAGAGAGCATCCCGCCAAGAAGGAAGGGGCTTGGCACTGACCAGTGCTGGCAAGGGGCACTGGCAGTGAATTAATGTCAGACAAAGCTGAAGGGGGACCCGGGGGATCGAGACCCCTCGGAGTCCATGGCATGAATGTGGACAGCGATTCCTGTCTTAGTGAGAAGATTGGGCCTCTCGGTGCAGTGGAATTGGCCGCTGTGGCTAGCCTACTGGGGCACTTTGCCCATCTTTCAGAGTGACCCCTTACGTTGCAGGGCCTGCAGCAGTAATTTGTTCGCTCCCTTTGGAATGAGGGAGTGATTCTTGGGTGGCTGTCCGGTTGCAAGACCAGCGGACTAGTCCTAGAACGTGGTTGATTAGTATCGGCGGACGGGGGCACAGCTGTCACAGAGGCTGTGTCCCTATCTGAAGATGTGGTGCTGGAGGTGCTGGTGGAAGCAGTCAGGCAACAGAGTGGTGTGGGGGTGGGACATCCCCAGAGGATGTCTCGACCAAGCAGGAACTCCACTCCGTGCCTAATACGCTTGACAACGCCAAGACAATGCACCTTATCGCTCCAAGGGGTAATCACCCTGAGTTCAACTGTGGGGACAGTCAGGGACTGTTCATCCACCCAGGTCACGGTCCACTTGGTGTGCTCCTCTACCGTGGAACTGGCGGGCACCTGGGCCCGATAGATCAGACTGATGTCTGAGCCAGTGTCGGCAGTAGTTGGCAGGTGCACTGGGGGGCTGGAACCATCCAGAGAAGCCACTGAGACGGACTGTGTCCAGACCCTCTCAGGATGAGTTCTCTCCGGTGGCTAAGCTAAGGAGGTGGTGGCACTGATCATGTTCACGTGCCTGGGTGTGACCACATGTTTTGGGCATGCAGGATACCCAGCAGAAGAGTGTCCTGAAGCTCCACAGTCTCGGCAGGGGCCCCGGTGATATGTTGATCTCCCGGCAGTGATGGTATGCTGGGAAACCGGTGTTGAATTAGGCGGAGAGGAGGACTGACGGTTGCTGGTAGGCTGCCGAGAGTTGTTGCCCTGCTGATTGCCATCCTTGTAGCGGCAATCTGCTTCGGCATGGCCATACCTTTTACAGATGGGACACGGAGGTTTGTTAGGCGGGCCGTTCCACGAGTGATTGAGGCCTGAGAGGTGTCTGGTGGCACTATTTTGTGCTGCAAGGTGCCATGGGAAGGACTGTATGTCTCCCAGGCATCAGCTAAGTGGCAGGCTTCCTTGAGGGTGGCTGGCTGCTTATCATTAAGATACACAGGCAGAGGCCCGGGCGCACACTGGAAGAGATCCTCCAGCATGGTCTGGTTGAACAAATCCTCAAAGGTGTCGCACAGCATAGACTCTAGCCAGCGGGTCCCCGCTTGGGCTTTGTGACAAGCCCATTCCGCCCAGGAACAGCCGACATTCTTAGCCATACCCGCTCAGGGGTGATTTCATATGCCTTAGCGATGGCCTCACGGACGGCAGCCATGTCCCCTCGTTGATCTCTGTCCAGGGCTCGGTGAGCAGCCTTAGCCTTCCCGTCTAGGTGCTTGGTAAGCAGTAAGGCCCTCTCAGCCAGGCTGACTTCATAGGTCTCGAAGAGGAATTTGATCTCTTCGAGCCATTGTTCCGGCTCGTCTTCAGTCCACTTTCCCACAAGGTTATTGACTGTTGACAGAGAGGTATTTGTTGCCGATGGGGTGGGGCTAGATGCTTGTTGTGCTGCTAAAGCTTCTGCGCTTTCCTTCTTGGCTCTCTCCCACACGAGCTCCCGGTCTTTGAGGGCTAGTTCATGCTGTCTACGTCTTTCTTCTCTTTCTTCTTCTTGCTGTCTTCTCCGCTCTTCTCTTTCTTCTTCTTCTCTCTGCTGCTCGGCTTCTTGCTGCCTTCTCTGCTCTTCTCTTTCTGCTTCTTGCTGCCTTTGTTCTTCTTCATACTTTCTCTTCTCAGCGATCTGTTCCTTTACAAACCTTTGAAGGGCCTGGCCGGAAAGACAGTCCTCCTTCCCTATATTCCTGAAGTATTGGTGCTCCTCGGTTGACATGTTGCTGATGGGAAGGGGTGCTGAGTGAGGTACGTGTGTGTTCCCGAAGGAAAAGGTTTGTGACGATGAGGAAGTGTCCTTAGACTAGTGGCACTTCAATGAGTGGCACCTTTGAATGAGGTGGCACTGTGGAGGAGTGTGCCTTGCGAGGGTCACACTAGGGAAAAGCGTTCCTGAAGGAAGTCTGAGTTCTTATGGGCGGATACGCTGGTAAATGGAGTGCTCCTGAAGGCTCTATGGTCCTTATGGGTGGATGCACTGTTAATAGGGTGTTCCTGAAGGAGCTGCGGTCCTTATGGGTGGAAACACTGGTTGTTTGGCACCCTGTTTCTTCAATACAGGTGCAATGACGTATAAGAGGTTGCTTTGGTTGGGGGCACTGTGGTGCCGGTGCGCTCCATGGAGCAATGCAAAATGTCAGTGCATGAATTGGCACTGAAGGTGAGGTACTTTGCAAGCAGAAGGTAAGTAGGGAGTAGAAAGGTAAATGAGAGACTCCAACAAAATAAGATACCTTGGTTTTACCTTCAGAACACTGAGCTGAAGGCTGAAGGATTAGACTTATTTTACGTGGCTAAGAACCAATTGGTTACTTAGCAACTGGCAGATTGTGGAATCCGAACCATATTATAGCGAGAAATGAATTTCTATAGGGAGTATTGAAGGCCCATCGAAATGTCTAAAGCTCAACCGACTCGGCCAGAGACTCCAACAGAATGGAAGAGATAGGAAAGGGAAAGGAGAAAGATAAGTGCTTCAGTGATTGGGTGCTTAGCAGTGCCGCAGATTAGTGGCACTGAGAGAAGTGGAACTGGATGTGGCACGAGTGGGTAGCTAGTTATGAGAACTAGTGGGCGCTGCCTGACATGAGGACAGGTGGGCTACGAGGCAGGCACTCAATGTGCAATGGTTTAGCACTTGCAACACGCAAGTCTGAGATAAAATATACCCACTCCCGCACATCAGTTGGAACACGTAACAAGATATAATCTATATGCACTTTATAGTGCACGCTAAATGGTCTGGGTTGAAGCACTTGGAAAGAAAAGTTGGTTTGCTTGAGTAATCCGCTAAGCACAAGCGTGCAGAAATTTCGCACTGGGTATATGATAAAATTTTAAATGGGTTAGAAATTTGAAATTTCAGGTTTTGTTATTAATCTAATTCTTTGTATCTGCCTTTTATAATTTATGAGTTGATCCCCAACTCTAAAGTAAATTACGTTTGTCCCGTGAGAAAAAAAAAAATGCACTAATGCGAGAGGCGAGAGAAGGGGAAGAAAAAAAAGATCTCTCTCTCTCGGTGAGCGATATGAAATGGCACGTATTTGTTATGAAATTATAATCCCTTTATTTTATGCTTAAGCAAAATCAAATTATAGTTGTGAAAGTACGTTAAATTAAATATATCAGGGAATGGCTACTGCTTGCTCTCATAAAAAACTTAGTATGGTACGCAAGGGCGTTTCAAATTGTTTCGTGACGTTTCTCGATTTTCGTTAAGCACACAAGGAGGAGTTTCGTTCCTTGAACGAACATTGTGGGAACGAATATGCGCGGGAAACAGCTGATCGAGGATTCTTGCTCGCCGTGCGACAAAGACGAAATTGGCATTGGACGGATGGCGAAAAAGGAAGACAACAAAACAAACTGCACTTTCTTGCTACATGCGGGTTTTAAAATACGAAATGAATTATTACTCTTTGAATATCAGCACTGTCTTTACTTTACGTTAATACTTTAATATGCAAAAATAAACGCTGGGAACTATTTTCCTTCCAACACTGGGACAGGTTGACGCATGCATGCTTTGAACACAACGCTGGCCGTATAAATGCCAGGTATCGCTATATGGATTCCCGTAAACTAATCGTTATTTCAAAATTTATCACTAACCAAGAAATGTACATTTTCTTTGCCATAACTATTCCGAAATAACCTCCTAGTTACTGGTCCTAGCTCACACATGCAGAATTCCCTAGCTACCACTTCCTAAATCCTAATTTTATTCGTCTACAACCCGACACTTTTCCTACACTCTAGAAATTTTGCAGGGCGAACATTTCGCGCCTTTCTGTGTCTCGCTAATATAAGAACCCTATGCGTTCCCTTGTTATGAACGCTTTTAATGCTACGAGAATTGTTGCGTTTTAAAAAGAAATATTAATATTACCCTTATTTCCTTAATATTAGGACATGCACACACACTGTTTACCAAAAGACGTCGGCTACGATCGCTTCCTGTGCTTTTTCGAAATGAAATGGTTATCGTGAATAAGATAATCGATTTTATATATTCCTGGTTTTTCTAGTCTAGCTTAATAGCGAAGCTAATTTAGCTATTTTGACTATATCCTGGCATTTGGTCGTCACTGTTACAGACTGGACTGGGTTGATAAGAATTTACACACAAAATTATAATTGATGCTGCCACGAAACCAAGGGAGTCCAGTTTGTAAACAAAAGGGGATTTAATTGAAGACTTAACTCAAAATTTTCCTGGAGTTATAATTTTAGGTGGAAGGTCGCCATATTGGAATTTAGAATTCTTTTGCCAATTTACAGTGATTTATTTATAGAAACTTAGCAAATGAACATTTAGACACAATACACCATCACTGAGAGGCAGATTGAAAATAGGACATAGTAACAATAATGAAATGAATTGGCAACAAGCAAGTGGATAAAAATGGGGCCAATCTGCAATAATCAGTTCAATGATAATAATCACATTCAGTCTGCCCTGATTACGTGAAATAGTAATGCATATGATGGTGTTCCAGGATGGAGGAATACTTCATAAGAACAGTTGGCCACAACGGAAACTTCTCTGAACTACGACCAGGAATTGTGGTGGCAGGCGGGGTATGGAAGCATGGAATTGCGATCACCCCGTGTCTCTCCTGAAAAGAGGTTCTGAGTTAGCCCTGCTCAAACTAAGGGAAATGGAATCTCTCTACAGAAGATCACTCGAGACACGTTCTTAAATACAACACATAACGTAGCCTAGGAGGTGCTTTTGATGAAAGCACGTAAATATGATCTGAGAATCGGAGCAGCGTGTGCGTTAACAATGAACACGTAATTATACGCGCCCAAAGTTAACTTACGCTATTACCACTTAACTTAAATAACTTAAATAGCCCTTAGATTGCAATGGTGGAGGGATAAATGATTGTTATTTCGGGATCTTTACTCGAATTCAAAGTGCGTAAATGGCAAGGCAGGGGATACAGGCAAGATTCTGACAGAGGGAAGATTGTTTCGTGGAGGAAGAGGTTAAAAGTTTAAAAGAAATGGAAATTAAGGAGTTAAGTACAAGGGACTACTCGCAAACGTACGAACCTTTTATGACTGTTATAGGCGCCTACAACCATTCCAGGTCCATTGTTTGAGGACAGCCCAGCCAGCGAAGATGGAGGAACCCGCAGCGCGTCCGCTGCAGATGAGGTCAGATGCCAGTCTCTGCCCTGCTTTTGAAAAGCAGGTCGCATTCGGCGTCGGGCAGGGGGGGTGGGGGGGGAAGCTGTACCTGCAAGCATGTTGAAAGGCCAGCAAGGAGGGTATGGGAAAAGCACACTTATCATTATATGCCTATAGAATAAAAGACTACCTGTTCCCCAGCCCTAAATGCCCTTCTGCCCTTCCCAATCCCTACATGTCTCCCCCATCGCATGATGGGGGGAAAGGGGATTTTGGTATTGTTCTTCTGGATTGCGCGATGTTGGGGGTAGGTGAGGAGTACCAACGCCTAACTAACGGCTGTTTACTGGTTCAAAATACGCTTGTTTCTCCGTCATCTGCTAAATTTCCCAACCCGACAGGCCAAGGAATGCTAAATGATTTCACAATTAAATGATTCCTGGAACGGTAAAAGGAGGAAGGGATGAATATCAATATATATATATATATATATATATATATATATATATATATATATATATATATATATATATATATATATATATATATATATATATATATATATATATATATATATATATATATATATATATATATATATATATATATATATATATATATATATATATATATATATATATATATATATATATATATATATATATATATATATATATATATATATATATATATATATATATATATATATATATATATATATATATATATATATATATATATATATATATATATATATATATATATATATATATATATATATATATATATATATATATATATACATATATATATATATATATATATATATATATATATATATATATATATATATATATATATACAGTACATACATATATATATATATATATATATATATATATATATATATATATATATATATATATATATACATACATATATATATATATATATATATATATATATATATATATATATATATATATATATATATATATGTGTGTGTGTGTGTGTGTGTGTGTGTGTGTGTGTGTGTGTATTTTTCCATGTTTGTGAATTATTAAATAATTTTCATGTTTTCATCTTCAGAATCCTTTTAAAGGTCATTCTACTCTTGTAGTTTGTTATGGACGTACCTAATGTATAAAATCTCAGCACATATAAAACTCAAAGGCAATCTAAACTTCACATCACACAAATCGAAAACTTTAGTTTTGGGAAACTTTTTTTCCTCCAGGCACGCATCTATTTAACGAGTGACCATATTTTGTTTACCCATCCCATGGCCTCCAACCAAAAGAAATAATTTTTGTTTACCTTTGCTGAAGATGGCCATTCACCAATGGAAATATGTCTTGTTTACCATGCGATTTCAGGACAAACAATCTCTTTTTGTATAAAAAAAATTGAAAGGCTAAAGAAGACCTGGGATGCAAAACGTTCGACTGATCCTTAGATCCCCATAAGACTATTTATGACTATTTTCTTCTGATGGTTTTAAATTTTACTAAACTTTTCGCTTCTGTTAGACTGGTATATCATTCTACACGGCGAGTATTCACTAACTGCCCAGTAAATTCAATAAAATAACCGGGTATTTTTCAATTTAAAACATCTGATTTTGTATGCGATGTCGGTAAAGAAAATATTATGGAGAGAATCATAAACTCGTTTTTTAATTCACTGGCTTAGAGCTACTTATGGTAAATAATGAGGATTAGTGTTATAGAAGGCTCTATACTGTAACATCAATAACCCCAAGAAAAGTGTATATTATCTCTTAATAGCTTTACATTCAAGACAGCATTACTGCACGGGATATGACAAAAGTATAATATGACAAACATATATATATATATATATATATATATATATATATATATATATATATATATATATATATATATATATATATATATATATATATATATATATATATATATATATATATATATATATATATATATATACCTCTCCTAGAGGTCTTTAAGTCTGCTTTCCACGTGAAAAATTCGTTCTGTGTTTTAGCGTTACATAAGACACTAAGTTCGTTTGGCTTAGGGGAAGTTTTCTAATCTACCATTCTTCTCTAAATGTGGGAATCAATTATTTTATAAAGATTAATCTAAGAAACGGCGTGACTTCTAAGTTATAGTTTCTAATAACTGCAGTTGCGATATTAACGTACAACTGAGAGAGAGAGAGAGAGAGAGAGAGAGAGAGAGAGAGATGAACGGTTTTTAGTCGTATATTTGCAGTTGTAATAGGACTCAATACTGCTTCAATATCTGTTTTTTCCCATCATTTTAAGTACAAAGAAACTACCAGCCACTCAAAAGGATGTTATTGGCATCCATGAATCCTCCAAGAACATTTTTCCACTGATAATGCAAATATAGAAGCTCTTACTATCTTTCTAGGGGAAAGAAATATCGTAACACTTTTTCTAGCCAAGTTACGTTCGACTCTCGGATCCGAGCTAATCAAAAGCACTATGGAACTGACAACAGAAAACTCTCAGCAATATCAAGTTCGGGAAACGATCACCAGGGATGTTTTGCCATCCAATATCCAGGTAAATATTATGTTTACGGACTGTGAAATTACACAAGAAGTGAGCAGAGCTATACCTCTTTAAAGGAAAACACACACACACGCTTTTCCCCTTTGTAAAGGAAAGAGCACAGAAATAAAACTTCAAAAGGCAAAAGCTTCTGCTCTTTGAAAAGAGGAGAGACAACAATAAAACTTTGGAACTTACACAAAAAATTCTGCTTTTTGAAAACGGAAATTGGGAAGAAAAATTTAAGTGTATAATGATTTGTGAATGTGAAATGCTTTATTATTAACTAAATTCACGTATCAGATAGCTTCCGAAACCATATATATTTTAATATAAGATAAAGGTTAAAATTTATAAAGAATAAGCGTTATGAAACAGAATATGATTAGTGCTTTCCAAAGTAATATCACGCTTAGCAACCATGCAAAATAACGAAACCATATTTCTAATGAAAACGTTTCGGCAGTGCAGAAATTTGGAGCTATGAAACGTAGATATACGAAAGACAGAAATGAGAAAATCAGAAGTCCTTTACAATATTAGTGAAAGGAGAGTGCAGATATGAAGTCTTACGACCAAGGAGGAGACGAAGACCTAGAAATTGCTGGAGAGACGGGATGAGAGATATGCTGACAAGGAATGGCTTTAATATCTAGACACACGAAACTGCATGTAATATAGAAGTGAGTTGCGCATTCGTTTGTTTTTGTGTGTGTGTGTGTGTGTATATATATATATATATATATATATATATATATATATATATATATATATATATATATATATATATATATATATATATATATATATATATACATATATATATATATATATATATATATATATATATATATATATATATATATATATATATATATATATATATATATATATATATATATATGTTTGAAATTAGAGCCCCCACCCCCTTCTACAGCATAAACTAAAATTGATATGGACAAAAACAAAAGTAATTCAGAACAGGTATTTATTTAAGTTTCTCTCTGAGTATTTAATATTTCGTGTGGCCTCCATCTGCCTGTACCACAGCCTGCATTCTTGAGGGGTATGATTTCAGCAAATTGCAAAAGAGCTGAGACTCAAACTCCATTTCCCTGAGCACTTCGGTCACCTCTCTTCGCAGGTCGTCGAGGCTTGGTATACCATCATAGTTCACTGTGCGCACTTCAACACGATCCTTTAAGATACTACCAATGTTTTCACACACATTAAGGTCAGGGGAGCTACCTGGAAATTCAATTGATGAGAAGAAATCGATACCACTGTTTCGAAGCAGCTGTGTTTGAAGAGCCTTGAAACATGGTGCCTTATCATGCAAAAATGTGACTTCAACATATAACACATTTTCAGGATCTTTGAGGAAAGGAAATACTCCACCAGTAAGCACAGTTTCTCTGAAGTATTTGCCATTCCATGATTGTCCTTTTTCTTTGATGGTCCACATTAACCATTTGGCTGTGAAACAGAAAAATTCCCAAACATTCAGGAAATCTCACAACTTGGCGATAGCGCATGTCATCGCTGTTATCATCCAACTTTGCAGCCCAAATGATTTCATTTTTTAATTTGGCTTCCTGACTGTGTAAATGAAGAATTCATCTGAAGTGGCAACATGGAGAAAGTCAGCTTCATCCCAATTTTTAAGAAGTGAACCACAAAACCATGCACAGTCTTCTCTCTGTTGCTGAGTGATGTCGGGCTTGCTGATAACATGAAATGACTTGATACCAGATTTTTTCAACTCACGATATACAGCACTATAACTTCTCTTCTTTCCCCTTTTTGTTTCTAGTTCAAGCGCCAATTTACGTAAAGACTTTCCTGGTTTACCCACTGCCTCAGCTATGATGTCTTTTGACTCCTGAGAAAGGACTTCAGGCCTTCCAAGATTCTCACTCTTTTTGCTATGACAGTCATATGGATTTCTGTTCCAGTTTCTTTTAACAAAGGATTCATCTCTTTTAATGTATTTAGCAATCCAGGAACATGAAATGAAGGATGCGCCAGCATCCCTGGCCTCTCTGAAGGTTATAGCCAGGATTCGGTCAATCCATCTGATTTCCTGAGTCGTTAGCCATGACTGTATCTAACTCCGTCACTCAGTCTGAAAATACAAGAAATGTACAGAGAACCTCATAACTTTCCATTTGTTCTGTGGAGGTGGGGGGCTCTAATTTCGAAACACCCAGTATATATATACTGTATGTATATACTCGTATATATGTATATGTATATATGCGCGCACACGTGTGTGTGTGTGTGTGGTTTATGTATAAGACGCGAGGCAAAGACAATTTACCTTGGCAAAATTTATATTTACTTCTATGTTATTTCAGGGCATTTAATTAATGTTTACGCTTTAAGAACCCCATGAATATTCTGATTCAATTTCCAATCACACGATGATGGCGTCTGTTTCAACACTGGCATTGAACCACACTTCACTGATAAACTTGGTTTCAATCAGAGTCACTACCAATGAATTATGGGAATTTGAATCGATGCTGGTTCTCTTAGTTTTAGTTCCAATAATTATATCTCATTCGTTGTCACTGATGGAGCGAGCATTAATGACTACTTGGTCACGTACCTTTATATTTGCCAACATTTCTGTCAATTCCTGTTCTTAATTAGAAGTTTTATATATATATATATATATATATATATATATATATATATATATATATATATATATATATATATATATACATATATATATACATATATATATACATATATATATATATATATATATATATATATATATATATATATATATATATATATATATATATATATATATATATATAATGTGTGTGTATTTGTTTCAATGGTACTCGTTTCTTTAAATTTGTTCTCTTATACAATCTCTTTTTCACAAAGTTGTCTTTTTTTTTATTAAAATATATACTCCTCTTGACAAACTTTGACGCCATTCTTACTTTCTCTTCGCCCCCCACCCCCCAGCAATCTCTCATCCTCAAAGACACCCCTTTTAAGAAAGAAGTCGCCCTATCGGTTCAGAACATTCCAGTTCTTTTCGTCATTCTCCGTCATTTTTTGTCCTCACTTCAGTGAAACGTCGACAGATACTTCTTGGGCATTACATTTTGCTCTGATTGTTCACCTGGTATTGATAATAAGAAAGACATTTTTCTGCCAGAATCATTAGAACTTTGGGCAAGATTTGACCTTTTTCATCTTGAGATTTAAAGAAAGAAAAAGTAAGATCCTCCTATTTATGTTTATCACCTTTTCTTGTGACTTGTCTCTCTTTCTCTATAAGCTGATTTCCCTTTGGGTGTATAGCCTTTTGACTCTGCCCGTAATGGTTTTCACTTGAAGATTTAAAGAAAGAAAGGAAACAAAGAAAGAAAGAAAGGTAAACAGCGTATCCCCTTTGTCAACGCTCCCTGATCCCCTTTTGTTCTTGGACCTTTATTGGTTTCCGTCATCCTGAAAGCAGCCGTTGGAGAGACGGTAAGATCTAAGTTGAATACCCACGGAAGCTACACATAACACAATCGGGGTTTTAGAGAGTCTCGTCTTTGATGCCTGGAATTTTATGACTCTTCTATTGCGGTCATGCAGGTGAACGGGATGTTTCAGAATCGCCATACTTTTATTGTCAGATGTTGTTAAAAGGTTTGACATTAAAGTTGTTATTGTTGTTTGCATTTCTATATGTGGACCAATGTTTTTAGAGGTATTAGGTTATAATTACGTTGCCACATTTTTTACATCATTTCTCCCTTTTCAGGACTTACTTTGCCTTATCACTGAGGTACTTGACTGTTAATTTCCAGGCTTCGGATTTTAGGTAACGATTTGTATTTAATACTCAGTACTACGATAGATTTCTTTCAAAATCATAGGGGATGATTTCCAGTACGACCAAATACTTCATATACAGGTATTTTGTGTCGGTTATTTTAATATATTCATATTACTTCCATATTGAAATTGTTTTCGTTTGAAAGAAAGAATTACTCATAAAACCCTACGTGAGTCCTTATATAAAATGGTGCAAGGCAGACATTAATAAAAGATCAATTCTGAAATAAATATGCAACCATAATCTCGACAACTGAACCAACATTGACAAAGAATGAATTCATTGATCCGCTGTATTATATTTTTCAAAAGAAACAAATCGGATAATTCGAATGAATGGCAGAACAAATGATAAACTTTGTTATGTGTTTTCGACCTGAAATATGTACACAACTACAATAACTGTTTGAAGGTTCAGTAAATCTACTGAGCTATAAAGGTAATGTTCTGCATGATACTGACCGGGGTTGAAAAGGGAACATTCTCTCTCGCGCTCTCTCTTTTGTGTAATACATACCAGTAAATGTCTATAGTCCAGACTTTTAGACCAACATGTTCTATAAGGTCTCTATGGAAATTCTATAATTCTTGTATTTTCATCACCTTTTAAAGTTGATTGTTAGCAGATATTGCTAATAATAGCATATATACCAATGGTAGTATTTGTGATAATGTTGCAATCCTTATCATTCACAAGAAAAGTGGATATATTGAATGCAATATTCTAGTTATTTCATATCAAATGCTATATCATTTCCGATACCTATAATACGAATACACACATTCACACACACACGGCGCGCGCAATCTTTAGATATATCTAGACCCATCTTGTTTACTCTTCCGCAAGGTTACATTCAACTGCATTCTTATGTGTGCATGTATGTATGCACATGCTACTACAATTTACAAATGATGCTATCTTTCACTTGAAATTAGACTTAACCAAATTTCATAAACGAACGAAGACATCAGTGAAGAGAGCTTTGACATTTGCTTAAACTACAGAGTTCAGCTGTTGCAAAGCTAAGTAAAAACATTTCTTTCAGGGAGCACAAATACACCGATACAGTGTACACATACATACGTATTCATCTTTTTACTCAGACTTTAAGTTATCTCACCATAAAACAAAATAAATTCTATAAACTTGGATGTATTATAGGAATCTTTATTTTCATGAAGGTATAAAACATAATTAAAATTCAGAGCACTGTCTGTGCAAGGAATAAGTCAACAGACATTTCCTCTGCTCTTATCTGAGAACTACACCATGAAATATAATGAAATAAACTTTTCCCCTCTATTCTCCGCAGTGTGGAAACAACTAAGACCATAGTGAAACCCTAATCCTCCTCGAGAATGTATGCATGAACTTTGCGTGGCAGGTTCATGCAATCTATTTCGCAGTCATACAGTGTAAGCATAAATTATTTCCTGAGCTGGGATTGGAATTAATTTTTGTTACGTTTTATTTATGTCTTTGAAGTTCCTAAGCAAAAGGATTTACGACACTTGCGAACATGTGGATTTAAACTCCGCATTCCAAATGCAGCGTACGCGGATAAATAGAACATTGTCTCATAAAAACAAACATTATATAAATAAATATATATATATATATATATATATATATATATATATATATATATATATATTATATATATATATACAATGTGTGTGTTTCTTTGTGTGTTTCCAGTTAGATTTAAAGTAACATTGCATGGCTTAAAAAAATATTCGAAAATACATCAGAATAAAACATAATCGTAACATACTTAATTTGCATAAAAATCCATTTGCTTTTTGATGTGAGAAAAAAATTACAAAAACCCTATTTTTTCCATCATCGAGACATGCGAGGAACCTCTATATGAAACGATGTCATAACTCACTTTAAAAAAAAAAATCGCTGAGTAACCATCGATGGAATTGCTGTCCCATGGAGGACGACTTCATCAGTCGCTTTCAATAACGATTCAACAACAGAAAATAAATTGGGGGAAATTTAGTCCATTTACATATAATGGGAAGCTCGATTTTCGACGATGCCGTGATTGAAACATTTCACCTTTATTGCGTGAAGCTGCCTTCATTGCCAACTGAGAGGGTTAACTAAAAACTCAAATAATGCTAATCATATAAAATATGGATCGGAATTTTCCATATATATGGATTTTCGCACAGTTATTCTTGACGGGGAAATTACAGGATTTCAATATTTTCGGAGTCGAATCCACATACTGTCTCTCAGGAACAGACAGTGGTAAATACGCATAGCGCAAATACACTCACGCATATATATATATATATATATATATATATATATATATATATATATATATATATATATATATATATATATATATATATATATATATATATATATATATATATATATATATATATATATATATATATATATATATATATGTGTGTGTGTGTGTGTGTGTGTGTGTGTGTGTGTGTAACTGAATCACGAACATATGGAACGTGATGAATGTACAAGCAAAGCAAAATCCACGAAGGAAAGGGAATTCTCTTTCCTCCGTGGATTTTGTCTTTATATGTGTACACACACACACACACACACACACACACACACACACACACACACATATATATATATATATATATATATATATATATATATATGTAAACACAATATATCTATAGTGTACTTGCCTTATAATGTCTGTTTATATATATATATATATATATATATATATATATAATATATATATATATATATATATATATACTTATAACACTGTTTATATATATATATATATATATATATATATATATATATATATATATATATATGTATGTATATACTATGTATGTATGTATATATATACATACATATATACATAATATATACACAGTATATATATATATATATATATATATATATATATATATATATATATATATATATATATATATATATATATATATATATATATATACAAACATATATACATTATAAGGCAAATACACACACAGATATATTATGTGTGTGCAATATATATATATATATATATATATATTATATATGTATATATATATATATATATATATATATATATATATATATATATATATATATATATATATATATATATGCTCTGAATACTATCATATACAATTCAGGCGTGCTCATGAAATGTACCCTCGATATATAACCAAAGTATTTGATTTCACAACATCTCTAGTCGTTAATTTAAATTTCATAGCTCATTTTTCATTTATGCTCATGGTACCAGGTGTAAAGAGACATAGATATGATATAGCACAGAGGTCCGATAGATCTTTTCTTGAACAAAGTTGCAAGTGAGAGGTAAAATTTTAACATTACGAGCAAAACTCTCATTGGATATTGCAATATCTTAATCTTTAGGAATGCAAACCTCGCTGAAAAAGGTAAACTGGCGTAGCGAAGTATGAACCAATCGAAATATTAACCCCTTCCCTTATTCTTGTCATAAATTACAAGAGTGCAAAGGCTTGGAACAATGCTTCTAAGACCAACAGTAAATACGGAAGCAAAAACGCTTAAGACTCCGCAGCGATGTAGCGTTCATACTCACGGGAAAGGATCTTCCCACAGTCGATGCCTTCCTCTGACCGAGCTTGGCTCCACAGACAAAATGCTGAGGAGATACTCTCCCCTGGGATGGAGTGAATCTCGTTCTCAAGCCTTCACTTGAATTTCCGATGGTTGTGAGAGTAACATCTGAAGGGGATATTTAGTGCAAGAATTGCAGTGCCATTGTAATTTTTTTTTATATTTCATGTGAACGATTCTTTTTTTTGCCTAAAACTTTTAAAATGATCAAAATATTTTTCCCAGAACTTTTAATAGATAAGTTTTAATACATTCATTTTCTACTTATAAAGCAGAGATGCTACATTCATTTATAAGCATTAGCCAGCTTATTTCAGTTCAAAATTTTTTCACGATATCTGAATAACCTGAAGTCCGCCCCAGTAAAATAATAGGTAAATAAATAATGAAATAAATAATAAATAAGATTATATTCCATCATGCTACCATGACCGCAAAGAAATGCGCAGACTTTCAGGAGAGCCCTTGTGAACCTGGCTATAACCTCGGGTGTCAGGACACCGAGATGAGTAATGCAAGAGGAATTTTCACAGGATTTTTCCGCCGGGCGCATTTCATCATGGGGACAGATACAAACAAGGAAGTCACTTCCCATCATTTCCTCTTTTTTTTTTTTAAACAAACATAAATTTTCTAGAAATGGTGTACTGTACACCATCTTTCTACCAGCTGATAACAGTTCCTTTTATCATATATATATATATATATATATATATATATATATATATATATATATATACATATATATATATACCACCTGATAACAGTTCCTTTTATCATATATATATATATATATATATATATATATATATATATATATATATATATATATATATATATATATATATATGTATGTATGTATGATGTATGTATATGTATATATGTATATATATATCGAGTATATATATATATATATATATATATATATATATATATATATATATATATATATATATATATATATATATATATATATATATATATATATATATATATATATATATATATATATATATCAACTGTCACAGTAGTTGGCGGTTAGTAATGTCCAAGAACTCGGAATACAAAAAAACCCAGACTTTGGCCCTCTATAACTTTTGGAAATATTCAATCGATTGGGATGAAACTCTGCCTTTAATGGTTTCGCCCTAAGGTTCCTAATTGTGCCAAATTTCATCAAAATCCGTTCAGCCGTCCAGGAGATCCAGGTATCGATTTTTGGCATTCAGGGGATGTGGTAGGTAGTGGGCGGGGCGGGGGTGGGTGAGGGTCCTAACATATCTGTGGAGCAATAACGGTAAAAGATACAGCCGTGAAACTTAGTTTTTCTGAAAGCTCGTATTCTGGAGGGGTGCCTTTCGGGGCTTGTTTTTAGAAATAATGAATTTTAAAGTTACAGAGGGCCATTCAAAATAGCCCCAAAGTTCAAATATCCTGATGGTCAGGTACAGACTGCTCACAAAATCTGAAGAGAAGTCGTTTTCTTAACGTGTGTGAATAGTGAGTAAGAGGCTGGCTGACTTACTCTCAATTATCTATCTATATAATACTAAAACTCTGGTATACTTTTGTTTGTTTGTTTGTGTATTTACACACTAGAGCACACGGTCAAGTGTTAATTTAGCTGTGTCCTCCCCCTCCCCTTGCCTCTTCCATCCTGCTCCCTCTCCGTCTTCTATCCCCTTCCCCCTCCCATCCAACTTCCCTCCCCTCCCCTTCCCTCCCCTTCCCCCTCTATGCCCTCACATTTTAGTTGTAACAAAGATCAAACTCCTAGCAAACTGAGTAATACTAAACCTGATACTAGAAAACTACACACAGTTTGCAGCAGCAGCCTGCATAGTGTTGCGAGCAAAAAACAGCTAGGTTAAGTAAAAGAGAGTGCAGAGGATGTTTTCGTTGTAGTATATTGTATATAACAAACATAATGAAGTCATTTTACGTGTGTGGAAAATCAACTTGTCCTGGATGAAAGGAAATGCTACTGTCCTTATTTACAATATGCACCCAGTAATATATATATATATATATATATATATATATATATATATATATATATATATTTATATATATATATATATATATATATATATATATATATATATATATGGGACATTATGTTATATTTATATCGATTATACCCCTGCACTAATGTGATGAAACGGTGATTTGAGGAAGCGGAGAAGGGGCTGTGCTTGTAATCTGCATTTGTTTTTTAATTCTAATACTAATAATGTTTGATATTATTTATATAGTATTTAATTCTGAAAACTGAAGGACCTCTAAAAGAGTATTTAGGTCTGGATAGGCGAAGCTACAGAGGAAGGTGCGATTATAAAATCATAGATAATAAATCTAAATTACGTGACTATATTGGGGTAAAAGCACCGTTGACCTGGCGTCCATGTGTGCCATTATATAAGAGATCATCCACATTTTTTTGTATATATTGAATCAAATTCATGTTCATTTGCTTACACGCACACACACAGGAAACCAAGAGCTACATAACGCAGTTTGGTAATTCATTCGTTGCCATCACTGAATACGAGCTAATGCCCTTGAAAATATCTCTCTCTCTCTCTCTCTCTCTCTAATCGAACCTTCATCCCATTGTTCACTCAACATGAACAAAAGAAATATTTTCTCTACCAACGACGCTGTGTTAAAGGCCTTTTTAGTCTCTCCAAGTATTTAATATTATTCCCATATAAAAATGAGAACTTATTTTCCTATTCAATAGAGGGGCAGTAATGAGATCTGCTTTAAACGTTGGTTAAGGTTACTGACAGAGAAAGAGTAATATTAAGGCAAATGACAGTTTAGATAATTTTTGTTTCTATAGACTAGAAAATTGTAACCAACATTCAGAATCTCCTGGATGAACTCATATATATGTACGTGTCAGATTTACCACTTTTCACTTTCACACTTCAAATAATGGACGTAGAATACATGCGACATCGCTTTGTTCTCCTGAATTATTCTTTCGAACGCGTACGTCAGGAAAAAAATATTCCAAAATAGCTTCCTGTCTATCTCCTGCAATGGAAGCGAAAAGGAATTCTGTAAAAAAGATAGATGACACTTAGGTTGTCTTTCACGTCTATTCCAGTTCTGATGACAGCGGAAGAGATATTTAGTTGGGATAGCTATCAGTAAACTTGATCATAAACAGGTAACCGACAGTTATGGATTTCTTATAGTTTGCCTGACATAGCGAGACAGATTTTTTATTATCCCCAAAGGGTGATGAGGGCTTTTAATGTGTTCTTGAAGAATAATCCAGTAATAATTCACTACAATCCAGTTATAGGCATAGCATATAACATGATTATTAGAGAAAATGAATCCTGTAAAAACGGGATTCCCTCAAAACACTCACTGTACAGGTTCAGAAAAGCTGATCTTTAAACTATAATTTATTCTTCCGACTTTATTCATGTGCATTGTACATTTATGTAGGATTCTAACATTTTGTTGCACTTTGAAAATAAAGATTATTTTACCTTTTACTCTCAGTTTTTTTCAATTATTCGTAACATATCAGAACGACTTTGACAAACACTGGTTGCAAAAGAATGCAAAGCCGAGGATATCGTGTGTCATTGTTCTTCTTTGAAATAACTCTTGGTTGTTCACTGATGGGAGTCATAGGTTAATAAACAGCAATAAGCAAATCTTTGCATCCTCCTTGCTGATAATGATAAAACCATTACACACTGTAGACCTTTGTAGTGACATGCGTATCCAAAAAGTAAAGAGGGCATTGCAGGTATTATAATTATATATATATATATATATATATATATATATATATATATATATATATATATATATATATATATATATATATATATATATATATATATATGGATAATGGATATGGTTTCTTTCAATTCCTTTACGTCAGTAAATTTGTATTACATATGAATCTCTTGGTGTTTTCTTATAACCTACAAGTGTTCACGCTCAAAAAATTTTGCATTTTTGTACTTATCTCGTTAAAAACAACTACAGTGAAACACATTTTAGCCGTCATTACATAGCCCAATAGGATTCAGGAAGCGAGTTTCGGTGGCTATGAAACTCCTGCCTGATAAGGAAACTTTTTTCATTACTTCTCTTGATAAGGGATTTCGCTCTTCCGCCTTTGTTAAGTTTCCATTATATCTCCTTCAGCAGCTGATACCTTTAAGGTGTTGTTGGAAGTTTCTCAAATGAAACTCTTTATTTTTTATTTGTGCGGTTTGTTAATCATAAAAAAATTGAACAGCTAATACTTTGATGCATCACAGTCGAAAGGGAAGTTTTCCAGTGTAGCCACTTCAAACGGCACATTTAGACAGGCTGCTCCTATATGTAAGCAAAATTTCACGACGGGCAGAAGCCATCTCTTCACAAACCATATTTTTAAACCCTCTTTCTCCAGTAAGCTTTCATTCAGCCCTGAAATTTAGATGTTTCTGGTCTTTTATTTATTTTATCTCCAGAGAGAGAGAGAGAGAGAGAGAGAGAGAGAGAGAGAGAGAGAGAGAGAGAAATTCAAAAATTTCCACACCAGAGCAAAATTTTTCTGCTGAGGAGAATTGTAATGGCAGCCTAGAGCTTTTCGTTCCTAACAAAACTTTCTCGGATTAACGACCCTAACTTGCCGCCCCCCCACCTCCTAAACCTTTTCTTTATAGCACCCCCGCCACATCTCTCATATAACAGCCTTCGTTTGTAACAAAGCTGAACTTTTGTTGCAGTGGCAAGACTGGGCTTTGGAATATAAGTCACTTCTTTGTGCCCTTTGTAATTTCCTAACTTTTAAAAGGTCTCCCGAAGGTATTTCACTGGTAATTATATAAACTGATGTTTTGAATGATAATTAACATTCAGTAGTTGCGTCATTTCAGTCAATGGACATTGGTCAGGGTATTCAACTACAACAACTATGTTGTTTTTTTCAATCCAATAAATTATCGGGTAATAAAAGAACTGAAACGTATACTCACCTGACTATCTGATGTTTTTTATTCACTATTTTATTCGCGTGCTTTCTTTTTCTTTAAAGAATAATGATGGTAGAAATATACTTTTAGCATCTGTAAAGATAAAAGTTTTTATGACCGAAACTTCTCTATCAAGCTAAATGGATGTCGGTGACTGAACTGTCATCTGAGCCATGATTTCCGTTCTATAATGCAACAAAATTCTACTTCCGTTGAAGAAAATTTGTCTATAACTCATTATTGTTTGTGGACAATATTATCTACAACATTTAATTCCGTCATATTCTAAGATACATTCCCCATTATTCCACCATCAAGAATTCGATTCTCTTACTTAGCCAAAATTCGTATATTTTATTATTATTATTATTATTATTATTATTATTATTATTATTATTATTATTATTATTATTATTATTATTATTATTATTATTATTTAATTCTTTATCTCACAAAGACACATTTCTCAGTTATGCCACCATCAAGAATTCGACCTTCTTAATTAGCCAAAACTTCTTCTTCTTCTTTTAACGTGCTTTTATTCCCATTTTTGTATGGGGTAAGCACGATGCCTTCTTTTGAAGGACTTTTTGATTTGGCTTTGGGGTAGACCTGTGGTCTCGATCGGCTGCCCTGCCTGACATCGCTTAGACCCCGGTACGTATGTTTCATGTATCATACCCGACCCAACGCCCTTTCTTCCCAGCAGCGAGAAGTTATTGCGCGGGTATGGCGAGAGTTCGAGACGTGTGAGATGTTTGTTATGTTTTTAGAAGGTGTTGTAGTGGCTTTGTTTTGTGTGTGTATTTAGTCTGTAACATCCATTTGCTTTTAAGCAAACCTATCCGTTGATTACATAGATAATCCCGGGATGTCTACACGGATAGCAAAGTGTCTGCCTCTCTTGATCAGTCGGCTGCGGGTTTGAACCCGCGCCACAGACCTCTACGAAGTCCGAAGCTGCTGCTGTAACCGACTGAGCCATCGAGGCTCTCTTAATTAACCAAAACTCGTACATCTTTATATATATATATATATATATATATATATATATATATATATATATATATATATATATATATATATATATATATATATATATATATATATATATATATATATATATATATATATATATATATATATATATATATATATATATATATATATATATATATATATATATATATATATATATTGCCTATCTCAGTCATTCTATTTGACTGGGTGGACTTTATAGCGTGGGGTTCTGGGTTGCATCCTGCCTCCTTAGGGGTCCATCACTTTTCTCACTATGTGCGCTGTTTCTAGTAGCACACTCTTCTGCATGAGTCTTGGAGCTACTTCGGCATCTAGTTTTTCCAGGTTCATTTTCAGGAATCTTGGGATTGTGCCTAGTGTTCCTATGATTATGGGTACAATTTCCGCTGGCATATCCCATATTCTTCTTATTTCGATTTTCAGGTTTTGATACTTATCAATTTTTTCTCTTTCTTTTTCATCTACTCTGGTTTCCCATGGTATTGTGGCATCAATGAGTGATGCTTTCATCTCGATTTTGTCAATCAACGTCACGTCTGATCTATTGGCACGTATCAACCTATCCGTTCTGATACCATAGTCCCAGAGGATCTTTGCCTGGTTGTTTTCTATCACTCCATCAGGTTGGTGTTCGTACCACTTATTACTACAAGCTAGATGGTGTTTCTTGCACAGGCTCCAGTGGAGGGCTTTTGCTACCGAATCTTGCCTCTTTTTGTACTGGTTTTGTGCAAGGGCCGGACATTCGCTTGCTATGTGGTCTATGGTCTCTTCTTTCATATTGCAATTCCTGCATATGGGCGAGATGTTATTTCCATCTATTGTTCTTTAGACATATCTGGTTCTTAGGCTCTGATCTTGTGCCGCTGTTAGCATTCCTTTTGATTTCTTCTTGAGTTCTTCCCTCTGTAGCCACTGCCATATTTCATCGCTGGCCAGTTCTTTAGTCTGTCTCATGTACTATCCGTGCATTGGTTTGCTGTGCCATTCCTCTTTTCTGTTTTTCTTTTCCTGTCCCTGTATATTTCTGGGTCTTCGTCTACTTTTATCAGCCCTTCTTCCCATGCACTCCTTAGCCACTCGTCTTCACTGGTTTTCAGATATTGGCCCAGTGCTCTGCTCTCGATGTTGATGCAGTCCTCGATGCTTAGTAGCCCTCTCCCGCCTTCTTTTCGTGTTATGTACAGTCTGTCTGTGTTTGCCCTTGGGTGTAGTGCTTTGTGTATTGTCATGTTTTTCCTAGTTTTCTGGCCTATGCTTTGGAGCTCAGCCTTTGTCCACTCCACTACCCCTGCGCTGTATCTGATTACTGGTAGTGCACATGTGTTTATGGTTTTCGTCATGTTCTGGCGTTGAGTTTTGACTTTAGTATCGCC
>NC_089747.1:59597002-59702002 GCF_040412425.1 Macrobrachium rosenbergii
ATATATATATATTTATATACATATATATATATATTTATATATATATATATATATATATATATATATATATATATATATATATATATATATATATATATATATATATATATATATATATATATGACTTTTTTTATCACATCACCGTGATTCATATTCAATCAGTAAGCTACAAACGTCCTTTAACATCCAATTCGCTCTACCTCGGAAATAATATATTTTCATATATGTTACCGAGGGGGAATTTTTTAGTTGATAATAAGTTCGTCGTCTCGTGGACGACGAACTTATTATCAACTTATTATCAACTTATTATCCCCTTCGGTAACATATATATATATATATATATATATATATATATATATATATATATATATATATATATATATATATATATATATATATATACATATATACATATATATAATATATATAATATATATATATATATATATATATATATATATATATATATATATATATATATATATATATATATATATATATATATATATATATATATATATATATATAACAACTAGGGCGTACTCAGTGCACAAAAACATACATCACAATGGTAAAGGCAGGAATGTGGAGGTGCATATTATACTGCTTTATTCTAACGTTTTGTGATTACGTCATCATCTCATCAACGAACTCTATATATGATTAAATAGACTACAATTGTTTAACATGATAAAACAGTGGTAACTATTCTGATGATAAAAAAAAAAAATAGAAAAGGCGTAAACTTAAAAAAAAAAAACAGAAGTATTGACATCAATAAAAAAATCACAAAAATCTCATGTAAGCTAGTCATTTTTAAACCCGAACACAAAAGGAGAAAACAAAATTCGTAACAGAAGACAAACCCATTAAGAGCTTCAAAAATTCGAAAACTCGCAAAAAATACACTAATTAAAAGAGCAGATTCGCACTTAAATATAAACACAAAAATAAATAATAATCAGCACCTCAGGGTGATTTGTCAATACAAAAGCTAAAACCGCACCAAAACTGCATACATTCAGAGGCCACCGAGAATGATAACAAATCCAGATAAAAACAATGGAACAGCTGTAGTTTGGGAATTTAAAGATGAAACTCATTGTTTAATTTTCATTGTTTCTAGAATAAAAAGCTCTTTGTGATTTTTTGTCTGACCAAATGACTTTAAAATCGTCATAACTATTGGAGGTTATACATTTATTGCTGTAGTTTCGCATATTAGAATTCTCAGGATTGGACAGACGACAACCAGTTCTGTGAGTTACTCCTTTAGAAGAATCGGCCCTCACCCTGAGCAGCCGCCGCCGCTTGAATCCGATATACTACAGTATATTCCCAAATTACATCTGGGAAAAGTGTATTAAGGGTCAGGGCCGATTTTCAAAATGGAATAAGTCCTAGAACTGACTGCCGTTTGTCCCGCATATTCATACCTCTACCATTGATATATGTATGTATGTACGTATGTATGTACTAGATGACAAACACGGAGCTGCCCAGGAAAATTCTAAATGACAGTCTACGTGTAGGGGGAAGGAAAAGGGAAAGGGGGACTGAATAGGGAAGGGGGAGGGGGAAGGGGAGGGGAGGGGAAAGGGATATGGGGAGTGGGTTGTGTTGACGGCCCGACTGGCATTTCTACTTTTTTCATGCCAATGTTCACCCCTTCAAACAAATGTGGGTGAGCTGGCAGGTATTGCTGTGCTGTCTGTCCCTTTTACTCAGGTGTTACTATGATGACTGTCTCTTATCCAGAAATTACTTTGGTGACCGTCCCTTTTACCCAGGTATTACTGTTCTGTCTGTCCCTTTTATCCAGGTATTACTGTGGTGACTGTCACTTTTATCCAGGTATTACTGCAGTGACTGTCCCTTGTATCTAGGTATTACTGTGCTGTCTCACACCTTTAACCAGGTGTAACTGTAGTGTCTGTTACCTTTAACCAGGTATTACTGTGCTGTCTGTCCCTTTTATCCAGGTATTACTATGTTGTCTGTCCCCTTTAACGAGGTATTAGTGTGCTATCTGTCCCATTTAACCAGGTATTGTTGTACTGTCTGTCCCCTTTAACCGGGTATTATTATACTGCCAGTCCCTTTTATTCAAGTACTAATGTGGTGTCTGTCCCATTTATCTGGGTATTACTGTAATGACTGTCCCATTTATCCAGTTATTACTGTGCTGTATGTCCCCTTTATCTAGGTATTACTGTGGTGACTGTCCCTTTTATCCAGGCATTACTATGTTTTTTGTCCCCTTTAACCAGGTATTACTGTGCTGTCTGTCCCATTTAACCAGGTATTACTGTACTGTCTGTCTATTTTATCCAAGTATTACTGCAACGACTGTCCCTTTTTATCCAGGTATTACTGAGGTGACTGTCCTTTTTATTCAGTTGTTACTGAGGTGACTGTTCCTTTTGTCTACGCATTACTGTGGTGACTGCCCCTTTCATCCAAGTACTTCTGTGCTGTCTGACACCTTTAATCAGGTATTGCTGTTCTGTCTGTACTGTTATCCAGGTAATTCTGTGGTGACTGTCCCTTTTATCCCGGTATTACTATGCAGTCTGTCCCCTTTACCCAGGTATTACTGTAATGCCTGTCCCCTTTAACCAGGTATTATTATGCTGTCTGTCCCTTTTATCCAAGTATTACTGTGGTGACTGTCCCTTTTATTCAGTTATTATTGTGGTGAATGTCCCTGTTATCCAGGTATTACTGTGGTGAATGTCCCTTTTATCCAGGTATTACCCTGCTTTTTGTATCCTTTAACCAGGTAATACTGTGTTGGTTGTCCCTTTGATCCAGGTATTACTGTGCTGTCTGTCCCTCTTATCCAGTTATTACTATAGTGACTGTCCATTTAACCCAGATATTACTCTGGTAACTGTCCCTTTTATCCAGATATTACTGTGGTGACTGTCCCTTTTATCCAGGTGATACTGCAGCAACTGTCACTGTTATCCAGATATTACCGTGGTGACTGTCACTTTTATCCAGGTGTTACTGTGGCAACTGTCCCTTTTATCCAGATATTACTGTGGCGAATGTCCCTTTTATCCAGGTGTTACTGTGGCAACTGTCACTTTTATCCAGTATTGCTGTTCTGCCTGCCACTTTTACCAGGTGTTACACTGCTGTCTGTCCCTTTTACCAAAGTATTACTGTGGTGACTGTCCCTTTCATCCAGTTATTACTGTGCTGTCTGTCACCTTTACCAGGTATTACTGTGCTGTCTGTCCCTTTTATCTAGGTGGTACTGTGGTGACTGTCCCTTTTATCCAGATATTACTGTGATGACTGAAAAGCATTTTCAATAATATATATCTATGGTCTCGAGTACATGAAACGAGGTATGATAAACCAGTAGAGATTATTCACCACGCAAGTTACAAAGGGAAGGGGATGAGGTACGGGTTTGAAACCTACCCTATTATCTAAGTTGGGTCAAATGATGGCCATGTGCCAAATTTTGTCTAGATCGGTCAAGCGGTTCTGATTTCTATAGTGCACAAACACACAAAAAACATACAAACGAACGAACATTAACATTAAATATATATATATATATATATATATATATATATATATATATATGTGTGTGTGTGTGTGTGTGTGTGTGTGTGTGTGTGTGTGTGTGTGTGTATGTATGTATGTATGTATGTGCGTGTGCATGTCAACACTGACTTCTGTATCTAATATGAATAAGTCATTCTGAACAGCTGATAACTCATTATCACGGACTATTTTCAATCTGAAGTCCTTCAGTTTGTTAAGGATGTAAATCAGGAATGGTTCTTGGGAAGCCTAACCTTAATTAAGGTCACGCGATGTTGACATCACTCACAGTGTGTATCGTAAGTAGGGGAAACAAGTAAAAATTATTAGCTTAGGGACTAATTAGGCAGGTATGCATTCGTAAGATAATTTTTTTATAAGTGGGTTGTTTTGCGTTGCGTGGATGAAGGGTTATGATTCGTGATTTAAATGGGAAGCGACATGCAATGTTTGCAACGCTTAACTGACACTGATTTTGGAATTCTGTTAGAACATCAGATTTTTCTTAGAAGAGATTCTAATGATGTAGAGGAATTTATCACTCCCTAAGAGTAGCCTGACAGAAGTGCACGCAAAATGGAGTCCACGCACGCACACACGGGCAAACAGAAATGTAAGCTTATAAGGAACTTACACAATCATAATTAATAAACCAGGAAAACAGTCGCCGAATCCGTGGACATTTCATCCCCTTAATTTCCTAAGGGAAAACGCCACCGCTCGCGATAAGAGAGAGAGAGAGAGAGAGAGAGAGAGAGAGAGAGAGAGAGAGAGAGAGAGAGAGAGAGAGAGAGAGCATTCCTCTTCTATCAGTGAACGGCCCTTTCCTTGTTATTCGCCATAACGGTTACGATTTACACGGCAGTAAATCTTACTTAGAGTCTCGCTGTTGCCGGTAAGTAGGATGAATGATTTTCCAAACGCCATGAAAATCCCGAATGGGTAAAGAATTGGGAATGCAGAATATTAAGTCCCTCCTTTCCTCCTCCTTTCGGGAGTACTTTGACTGAGGAACGCTGTCACCCGCCACTGTTGATTAATTTGAGCAATGAGATCGAGGCAGCGACGGAAATTCAGGTTATATTTCGTTTACCATATTTGTCAGATTAATGAAACAGGAGCCTCGATGGCTCGGTTGGTAGAAGCAGCAACCTCAGACTTCATAGAAGTCTATGGCGAGGGTTCAATCCCCCCAGCCGACCGGTCAGAGAGGTGGACACTTTGCTATCCGCGTAGACACCCCGGGATTACGTATGTAATCAACGGATAGGTTTGCTGAAAGCAAATGGGTGTTACAGATTAATACACACATAAACAAAGCCACTCCAACACCTTCAAAAACATAAAAGACACCTCACACGTCTCGAACTGTCAACCTACTCGCCCAGTTCTCCTCGCTGCTGGGAGAAAGGGAGCTGGGGCTTTGGTAACATGTACACATTCGCTACCGGGGTCTAAGCGATGTCAGGCAGGGCAGCCGATCGAGGCTACGGCCTACCCCACCGCCAAATCAAAGTCCTTCAAAAGAAGGCATCGTGCTTACCCCATATAATAATGGGGAAAATGCACGTTAAAGACGAAGAAGAAAAAAAGAAGAAGATTTGTCAGATTAATGAAACAGTTGTTGGTTGAATTTCACGGAAATTGTGTCAAGTTCTGGGATGGTGAATGGGAACAAGTGACTAGATTATGGGTGAACTGTGTCTGTAACTTGATACAAAAAAAGAAGGCTCATGGGATGAAGAAAATGTACACTGACGCAGATTATTCCCTAGGTAGGATCCGTCGCCCTAGGTTAGTTTAGATCAGGGAAGGTTAGGTTAGGTTGTAAGCCTTGTAATTTCAACTGCATAGGTTTGCGGAGTCAGAAAGGTTTTACTCTTAATGATGATTTTTACCACATTTCCGGCATTATTCCGACTTCTGTACTTTTAAATTTTAATTTTAATAAGGATATTAATCATAAGTAAAATGACATCAAAATGTTAATGGAATATACTGGTTATTTTCCTTATACCAAAAAGAGGGATATATATATATATATATATATATATATATATATATATATATATATATATATATATATATATATATATATATATATATATATGTGTGTGTGTGTGTGTGTGTGTATGTGTGTGTATATATATATATATATATATATATATATATATATATATATATATATATATATATATATATATATATATATATATATCAAGGATTGAGGGCAGTGAAACAGACTGGTACATAAAAACATCTTTATTTTTGCCGACGTTTCAAGACAACTAGTCTCATTTTCAAGGCTGCAATAAAAGAATAAATATTGAGAATACATATAAAATATACAAAAATCTCTTTAAAAAACATTTGTACATAACCATAGTTCAAGCGTTGCTGGGGGTACCAACCTATATAGAAGGGAGAAGGAGGGCGACTGGAATACGGGCAAGTGAAAAGCAAGGAAGACGGTTACGACAGGTAGAGAGGGGTGGAGGAGTTTTGGGCATTCAACAATGGTACTGTCTGTTTGATAATTAACGATTCCAGAATAGAGAGTGCTAGCTCGGAAGAGGCCCTTGTAATGATTTTAAATTGATCGTATTCAATGTAATTACCACATTTTTTGGCATGCTCCCTGATATTTGAAAATTCAGGATTACTTAGTTTATTGCCCGTTCGATAGCTCACACCTTTGTGAGAATCGGCGCGAACCTTAAGAAGTCTTTCATAAGTTCCTCGAGAACACCGAGGACAATCATATTTATATACTACCCCAGACGTCATAAGGTCGCTTAAACGGTCTTTAATACTGAATAAAGAACCAATTTTCAAAGGATTCTTTGGAATTAGATTAATTTTGACGGCTCCATAATGCCTAGAAATAATTTGAGAAAGCTTTTGGCTAAAAGTTTTATCATGTACAAATGGAACACTTATAGACTTCAAGTTTGGGAACAGTTGGAATCTTGTACTTTGGCATGGTTGTCCTCTAATATTTTCCGCACATATTGAAAGAATAAGTTTGATGGAAAATAATTGTTGGTGAAAAAACAATGTAAAAATTGTATTTCCTTATTAAAAACATGCCAGTTCGAGGATAAATGGAAGGCTCTATATAAAAGAGTAGACAAAGCATTTAGTTTAAAATTAAAAAAGCAGCTACTATAAAAGTTGGATCCTAAACCAGTAAAAGTGGGTTTCTCTCAAACACTCGTGTTAAAACAGTCTGATTCTCGTGAAACTGAGACATCTAAAAGGATAACTTATTATCCTGTTCAACTTCAATACTAAATTTTATATTCGGATGTCTACTGTTAGCGAAATCGAGGAATGCTTCAGCATCAGACTGAGATCTAAACAAGGTAAAAGTATCATCTACATACCTTTGTAGAATAAAGGAAAATACTGAGAGGGCAGCTGTCCAGCAACTGCTCCTCAGTGACACATAAAAATATTTGCGAACGTTGGGCCCAGAGGGAACCCATCGCCATCCCATCAATTTGTTTAAAAGCAGTGTTATTAAAAATAAAGGCAGTGTCCAGCACAGCAAGTTCAAAGAATCGTCTAAAATCATCGGAGTTAAAATTATGGAATAAGGTATTAGGATCCGGAAATAATTTACGCATAATAATGTCAATGGTCTCTTCAACAGGGACATTTGTGAATAGAGACTCGACATCAGGCTAGCCATAAAAGTCTGAGTCTTGAGGGAGAATGGCGTTCTTGAACAAGTAAGAGTTCGTCAACGTATATTCATTTCTGGTGAGAGGTTCTAAAGAGGGACCAGAAATTTTGCCAATTTATAATTAGGGTGTCGTAGGCTGTCAGAATAGGCCTCATAGGAACACCTTCCTTATGAGTTTTAGGAGACCATATAAGACACCAGAAAGAACCACCTGTGCTAAAAAGAGACCGATATACCTCTTCAGAAATAGCTTTATTCTTTTTCAAATGATTTAAAAAGCGGTTTATTTTATCCTCGATTTTAAAAATGGTACTGAAAGCAGGGTCCCAAGTGACTGAAATTTGGTAAGGTCACTTAAAATAGTATTAACTTTATTATAATATTCATCTCGATCCAGAATGACAGTACCTTTTCCCTTATCTGGTCGAGTTATGATAATATCTTTGTTTGAAGCCAGTTTTTCAAGATTTCCAAATCACTTCTCTGGAAGAAAGGAGTCCAGCAGGTTGTTAACGACCGATAAGTGTTTTGAGCCAACTGAGAAATTTCTATTTGAACTTTATTTATATTAGCATTTAGTGGTAAGTTTTTAACCTGTGGAATAATAATTCCAACGGAAGAAAGAATTGGAATATGAAGGTCGATAATTAGGTAGGCAAAAATCAAGACCAAGTGATAGCAAAAATTCTTCTCTGCTAGACAACACATATTTGGAAAAATTAAAGACAGTACCGGAATTTTTATTGAAAGTAGGAATAGTAATGCCCAAGTTTTTAATTTTTTCTGGTGAACTCTTTGTGTTAGTGATACAAAGGTGTGAATATTTTTTATTAACAAGGTCTTTAAAAATGATAAAATCAATAATGGAAAGAATGCTACGAATAGGTTGGTACAAGGTGTCATACAATTTGGACAGTTTGGTTATAGTTTTATCTTTTACATCAATTTCCATGGCCAATAATTTCTTGGTGGTATCAGTATATAGCTGGGTATGGTACAGTGAAGACCGATAGAGTTTAAATTTAATGAACTTGGGGATGGTGTTGTTCAGCTGGCAGTATTGGAGAAAATCTCTATCAAGGCGAACTTTTGCGAGTCTTCGTCCAGCCTTCTCCAAACGGCGACATTTACTGGTTTAGGATCCAACTTTTATAGTAGCTGCTTTTTTAATTTTAAACTAAATGCTTTGTCTACTCTTTTATATAGAGCCTTCCATTTATCCTCGAACTGGCATGTTTTTAATAAGGAAATACAATTTTTACATTGTTTTTCACCAACAATTATTTTCCATCAAACTTATTCTTTCAATATGTGCGGAAAATATTAGAGGACAACTTCATGCCAAAGTACAAGATTCCAACTGTTCCCAAACTTGAAGTCTATGCCAGTGTTCCATTTGTACATGATAAAACTTTTAGCCAAAAGCTTTCTCAAATTATTTCTAGGCATTATGGAGCCGTCAAAATTAATCTAATTCCAAAGAATCCTTTGAAAATTGGTTCTTTATTCAGTATTAAAGACCGTTTAAGCGACCTTATGACGTCTGGGGTAGTATATAAATATGATTGTCCTCGGTGTTCTCGAGGAACTTACGTGGGTTGCACCCAAAGACTTCTTAAGGTTCGCGCCGATTCTCACAAAGGTGTGAGCTATCGAACGGGCAATAAACTAAGTAATCCTGAATTTTCAAATATCAGGGAGCATGCCAAAAAATGTGGTAATTACATTGAATACGATCAATTTAAAATCATTACAAGGGCCTCTTCCGAGCTAGCACTCTCTATTCTGGAATCGTTAATTATCAAACAGACAGTACCATTGTTGAATGCCCAAAACTCCTCCACCCTCTCTACCTGTCGTAACCGTCTTCCTTGCTTTTCACTTGCCCGTATTCCAGTCGCCCTCCTTCTCCCTTCTATATAGGTTGGTAACCCCAGCAACGCTTGAACTATGGTTATGTACAAATGTTTTTTAAAGAGATTTTTGTATATTTTATATGTATTCTCAATATTTATTCTTTTATTGCAGCCTTGAAAATGAGACTAGTTGTCTTGAAACGTCGGCAAAAATAAAGATGTTTTTATGTACCAGTCTGTTTCCACTGCCCTCAATCCTTGATATGTCTGACTGATTTGCTGTCCTGCCTGTATCCCCTATATATATATATATATATATATATATATATATATATATATATATATATATATATATATATATATATATATATATATATATATATATATATATATATATATATATATATATATATATATATATATATATATATATATATATATATATATATATATATATATATATATTGTATGTATATATATATCCCTCTTATGGTATATGGACCCAGCGTTCGACTCTCCGAGCCGCCAATGAAGAATTAGGGAATTTATTTCTGGTGATAGGAATTAATTTATCGTCATAATGTGGTTCGGATTCCACAATAAGCTGTAGGTCCCGTTGCTAGGTAACCAGTTGGTTCTTAGCCACGTAAAAATAAGTCTAATCCTTCGGGCCAGCAGAGCTGTTAACCAGCTCAGTGGTCTGGTTAAACTAAGATATACTTTTTTTTTGGTATATGGAAAATAACCAGTCCATTCCATTAAAATTATCAGTTGCTCAGAATGACTTATTCATATTAGATACAGAAGTCAATGTTAACATACGCAACACACGCACGCACACATACATACATACATACATACATACATACATACATACATACATACACATATATATATATATATATATATATATATATATATATATATATATATATATATATATATATATATATATACATACAGTATATATACAGTATATATATACCCTTGCAAATTTATCCGTTCAAGAAGAAAATCTCTCAGATAAACTAAGATATAAATATTTATAAGAAACTAGACTTGACTAGAAATAAAGAAAATTCTAAGAGTTATCGAAAAGTAGGGTTCTCCCTCCAGACAGCCCTAATCTGAACCTCCTTATAAGGTAATGATGTGTTGGTCCATATCAGTCTTGAGTACGTGTTGCAAATCTAAGTTATTCGGACGATATTCTGACAAGCTTTCAGAATTTAACATCTGCGTACATTACTTTCATTATTCCAATATGTTACTTTAAAATCCGGTAGCAATTAAATTAATTTCTTTATCATGAGCTTCCAAAACTATCCGCTAATATAATTTTTGTTCCAATTGAATTCCCCAGTTCTTTTTAATACCCTTTCATCTGCTTTTATGACCTATAGAATTCTTATTGTTAAAACCAGTTATCTTGAATATTCTTATTTTAACGACAGCAAAAGCTAGTAATGCTTTATTTCTTCTGGAACCTAACCGTCAGGAAAGAAAAACAAAGAATTTGTGGAAGTATCACCATCAACGTGCACAGTGTCCCTCGCATCTATGAAGATACATGACCAGAGGGCTCACATAGATCCCATGTGGAATATCATTATTCATATCATTTAATCCAGCAAAGGCTTCCCTTAGCTATCTACATATTTAGAACGACAAGGCTAAATTCTTTCTCCATCATATTATTTGGAATAATGTTCAAAAGCAAACAAATAAATTATGAAAGGTTCAATTCTCCTCTAACAGGAGATCTATTAAATAATGGTTTGTCTTCAAGATAACCATTTCAATTTGGTGCATGCTAATTTCAGGTTTTTCTTGCTCTTCCTACCGTGAATGGTAATATTAGTATGACAAATTATTCGTTGCTTTCCGTGGCAAGGATTGTTCGCGTTATGGTCATGCATGACCCTTAGGTGGTGAAACTATTACCCAAAGAAATTAATTTATTATTACTGATAAAATGTTCAAACAATGCATCCATTTATTTTGTTTCAAATGTCTTAAAATATTGGAGAAAGTTTAACTTTAAATTATTATTATTATTATTATTATTATTATTATTATTATTATTATTATTATTATTATTATTATTATTATTGCTGATTTAATGTCCAAAATGATATACGCATTTATTTTGTTTCAAATGTCTTTTAAAATATTGAAGAATACTTAACTCTGAAAATATTCTGAAGCTTTTGGAGATACAATGTAAAGAAATATTATTTCTGGCTCTTAAACAATCAAGTGTCACTTTCAAATAGAATTAATTACAATATATAAAAATTAATTACAATATATAAACACTTTAACACCATTTTGTGTTACAGGAGAGTACGAAAGTGGTACTGAAGTTACTGTACTGCTTTAATAGTTGTCTTCATAACTAAAAGAAAATTAATATTACCTTTATAAACCTTTAGTCATGGCAATATGAACATAAAAGGTCTTAGCATTTTTATTTCCGGAATCACATGAAATCAGATTTCGGAAAATCATTCCAGGTATGAGTAAAAACTGATGAATATTTCAATTCAAGTTCCATGAACATTTTAGAAATATTATTTTCCTTTTCTTGTAGTTGATTCCCTGGAGAGCATTTCTTAGAAGCTGCAAAATTTATTTGACAAGTTTCTGTGAAAAATGTGAGGAATTTTACCTTTTTGGAAATGACATTGGATTGTGAGGAGAATTCGAATATTTATTATCTACTCAGAGACACTCCAGCAAATGAAGGCTAACCTTGGTTTATTGACAATTTTGTATTATTCCCGGAATCAGTTTTGTTGCAGAGGGCTTTCTGATAATATATTTTGAAATATCACGTCACAAACTTTTTGTTAACAGAAATTTTTACTTTCATTTCCTTACTGATGTTGATCTTTCCTTATACATTAATACACCGTTAGTTCTTTCCTTTTAAATTCCTATATCACAAAAGTATTTCTACATTTTTAATCAATTTCATTCTATGTACTCTGAGATTTTCCGAATAAAACTCACTAGAGCCAGCTTTTATTGGTAGAAAAGGTAAGAAATTATTTCGCTTCTGGAAGGTTTCTGAGCTTCCAAAACTATTGAAAATGATGATTAGAATTCATATCGTCTAGCAACACCCTCTAGGGTCAAGAAAAAGACTGAATGTTATTCTAGTGAGATCTATCATGAAACTAAGTTTTATGACACCGTAAAGAGTTACCAATTTATGATCACTTATTTTGTTAAGTATTATCTTTATTTATATTAGCAACATGGTCGGTAATCTTTGTACAGGAGACGCAACTCAATAGTCAGTTCCCCATTGCACTAAACGAAGTGATATGGAACGCTGCAGCATCGAGATGGCAGTTGGCTGTGAAAGTCAATTTCAGGTGTTAGTTGAGGTTAAAATAGGAGAAAATACCTAATAAGAAGGGGTAAGGAATGCAGGGTCGTTGGACCAAGTCATAAATAAATTAAATACTGTATATAATTTGTACCAATGTATGTTTCACGAAGTACATATGATACGTGCACAGTCTATGCATGATATACACAATCTTCCTATTTACTGTACATTAGCTTATGAGTCGTACAAAACATCAGTGCACAGGTTCGAGTACTGATGGATCTACATCTGTCTGTCTATCTATCTATCAGCCTTAATGTGTGTGTGTGTGTGTATATATATATATATATATATATATATATATATATATATATATATATATATATATATATATATATATATATATATGTGTGTGTGTGTGTGTGTGTGTGTGTGTGTGTGTGTGTGTGTGTGTGTGTGTGTGAGGTGAGTGTGAGAGAGAGAGAGAGAGAGAGAGAGAGAGAGAGAGATTAAAGAAGTGAAAAGAAGACAAATACAGAAAAAAAAAACGACGCCTGTCACCTTTAAAACTCGCTAGAACATTTCCGCTTCATCTTACGATCAAGGTGTTGTTCCCATGAACACAAACACAGCATAAAATAATATCTCCTCTTTCATTATCATTCTTCTTCGCAGATGAGCCCCTGTCCAATCGCCATCTTGTAATGATTCACCCGAGTATACAGTATATAGCCAGCCCAAGGGCGTAGATCCCAATGTTCTCTTTGGTAAGCAGGATTTACAGCGTCGAAACACTATGAAAATCCCGAATAGGCTGAGGGATTTGAAACGGGGAGGAGACGTACAAGGTTTCTCTGTTTACGAATTCCAGAGAGAGTAAATGCGGGATGATCCCTGCGCATAAATTATTTTAGGTATGAGAGGCGGGCTATGTTTGGCATGCGTGGTTCGTTTGAAAGGCTGGGAAGAGCGAAGGCTTTCGCTTCTCACTAACTGATTTAAGGGGCGTTCGGCCTATCCTGGCAACAATCAGTCTAAATCTTTCAGATCTCTTTCAGACCGCTATCTGTCCTAGCCTTTTAGACTGTTACCAATCCAAGTCTTTTTAGAGAATTACCAGTTCAAGTCTCTTGGACAAATACCAGTCCAAGCCTTATAGATCGTTACCAGTTCAGGACTTTTAGAATGCTGTCAGTCCAAATCTTTTATACCATTACCATTCCAAGCATTTCGAGCGTTACCAGTCCAAGGCTTTTAGACTGTCATCAGTCCAAATCTTTTATACCATTACCAGTCCAAGTTTTATAGACTATAACCAGCCCAAGTCTTTTAGGCTGTTACCAATCCAAAAATTATAAAGCTTTGCCAGTCCAAGTCTTTCAAACTGTTACCAGTCCAAGCCTTCAAGACCATCACCATTCCAAGCCTTTTAGACTGTTACCAGACCAAATCTTTTACACCACTTCCAGTCCAAGGCTTTAGTAAAAGTGACTAAACAAAATTCAAACTGAAAACAAAAAACTTTCTCGAACTTTTCGATAAAAAAAAAAAAATAAATCTTGACAAATCATAGAACCTTAAATTCTGTTCGTATCTTTCACGAGTCGTTCCTTTTTTTTTTTTTTTTTGTCTTGTGTGCTTGTTTGTGTGTGTGGGTGTGTGTATGCGTATATATGTATAAATATGTGTGTATCAGTGCATGCATGTGTGTGCATTGCTTCTACCACAGGAATTTTACTGGAATGGAAAATATGAACTGAGTACATGTCCCAGACCACTGTCTCAATTGCCCTTACTTAAGGAACTCCCAAACTGAGCCAAGAACATTACTAATGATTATTGATGTTCATTCTTTTTTCTTTTAAATCTTTTCTGAATATGTTCTGTAAAAAAAAAACTACTGATGACCTGGATTTGTACTGATATTACCTTTTGTAGCTGGGTTATAGAACCAGTCAAAAAATACAAGATTTTTTCATTCAAGTCTGCTAAAAATAAATATCCATATTTCTAGTCTTGGTATCTATATAATTTGTTCCGGCGCTTGTTTCTTTTTTTGAGAACATTTACTTTATGTTGGTATATGAAGCAAATGAAGTTTCAGAGTTTTCAGCGAAAACTTCAAAACTTCTAGTAGTTATAGGATACATGTGTCAGTGACTGGCGTTTTGTTCTTGCGTGACGCTCTTACTGCATACTTCCTTTTTTATTTATTTACTGTCTTTTTGTATTTCATTTAGGGGTGCGATTGTGAACACACTGCTTTTTTCGTTTACGTTTAGATTTCACGTGCAATAAAAGTATGTCTTTTCGTCCAGGACACGTCACACCTAGACAGCAGCATAATAAAATCATAGAATATTTATTTTTACAGGCTGTGAAACAAAACATAAATTTTCAATTTTTAAAAGGAATTTAGCTGCATATTAGCAATGTCTCTATTGACCCTCCTGGATATGTTATATCAAAAATGATTATCGAACGGAAAATAAAGTGATCTTTGTGAACTCTACAATTTTTAGTGGCTATGTTTCTAATCTATTAAAATAAATCCGTTAATTCCTTAATTAATTGCTTAATCACCATGTTTCCCTAACGTTCATTCCAGGCCACTTGCTTTGGCGGCATAAACTCTAAACCACGCATTTAGAGCCTAAGCTCTCCTGATGCAAATGACCCGGAATTAATTAATTACTCTGGTTGGCTGAGGACAGGCATTGGTGCAATAACGCCCTGATGTACTTCAACTCCTCTCTCTCTCTCTTATTCTTAGTTTTATTACTGTGGTTTATCCAAGTTTATATACATGTCAAACAAAACGTTACACCAATAAAGATTTAAAAAATAATATATATATATATATATATATATATATATATATATATATATATATATATATATATATATATATATATATATATATATATATATATATATATATATATATATATATATATATATATATATATATATATATATATATATATATATATATATATATATATATATATATATATATATATATAAGATCATCCTCTGGTTTTATAGGAGAAAAATTCTTTTTTGCTGAAGTTTTACTGAAGTTTACAAGCAGTTCTTGGCTTCCAGCTCTACGATTTTGGCAGCTTCCAGCATGCGAAGGCGCCAGGGTGTGTGATTTGACTTTTTTTTTTTTTTTTTTTGCTTCCAATGAGTGCATTTTCTGTTGCCAGTGCCAGGAGTTTGTTTTTTCAAGATTCCTCCTCTCTTGACATTTTGGCATATATAGATTTTTTCTTCATGGTCATTGTCGTATTTATTATAACGAATGAATTCGAATTGTAAATAAGAATCGTATTTAATTCTATTGTATGACAAGTTTTAGCGAAAACCAGGGCCTTTCACATAGTAAATGGTATATCCATTCTTTTGTTAACTTATCTTTTAGTCTTTCGATCAACAGTAACGCACAGCGTCGGACGTTATTCGAGAATATCCAAGAAAAATTTTTCATTAGTTATAGAATTTCTATTGACCTGAATGCTTTACACCTACTGTATAGCTGCAACACTAATGTTGAACAATCAATCATTTTGAATAAGCTGAATTATCATTCTTTTCCTAGTTAGTTTCTGACGCAGATAAATTTCATATAAGTTTCGGTATATTTCATGGTGTTTTTGGAAAAAAAAAAAAAAACAATTATGGTAAGGAGACTGTAATCAACCACCTTCACATCTCTAATTGTTTCACTGATAACTTCTATGAATTAAAACTATACATTTTTACCCTTCCTCTTATTTTCCAAATAAAATTACCATCGGTTTTTTTTTTTTTTTTGGGGGTTCTTCTTATGTTTATCCAGACACTCAACACCCCACCATTTTACTATTATATCATTCAGTGATAAAATTTAAATTTTTTTAAACACACCAACTATAGCAACTACACCAGTATTGGATATACTATATGTCATACTTTCCATGCAACATACCCTGTATTTAAAATTACAAGATTTAATCTAACAACTCCCACACAATTTGCAATTGAATTAAAAAAAATAGACACACTTCACAACTGACTCGTTCTACATGTCAAGGAGAAATGAGAGATCTCTGATCATTTCATATTACATTACTTACTAGCTTGACAGGTAAAATTGAATAAACACATCAAATTGCAAATGATTCTCCACGCTTATTGATTGAATTGCATGCCAGTGTGTAATCAGTTGTTCAAATATCCATAAAAAGATAAGAGCCAATAACTGCATTAAACAATGTTTTCTTTCTTTAAGATTATTCTTTGAATTTACGCTAAAACAGGAAGTACCCATGAATTCAAGTTAGTCACAAAAGAAGGCTGCAGTATCTCTGCCATGAGGATGTCGATTGATACCAGAGGAGATTCGAGTGGCTCCTGGCACACACTGCGGTCGCATAAACATTTTGACGAGGTCATAAAAGTGGTCCGGAGCGATCCGCGGAACCCCAGTCTCTGTATCCCATTCCTCACGTACCTCTTCCCCCCTCCCACACCCCTCCCCGACTACCTACCACCACCAATTTCTCAGGCACTGTACAGGCTGTGTGGGATTTGCGGTTTGATCAGCCACGATGGCTTATGTCACGAGCGAAACAATTCAATCCTAAGGCTGTTTACGGGCCGCGCCAGCTATAAATGACTCGCAGTCTTCATTTGGAACTGTTTAGTGGCTGTTTAAAGAGCTGACCTCGATTTTAAGACTTCAATTTCTCCGAAATGGCTAATGTTGCATCGCCAGTGTGTGGGTTCCTACCGTGAAATCATTTCTATTTTCTTCTCATTCTTAGATTTTATGTTACTGACGGTGTGGTGTGACCATGAAAAATTTTGTAAGCTGAAGCCTCTGCCGAAGATGAAATACATATTCACAAACTCGCAGTGATAAGATTATTAAAAAAATAGTAAAAAATCAAAGATTAGTTAATAAATAGTAAGCATTCTAAAATCACGAAAAATATTTTATATTTTGTATTTGAGTGTTTGATATATAAAAAGTTTGTGGCACATAAGTATAACATTAAAAAACCACTTTAAGTTTATAATGCTCTATGAAAATGGTATACATAATTATAGGTCTTATTAACACATAATGTTCCACAAATAAATGATTATTCTATATATAAAAAAATCCTGCAAAAGCGCCAAGATTTCCACTCAATTAAAGACGGTATTTCGTTGACTGTCAATAAAAAAAGTATCTGGTTCACTCTCACGGAACCCAAATATATTACAGCAATATTTTAGTTGATTTGGCATATATATATATATATATATATATATATATATATATATATATATATATATATATATATATATATATATATATATATATATATATATATATATATATATATATATATATATATATATACATATATATATATATATATATATATATATATATATATATATATATATATATATATATATATATATATATATATATATGCATATATATATATATATATATATATATATATATATATATATACATATATATATATACATATATACATATATATATATATATATATATATATATATGTATGTATATATATATATATATATATATATATATATATATATATATATATATATATATATATATATATATATATACATATATATATATATATAGATATACATAGTATATATATATTTCCATCAGGCAGAGAATAATTATTTTGCAGCGCCCGAAATGAATCATGATTCCACTTCAAATGCTTCCGAAATTCACATAATTTGCCGCATTTCCACATTTCCCCAACAACCCGGAGAGTCCGAATTCGCTGCTGTTTTGAAATGTCGGGACATTCATCCAAGTTGACGACCTAAATCATGATGGGAGCAGCGGGTAAATGATTAACATTTTATTGTCGGTTAATCTCCTCCGCTCTTTAGCTCTGTTCTGGGCTCTGCATGCGGATCACTGTGGCGATTATTATATATATGATATTTATATTAATGCAAATATATATCATATTCCATTGTGCCTATACTTATTTCCCTTTGTGGTCTTATTATCGTGTGTATTTATGTTCGGGTCAATTTTTCGAATTTATCCTACTTATAGACTGTCAATATGCATAATATCTTACCATCAGGCAGAGATTCGTTATTTTGCAGCGCCCGAAATGAATCATGATCTGATTATTTCAAATTCATTTCCGAAATCTGATCTAATTTGCTTGTGTGTTTACCTTTATTTCCCAAAACCCTGAGGAGAGTCCGAATTAGAACCGAAAATGTTTTGAAATGTCGTGGACATTCATCCAATTTGACGACTTTAAAATTATGATTGGGAGCACGGGTAATTAAAACTTTCATTTTATCGTTTGTTCTTCTTTCTAATATCTGATCTCTTCATGCTGTATTTCCTATTATTGTTTCTCTGTATGCGGATCACTGAGCTGATTATTCCAAGGCCATTGCGGTAATGATTATTATTAGTAGTGAATTAACTGCAAATGTGTCACTTTTCATATTCCATTGTGCCTGGAAAACTTATTTCCTTTTGTGGTCTTATTTTCGTGTGTATGCTTGCATGTTCGGGTCAATTTTTCGAATTTATCTTGGCTTATAGACTGTTCAATATGCATAACGTGTCTGTACACTTCAGTTTACAGATTCGTTATTTTTGGTTTACTGATTAGTAACTTCGTTTCTCTGATTATTTTTGCAAATATTTCATTTCCACATCTGATCTAACCTTCCTTGTGTGTTTACCTTTATATCACTAAGAACTGTCTCCCTGAGGATGTTGTACAATTAGAACCGAAAATGTTCAAGCGAAGGTGGAAGGCATTACAGCCTTAAAACAATTTACCTTGTACTTTAATAATTTATCTAAATTTCTACCTACTTTATATATTAAAACTGTCAGTTTATCTTTGATTCTTCTTTTCTAATATCTGATCTCTTCCTGTTGTATTTCCTATTATTGTTTCTCTGCATATGGCCCTGAGCTGAAATTAAGGATATTATTATTATTATTATTATTATTATTATTATTATTGTAGTAGTAGTAGTAGTAGTAGTATCTACTGTCATTTCAATGAAATGAACACCGTATTCTTTGGAAGTTGGAATTTCAAGTTAATGACCCCTGTATCTTTAACTATATGAAAAGTGTTTATATTTTGAATAACCTGTTTAATAGGGTAATAATTATAATAATAATAATAATAATAATAATAATAGATTCACAATTTCGTGAAAAACAATCTGAGTAATAAAATCCACAATTATATAGTAAATATATTACTATGTAAAAATCAAAGACTTTCGAACACCTGAACGGTGTTCCTCATCAGTGTTAACGTTAACACTGATGAGGAACACCGTTCAGGTGTTCGAAAGTCTTTGATTTTTTACATAGTAATATATTTACTATATAATTGTGGATTTTGATTACTCAATAATAATAATGCTATGTGTGCAATAACTGTATATATTGTGTACTTGATTCCAATTAATTACCTAGAACCTACCGAGGTAAACTTGGCCTTAACCTGCAAAATTAAAGAAAATTTTATTAAGAAACGAGTGTTTCAGAAAAGCGATGCCAAATCCTTGTTTTCCAAATGATAGGGAACCCTCTTACGATTGTGACCACCGGGAATCACAATATTTTTTTTATTGGTGTCCAGAACTTGAAACAACAACGTCTCTCTCTCTCTCTCTCTCTCTCTCTCTCTCTCTCTCTCTCTCTCTCTCTTGGTGTTTTGTGTTATTTTGCAAATGAAAATTAAATTATGAGATAGTGAGTCTGAGGTTCTGTATCCCATTCATTTTCTTCAGAAAGACAAACCTGACCTTACCAAAATTAGTGGCTTTTTACATTTTAGCATTAGATATATATTTTTGGTTACTGCAAAATCTGTGTAACAGAATTTCTTTCGACGCACCTGTATAAATATGTTAATTGTTAAGAATTATATAAGCACAGAGAGATGTCAACCTACATCAGTATAGGCAATCAATGACACTTATAAAAAGAGTATATTTTTGGAAGTAGCCTTTATATACTCATTACAAATTCAATATCACTGGCCTTTTTAGCACCTACTATGAATTTATGCTTCCAGCTGTCCAAAATTCGTAGGCATTCCTCTCCCTGAATCATTTACTCAACTCGATGTAAATAAGATACGCCAGGAACACCGCATTTTATCTGAATGTGAGCTGCAAAAAAAAAAAAAAAAGAACCTTGCTACAAAACAAACAATTCGGTTCCACACTTTCAAAATGTGTTTTTATAGTAAGTTTTGTTAGAGTCATTGTGTAAATCAATGACAGGGTATTTACGAATAGCTGGATATCATAACTGCGACGAAGGAAATTATCATGCTTTTGCAGTGAGGACGTATATTAAAATCATTCATAGCAGTATGGCAACATAACATTTAAATACTTATGCATCAATATCGTTGACAACTTCATTACTCAATCATGTCGCTTGAAAAGATTTTACTTATATATTCTTATATAAAAAAAATTAATAATTCAAATTTAAAACTTGAATTACTTTTATACATCGGAACAATTGTTACTCATTATTTGTTTGTTAATTTTATAACATTATTTACATTTAAATTTATATGAACTGACATTTATATCTCAGTTTCTTCTCATCTTTACCTACACTGTCGTTGTGCATAACACTAAATCATGAAGGCAAGCAGCGTATATTTCTTTTTCAGATAGGAAATATTCCCTAGCGGGATTCGTTACAGTATTGATTCACCTAACATCCCCAGTACAACACTGTACATTTACCGTCCTCAGTTCCTAGTGAAGGCTATTTCAAATACATCCTCTTTCTGCTCTACCTATTTCTAAATAAATTGCTTTTTGAAAACAGCATTCCAACTGAGATAAGATACATTATTTTACTTGATGCTGAAGTCATTTCCATTGCTTACTCTGAATTCTGTTACATAAATTGTTGTAAGATGCTTTGATTGCGACACACTTAACCTCTGCCTCACTCATATCAAAAGTAACATTAGCCCCATATGTTATTGCTAAGCGAATCCACTGTCCCTTAGTCAGGTGAGATTTAGATAACTTTCTGATGGTTGGAGCGAATTCCTGAACTTCAAACCGAGTCATTTTTCTAGTTTACTCAACAGGAAGGGTTTACAATTCACTTTTATATGGTTATTCTCCTACCAAAAATATATTCCTAACACCACCAGTACAAATCATAAACCAGAGTGATATTCTGTTTAGTTCTCCTTAGACAATGGGCACCAATTAATTTAATTTCCCTGGTCTGGCTAACAAATCATTTGAATTAATTTCCCGGACGATGGACACCAAATCTTTTGATTTAATTTCCCGGGTCTGGCCACCAAATCTTTTGTTACGAAGTGATCAAGCACCTGGTTATTACACAAATAGGCCAACAAATCTGTTGTGCAAATGATAATACCAAAAGTTACCTCACATCGACCAGATACTTGAAACCTCACAACAAAGAGTCGACTGAATCTATAAAGGTACAATGATCCCATAAACTTACTTATCACTGGAGAAAATCAATGTAACTTTATCAAGTTATGGATGAGGTAACAATTATTAAGTCATATCCAGATTAGTGGAATATGGGTTTCACCTCAACCAGCACTGTAGCTGTCTCTCTGGTTCTATTTTACCTAGATAAGTCTCAGGTGAACAAACAGATACATCACTTACCTTATACACACTCATTAATGTCTGTAAGTACTGGTAATCAAAATGAAACGCTGTTTTAAAAACTTTAAACAAACAGGTTTATTTCTAAGTTCAAAAGTTATATGTAAAGTGTACAATCTCAAAAGATTTACCATTAACAGACAACAGTGTAAGATTTAAGTATCTCTTAATCAAGTTTAATTCACAAAACTTTGCTTTATCAAGAAAACAATCTGGTTATATAAGAACCAAACTATTAGCTATCACTTAAGTGCCAAGCTTTTACCTGATTCAAGAATTACAAACAGTCACCAAAATATTACTGATTGAAATCCACATAACATTTTCCAGAAATCTCTACAACAGGTAGGCACTAACAAAATGCTAAGAAATCGCCAGTAAAACACGGCAACAATAAAATCACAATAATATGATAGCACAGACATATAAGAATGTGATACACAAAAATAAAAACACCACAATCACCAATAATGTGTTTAAAAATTACATCAATCTTTTATATAACTTTCCTTATAAAAAGAAAAGTTAGACTCACGTCTTTCTAAGACTTATTCAAACACAACAATTCTCTTTTACCAAGAATATCCCTTAACGAAACTCAAGTCACCACATCACCTTTAGTAAATATTACACCAATATATATGTCCTCTTCAACACTTGTACAAAATAATATTCCTGAACCCTTCTACAAAATTAACACACTCCCGGGGTGAGTTTAACAGAGCTTTTACAGACACTATTACAGAGAGAGGTCTGGGTCTAATGGCTCTTTCTAATAGACTGCTGATGCCGTTTAGGAGACACTGGTTTTTAATCTCGTAGGCCGAGAATACACATAGGGTGTTCACAGAGAATACACATGTATGAATACACCTACACACACGTATACAAAGTATACTTGTACACACGATCAGGCTCGAAGCAAAACTAACCTTATCGCTTATGATTAACACTTCCTGGTTCAGGGTTTACAAAACCATTTGTCAGCCTGAGGCAGCTGGGCAAACATTAGATACGAAATAACACCACTTATTTGCTATTTCTCTATCTCTCTTTCTTAGATTACGAACAGAATAGGCATAGGCAGAGTTAATAATGGCGGAATAAGCACACAGTGATAAAGACATAACAGTTAACTCGCCGACTGGGTGACAGCTCATCACAATAACAAAGTGGATGCTTTTAGACCAAAAGCACCTGATCAAACACAGAAGTGAGCCTTTTCTCTCTCTCGGCAGACAGGATGTAGCGACCTGATAAGCTTTTCAAAATACAATTTCAAAAGATTAAACAAAAAAGGAAAAATTATCCCATAAAATCATAAGTTTACATAACACAGCGTATCTGTAAGAAAAGACATTCTAAAATCACGTCTTCACAACAAATGATGAATCTTGCAAGCAAAAAATCAAAAATTTTCACAGAGACATCATAAACACTTACAAAATGGTTATAAAAATTATATCACCTTATAATATATATATATATATATATATATATATATATATATATATATATATATATATATATATATATATATATGTATGTATGTATGTGTGTATGTATATATATATATATATATATATATATATATATATATATATATATATATATATATATATATATATTTCTATACATACAGATCTATATTAACTCAGATGTGGTTCCAAAGCAACAAACATATCTCCAACAGCTGCTTATTTTGTTACTAGCTCACTACAATTAAAATTTTATCAGAAAACAAGTAGGCACTCTTGAAATAAAATTTGCATCAGTAAGTTATATTTTTTTAAATGTTTCCTTATGATAATATCCATTTTTATTCTCCGTTATTCGTTTTTTTATAATAATAATAATAATAATAATAATAATAATAATAATAATAATAATAATAATAATAATAATAATAATAATACCTAAGGATTAAACGTTTTTGAAGCCTTCCCAAAAATCACAACAGAAAAGAGAGAAGTTAAGACGAGAGAGGAACAGCCCAAAATGATTTCAGAGGTAGTCTACCCACACAGCAAATCTCGTAAAATATTCCTTCCAATAGGCGTTATCCAATATGCTATTTTACTGCCTTGCTTTATATTCAGTATGCAAATGATTTGTAGGACATCCGCGATAATCTCATTATCGCAGCTCGAACTACTGTCAATATTCATCTGGCTCTTCCAAACCCAGGTCTCTGTTGAAATGAGGTTCAGCAGTCATTGTTAATTGACCAACACTTTCCTCCTCACAAATCTCGAATTTAGGACATTCGGTCGTTTTGTGAGCAGCGAGAAAACTGTACTTGGACTCATTTTTTTTTCTGGATATCCACCAACTTGATTCATATTCTTATTTGGTTTTAAAAATAACATTAGAATTTAAATAAGAGATATTAGGTTTTAAGAATAAGCTCTTGAAGCTCTCCTTTTTCTCGTCATCACCCCACCCACAACGGTTCTGTTCCTTGAGTGATGATAATTCCAGTAATTATAATACAAAACATAATGAATTTATCAATGAAGGCTGGCGAGGATTATACGTTACTCACAATTGAAATGAAACAAGGAATATTACGAAATATATCTTAAAGATCTTAATAAGTATAATTTACATATGCATTTTTCCTGTGAGGTTATAGATTGTTAATGCCGATTCCAGAATTGTAAGAACATTTTAATTTAGGATTTTATGCCTAAAGTATTGGTCCATTAAAATCGCTGAGGCAAGATTCCCTTGTTTCAAATAGATTGCGGGTCGGTATTACAATTAAGAATGCAAAATGAAAGAAATATTTATACAAATATGCATGAGTCGTGGGTTGGAAAATAGTTGTTAGGATTTTTTATGATATACTTTGACTTCCTCTTTCATACTGTTATTTATTACATCATAATGGAACTCATATTCATATAGACATAAAAACACATCTACCACAATAGCTACAAGATTAATCACTTGAATCATGAGAAGACTGATTGAAAGGACTAATGTTAATCACTGTTATTCACCACAATACTTAAAATAAGAGGCGGGAGGGGGAAATTACTTATCACAAAACTTTAAACCATCTATTGAAATATTCCATATATGTGAGATGTTTTGGAAATAAACAAAACTGGAATTATATAGCATAATTCCTCTTTTCACTCTATACCTAAACTCTCTCTCTCTCCTAAAAGCATAGCCTATATTTCTAAATCATCTTGCTCTTCACATTAGACTTAATTCTTTCATTTATAACTATGAATCAGTTGTGAATTAGCAAGTCCTCAAAGCGTTATGTTCCAAACGTGGACTAATTCTACATCACTAAGTGTTTTATCCACACTACTGAAAAAAACTATCATTATTTACTGATTTTCAAATAAAAATACAGAAAAGAATACACAATATATATATATATATATATATATATATATATATATATATATATATATATAAGGGATATATATATATATATATATATATATATATATATATATATATATATATATATATATATATATATATATATATATATATATTGTTACAAACTGGGGTTTTGTTGGGGAGAGAATTGGAACAATTTATTGAAAGTTACTGCCAAGGAACCAAGGGGGCCCGAGTTTATAAACAAAAGTAAGGTTTTTGAAACTCACCTTAGATTTTTCCTGGATTTGCAAGTACATGATTATGGTCGCCATTTGAAATTTGAAATTATTTACAGAGACTAGGCAAGTATGCAAGGAGACAAAACAGAATGCAAATTGTAACCAATGGGCAGGCTCATTAATTATATACAGTGAGCAATAATGCAGTACTTGGCAGACAAGCAATCGAAATATGAAGGGGCCAATGTACAATTATCTCCGTTATAACAATAATACTTGGTTAGGTCAAAATTACATTAAATTGTCTTAGTTAATGATTCTTCAAAAGGTATGAACTCCAGGATAATGGAATCAATTCATGTAAAAGTTCGGTGGGGCCAACAACGGACTCTTGCAATCAGGCTGCGACCAGGAATGGTTGCGAAATTTGAATGGCAGTCAGACTTAGCAGACAAAGATTGACGACTGAGGAGATGATATGTCCCCTGTAAGAGAGGTTATGAGTTAACACCACACGAAATGAGAGAAATGAAATCTCCTTAAAAAATATTACACAAATTCACATTATTAATTGTTAAACATTACGTAGCCCAGAAGATAATTATAAGAAATCACGTAATCACAGTCTCTGAATAGTAAAGGATTTGGGCTCGGGAACAATGAACACGTATTGCCGACGCACAAAGGGTCAACTTCAACACTTGTATCACTTAGATTAATTTGCCCTTAATTTGCACTGGGGAAGGGATAACTGGATATTTATCACTGGATCTTTTTACTTGATTTCTAGGCACATTACGGGGCAATTTACGGGATGCTGAAGCAGGACAACTTAACAAAGGGAAATGTGTTTGTGGAGAAATGAATTGAAGCTTTAAGGAATGGAAAATTTACGGGTTTTCAGGGAGGAGGGAAAGGGCTGGCTTACTGACTACTTGCAATCCACAAACCTAATCTTACAGCTGTTGGCGCCAAACAATCGATTAGGCCGTTCGTTGTAGGTAGTTTCACCCAGCGTAGAGCAGAAAGGAACACAGGACATGCGTCTCAGACGGGTTACCGGAGATCTCTGAGCACATCTCCGAGGCGGTGGCTGTGTGGGCTGTTTGTAGAAATTTGGGCCGATCGGACCTGCAAAAGTCATACAGCCAGCAAAAAAGCATATTAAGCTTCCCCATTCCTATCTACTACCACATCACGTGATGGGGGTGAAAAGGGGGTCCCCATTGTTTCCCCTGATCAGGCAATTGGGGAAGTGATTCCTATACTGCTACAAACTGGTGCAAGCTGCTATTCTCTGGTTCAAAATACTCTCACTGCTACGTCGCCCGCCCTATTTCCCTGCCCCCAATCTTCAAATGAACAGAGAAACTGCATTTCAAAATTAATGATGCACTGGCATCTAAATGAGGAAGGATAAACTTTGACAATATATATATATATATATATATATATATATATATATATATATATATATATATATATATATATATATATATATATATATATATATATCCCAGTATATATATATATATATATATATATATATACATATACATATGTATATAAGTGTATACACGTATATATTGTCTTTTATGAAGTGTCATTACAGTAACGTAATTCTGTTACCATGGGATGAAGTTGGCTAACAAATTTCCAATCTCCGTGGAAAATACCATATTATGGCGTCATAAACATCATTATATCATAAAGTATGCCTTTTGAAGCTTTATTTTATATTTCCACGTCATCATTAAAAGCATCGCAACCTAATAATCAGTTGTATATATAATTATTGTTTTGTTTACTGCATGTACATCCATATATATACCAACACACATACACGCTATATATATATATACTGTATATATATATTTTATTACATATATATATATATATATATATATATATATATATATATATATATATATATATATATATATATATATATATATATATATATATATATATTAGGGTTATGAGAAAAAAAATATTTTTCAAATTTTAATACTCCTGCTATTTTATGTGATGAGATTCCTATCACTTATTATAAAAATCACCGTTATTTTGATATTGTGTGAAAAAAAAGATCCCCACTGATGCACTTTAGTTACCGAGTTCTCACCAAAATAGGGAATTATTGTCAGAAAAAATCTTAGAGACATTTTATACATTTTGTTATCTTAGACACCTTACAAACAAGTATTTTATATGCTATTCAAGCAGAAAATGAGTAATGCCTTGTTGATAATTCAGGTTTCATGAGCCCAATTGTATTTTAATTTGAGACTATTGATCACAATTTAACAAGTGATAAACCCTAGAATAGAAACCTTGGGTGATTTTCTCCAGAAAATTTGGATGATGCAATACTACCACAGTGTGTTTGGGTGTATTGCATCATCTATTGCATCATCATAGGCTGGCTCAGTAGCTTCAGTAATGTTCAGTTCCCTCTCGGACTTGACAGCCATTGGATGTGCTGCCTGGCTCTTCACCAGGTAATTTCTATAGAGTTTGCATTAATGCTACTGAAAAAGAGGTTTGCATTTTAGTTTTATACTCATACTGAAGTGTTGATTTGCAGTCCTAACAATCATATGTTCTTGTATTTCAGAGAAACGGGAAACATGGCGTACTTTAAGTCTAGTGATACTGTGAAAAAGAATGCACAAAAATGGACTTCAGTCTACCATCATCCATTCATACAATGGGCGTGATCTTCCTCGTGTTGAATGCTTGACAAGTTTCACCAGGCTACCTCAAAAACGGCATGTTTTGGGAAGATACCCACATGTTACTGGAAGAAGACAAAATGAAAAGTACTAGGATAAAACGGATTTGTCAGGAATTATCAGAGTTTGGGGAAAATTCAGCTTCCTACTCTCAGTCAGCAAGCCATTAATGCACGACTGACAAAAATGATACTTTTTATATGACAAGAATCAACGTAGACCAAAGGAAGGCTTTTTGAATGGTATGAAGAGCATTTTTGACATCACCAAAGTTGATGGTGTTTGGCTATGCCGTGAGGATAAAGAGCTTTATCACAAAACAAATTGAGTCAGGTGGGAAGGTTGGATACACCACTCACAAGCCAGCACCTAAGTCCTCTATATACCTCCTTCAAAAGACAGAGACATCTTCCAATATCACATGAACAAAGTGCTACTATATCTGACATGGAAAGTGAATCTGTTAGTTCAGGTGAAAATGTTAACAGTGTAAATAGAGGACAGTTCTGATGAAGAGCCAGTGCCGAACAAGAGAAAAAACCATCTGCTACACACCCAGGCCACAAAAATTAGTGAGTCGCCAGAGTGTCTACCAACAAGGCATCTAAAGTTTGTGCAAGTCTTGCAGAAGAAGGCGTGCCTCTTCTTACACCAACACAATCAGGAGTATGGCAAGGAGTTATCAGACTTGCAGAAAAAAAGAAGGGTGAGATTAAGTCACTTCTAAAGGAAGAGAAGGATTATTGTCTCCATTTTGATGGGAAAAGATTAGTGAAACAGGAATACCAAGTGGTCTGCATCAAAGTGCAACTAGAGATGTAAGACTAGAGGTTGTACGGTGCAAAAGTGGATCTTCAAAAGATATATATGATGCACTCTGAGAAAGTTATTGATGAATATGATACCTGGTCAAGCATTTAAATGATTGTGTGACACAACTGCTGTAAACACTGGACGTTCAAATGGTGTGGTTGCAAGAATTAAGAGAACTATGAATGAAAAGGGCTTAGACGTGCCTCAATACATTGGGTGTCAGCATCACATATTGACAGAATATTGAGGCATGTTCTTGACTTCTATGTTTCTGAAACAACTACAAAGCCGAGTCTGAACTACAAATTCGTCGATGAACTGTTAGAAAATTATAATAATCTACAAACTGGAGTACAAGGCAGAGACTCAAATGGAAAAGACTGAGAACCCGGGTTGGAGAGATGACTTCAAGTTCTATATGAACTATGCAAAGCATTCCAGCATTACAAGAAGCATGATTCATTCCCAATTATCAAATGGAAGAAATTGCCTTCACTACACAGTGCCCCGATGGAACTCGAGTGGGCCATTTATACGCTCCTTGCATACTTTTTACTACCATCATGGCGTAATATTTTGGAACGTCCAGTGAGTTTCATCGCCAACAGCTGGCAAGAAGCGGTTCACTGATCAAAAATTCAAGGAAACCAGCTACAAGGACCTCCACTTTGGAATTACAGAGTTGAGGTGTGCCAGTGCCCTGAAATGCTTGAAAACTCATTGGAACAGGGCACCGTCAGTGTTTGATATTCCACGATCAAAACGTGATAGCTGAGAGCTGTTAAAGTGATGGAAGAATTTAGTGAAATATGCAAAAAGACAAATATTTAAACGATCGGTTTGTTGTCACCAACAATATCTAGTTTGAGATTTTCTTTTGCACCAATATCAGATAGGCCTATTGGAAATGTTTCACAAAAATGGCTTGTGGGGGACATATTTTCAAATTTGAATAAAATGAATTAGGTTTTTGTGATTAGTACCAAAATGTTCAATAAATCTCATACCAGGCAAAATTTTTTATTTTGAGTCATAACCCTAATATATATATATGAGTGTGTGTGTGTATGTGTTTGTGTTTATATAATTTCATTGCATCTTCAACCTAAGATTGTCTTTGAAAATATTACTCCAAATATTTTATATATTTCATTAAATGTCTATCGTTCAATTAGATTTTAATACATAGGGCTATTTCTCTCTCTCTCTTCTCTCTCTCTCTCTCTCTCTCTCTCTCTCTCTCTCTCTCTCAGAGGACCGACTGCTTGTAGAAGAACCCTTCGCGAAGTTTTTCTTAGTGGTTACAGTTACAGATGATATTAGGAAACGCAGATAGAAGAAGAGAAATACGTAAGTACAAGGTGAATTATTTCAGGGCAGTAATGTACTGCATCCTCGTTTGAGCTTTTGTGGTTCTGGTTGCAAGACACCTTCATGGAGACTGTCCTCCAGTCCAAATAGTGTTGAAGAATAAGAGCAGTACCATCCATTAGAAAGAAAAATCACGCAATCGGAAAGAAACGAATAGAAACGACAAAGCAGACCGAGAAACAGCTTTAGGTACAACATAAGCAAATGGGATAAGGAATACGCGCTGCGAGAATCCTTACAGATATCCCCAGTCGAGAAAACAAGGAGAGACGTTGGTTCATCTGTCATGTAAATTTCTCGTTAAGTTGGGGAAGTTACTATCTGTTAAACTCGATCAAAATGCATGAGAGCGCATCCGAAGCGTATTCTCTCACTCTATGATAACAAAAGAGGAACGACGATGAAATTCATGGCTTTCGGTGCGTCTTCGTTTAGTTTCTGGATGTGGGAATAAGAGTCAGAAGACGTTATTTTGCTGCACAGGAATGAACTTGAATAAGTATTTATTAGGACTTTAATGACATTATATATATATATATATATATATATATATATATATATATATATATATATATATATATATATATATATATATATATATATATATATATATATATATATATATATATATATATATATATATATATATATATATATATATACACATATATATATTTATATAAGTGTGTGTATATATATTACATGATAAAATAACAATATATATTACATATTTTATTTTTACTTTATACTTTATTTATCAATTGTGCAGAAGGTATCAAAAAGCCACCTAAATGGAGGAATTATCACCTTGTACGCAAACGAACACTGACAGAAATGGTATGTATCAAGAGAGAGAGAGAGAGAGAGAGAGAGAGAGAGAGAGAGAGAGAGAGAGAGAGAGAGAGAGAGATGATAGACTGTGACATGAGATTGAGAACAATGATCGAACAGTTCGCCTTGAACTGGACCTTTTCGAGAAAGAATAGACATTACAGGCACCTGATATTCCAAGACCAATAAATCATAAAGGATGGAAAGGCGGTCAGGCCATCTTGCCCTATAGTATAAAAGTGGATTTGATTCCTGGAGTGGACACTGAAACGAAAAAAAACTATGGAAAGAGAGATTGTAACGGTCAGTCCTATTAGGGACTGGTTAAAGTATAATTCTGAAAAAAGAATGGATACCTGTTCTATTTGAAACCATTGCTAAAACAACGGGAGAATACAAGATCCCTGTTACCTGTCAACCCCTTGAGGAATCATGCAAAAATCCCACCGGGCCAAGTGCCTTGCCAGCCTTGGAAGAGGGAAATAAACCCTTTTTCTGGACCTGGGATCAGAGAAGAATAGTTAAGACATAGCGTTAGCGAGCGGTAGGGTAGCAGGATTCGGAGCGATGAAAATTACTGAGAAAAAATTTAGCTTGAGATAACGAATTTGTTTACCTTGTTGGAACATTTCATCTGCACTGTTGAATACAGGCAGACTAAGTGCCTGAAGTTATATAACTTCTTTCTATGTACTTTTTCACCCCTGCGTTTTCCATCAACTGTTAACACACCTTTTTACTGTTTATCAGTTAGTTCCCCTCTTCTTCCCACACCAAGGGACTATCACATACTGCTAAAATCATCTGAATTGTGAAATCGCAAATTACTAGAGCGTTTCTGTAGCTTTTTTGGTGGACCAATAAAGATGATGGAGAGGAAAAAAGGCAAAGACTGGTGAAAATTTGATGGCTGTTGGAAGTAAACTTTAGAATGAGGAAGTATGTGACAGATATGGAATATTCTGGAGATCATGGACTGGCAGCCTCATCCTACAGATTTGATGGGATATCGGAGAGTTGCTTCCTTCTGATGCTAACCCTTATTGGTCAGAAAAAGGTGCATGATGAAGATAGATACACAAAATCTAGTGCTATTATAATTTGAAATATTTATTTCAGTTGTCTAAATGGCTCCTATGTAGTTTGATTTGATTGACGAATATCCATAATGAATTAGAAGGAGGTTCTTAGCATGTTAATGTTACTGCTCAACACAACTGAATGGTATAAAATATAATGCTGAGGTCTTCAGCGTACAAGTAGGTTTAATCTGTTATGGATTACCCGTCTCTTACTCGGCATCTTAGAAGTTCAAATTTCAGCTTTGTAATTATTGCTCTGCTCTTTTGTAACTTGACTCTTAGCATTTCGGAAACCGTTTTTCATCGTGTTGATATTTACCCTATACTTGTTTTACTGCACTTTCCACTCTTGCATTCACATGAATGTTTTCCTCTGAAGGGACTTTCCCACCGCAAACGGTCAGATAAATTTCCAAAATGATCGTTTGATCATTTCATTGCAACAAGACAGCCAAATCGTTTTTCTGTGATGTTCCTCCTACGACATTGCAAAGTCAATTTTATTGTGATCCACATGCCTTATTTCTTCATTACTTCCCTTACGTTTTTCTGAACTTTTTTTTTTTTTTTAACATCAGTCCACTTCCACATCTTCAGTGGATTTAAAATATAATCTTGCTTTCACTAAATTCATCAATCATTGGTTACACTTTTTTATGTTAATTTCTTAAGGGTGGGGTGTGGGTCCCCTGTCCCAAAGACCTGTAACCACAAACACTTCCTACTCCCAAATGGCGCCCAGCTTTCAGTAATCCAGTTCAAATATCCCATGAATTTTATGTGTTATTATACCCTCTGGTATTCATAAAAAAAATTGGGATATCTAATTCTTAGTTTTCCTACCATTACATTTATTGACACGTTTTCTTGTTTGTGTAATTGTCCGTCTCCTCGTTACTTTTAAAGTGTAAAACGGAAGAATGTAAGCAAAACATTTAACGGCAGCGATAATTTCGTATGATCGCAACCTGGAGAAGGGAGACGGAAAAAGGGAAATAAATTTGAAATAAAATAAAGGAATAACTACACATACCAAATAAACGATGGAAGTCAGATGAAAAACGACTGTTTTGTAAAACAAGGGAATATTCGAAGTGTAAAATCAAACCTAAATAATACTTTGCTTCGGGGAGAAAATAGTTACTTATACATGCCTGGCCTCTTTTATATTTATAATTATAATATCACAAATATCGTTAAGAACAACTCTCTCTCTCTCTCTCTCTCTCTCTCTCTCTCTCTCTCTCTCTAACAACCTGAGCTTGGTCGCACATGTGAAAGAAACAGTTGCGTGAAACAAAATGCTAAAATGACTAATCTTGATTTCAGTACAATTTATACAGTCATGGTCCTCGTTTGAGCATTATTTATTTATTTATTTATTTATTTTTTTTTTTTTTTATTATTAAACCCCAGATGAAGCCCCTCTTAATTACACATTCCGCGGCTTCAAAATCTCCGCAGAATTCAGGGAAATTCTCTCAGACGTTCATAATGACTTAACTCCGAAACCACACACAGGGGCTTTGATCATCCATTTCGGCTCTGAAGCGAAAACTTGACCTAAATCTTCACAAGCCATGAGTTTTCCCTTTCACGGATGTCTTCTTCAAGTTGTCGTTCGCATCATCTGATGCTTGGCTAGACCCGAGAAGTCAGGGAAACGTAAATGTTATGAACGGTGGGTTTGAACTGGGTTTGAATGTGAAAACATCTTTCCCCTCATATGCCCTCCTGAAGTGTTTTCGAAAAAGTGTTTCTCAATCAGGCAGAGAAGTTTTAGGAATCGTTTTAAACATATGATATTATTCAAAACGCATTTCTTTGGATGAACTGACCGCCGTGTTTCTGAATTACTATAAATAAGCATAAATATTTCCCATTTGTTATATATTATCATTTACAGAAGCATCATAGAGATGTACATTTCCATAGGTGGGTTAGTGCCGGCAGTGCACCTCACCTCACGTGATGCACCACAAATGCATACACAAATGTGGCGCTGAAGTTTACCTTAATGAAAGTTCAATGTAGAAATCCAGATGCGCTTAGAGTGTTGTTCAATATTTCTTTATATATAGACACCGGATCTTACCAACGGTCGAACTGTTTCAGACTAAGGTTACGTAACTTAACCTAAACCAGAGATCCCCTCGCATAATTTTCCAGCGTGTATAACAAGCCGGCCTCAAAACGCTCAATGTTTCAAGATTTTAATAAGTAAAACGAATCCTATGTATGTAGGGCAAAGGTCAGAGGTCAGATCAAATTTAAGCCTAACCACCCAAGACCAGAAGGCTTACGTAAGACCACCTACTCACACAACTCTTGTTTGACACATGTCATACCCATCTCCCGAGGGATATTTAAATCTCGACTGGTACCAGCTTTGATTTCCCAGCGGCTATCGAAATTCTGTGTTTTCATTGATTTCAATTCTGGGTAAAAGAAGCTGAGGATGGCTGTCAGGAACAGTAATCCACAGACTTGTTCGACTTGAAGCTCTTGCCGTTAGTACTTGCTAACAAGATGGGACGATGTTGGGTCATGTTACACTGGGGAGCAAAGCCATAGATGAAAGGGCTCAGCTTTCATGTCCTGAGCCACGTGGCTAAAGTGGTGTAGTTTTCAGAAAGGTTTCTATTTACGAATCTCTTCCCAATTTCTTATGATCCAAATTATTTTTATTTTATTTGTACTATCACTGATCACTACCCTTAAATAATTCACCTTGTATTTTACTAATTTATCTATATTTCTAGTTTATCAGTTTATTAATTTACTGTTTTTTTCTCTTTTGTTATAAATGATCTATTCTTTCTGCATGTTGTTTTATCTTCTGTAACTTCTTTCAAATGAACACCATATTTTCTTGAAGCATGAATTTCAAGTCAATAGCACCTGTAGGCTTGTTCCATAAGAATAGCGGTTTACCTTCTTTTTTTTAATAATAATAATAATAATAATAATAATAATAATAATAATAATAATAATAATAATAATAATAATAATAATAATAGTAAAAATAATTCCTTGATAATATTGGAAAATTGACTTTTTTTCGTGACAATTTCGTAACTGACCTTTTCTTAATTTTACATTAGCAAATTTCAAACATTTAAACATTTTCTCCAGCATTTACAATGTGCTCGGAACACTTCTCAACTGTTGAGGAATCGTTTGATAAGAATTATGAATATATTTTACCACCCTCTTCCTAAAATTAATATCGATATGGTCCAAGCAAAAATAATTAAGAAATTTTGATACGGTACCTAAAAATTCTCTAATGTGCATATTTTGACCAAGAAGTTAAAATAATTGCTTTATATTTAACCCTTAAGGTAGTCAGTGCACAAGCCACCCTTGAACTTGAGTCTAAATTAAACAGAATTGAAACCTTTGATGTTATTGGAATAAGTATATTCAGTTACTTGTTATTTTTAGAATATTGTAAAGGACAGTTGTAATGTAGCACGAATATTTTATAATCTTTTAAAGTAAGTGATGCTGACATCTTTCTAAATTTGCCAAGGTTTTACTTAAACAAAGGAACTGACATATATATGTGTGTCTATATATATATACATATATATATATATATATATATATATATATATATATATATATATATATATATATATAATATATATATATATATATATATATATATATATATATATATATATATATATATATATATATATATATATATATATATATATATATATATATATATAAATTTCTGACTCACGTCAGGATCAGACAGGTCTCTCAGGTGGAAAGCAAGGGGCGTTATCCACTGGGCCCAGTGGATAATGCCCTTGCTTTCCACCTGAGAGACCTATGATCCCCAATGAGTCAGAAATTTATTTCTGTTCCACACGTGATTGTGTGTTGATGATTTCTATATATATATATATATGTATGTATATATATATATATATATATATATATATATATATATATATATATATATATTTTTTTTTTTTATGTTTTTCCTGGGCAATCTGGTTTGAGATATTTTCTGTGATACAGGTAGCGACAGCTACAGATACTCTGGCCTTGTGATTCTGACTTATTGGGCCCAGGGGAAACATAAAACAAGAGAAAAAAAGGGGGAATTTCATATGAGGCTCTTACTACTGAAGGGAAATATGTAAACACGTGGGTAAACTTACAGGAGTATATTTACATAAAGAAAATTAGTATGGGAAAGAGAAATGCAATTAAATTATTGATCCTGAAGGTGATTCCTACGGGATGAATGAAACTGGGGATTCCAGACACAGTCCAAGAAGATTCCAAGCTATAGGGTCCCTCATAAGGGAGATTTGGTTCCAGCGCAGAAGGCGGTCCGTGGATGACTTCCGATTTCTGAGGGCGAATGCAATTTTCCACGTGGTAGGATGCTGGGGCTCCGAAGGTGAGGGCGACACGTGGGGAACTGCACGAAGCGCCAGGTAAATGGAGTGGGTTATCGATGGACCAGCAGCGAAGGGAACACGTGGTTGGTGGTTGAAGTGCATGAAGGTATAAGTATACGGTGAAAGGCCACGTGGTTAGATGAAGAAGTTGTGGGCTAAGGGCATCGTCCAGCCAAGGGTGTGGTGGTGAGTGTGTCCATCTGGTCTTTAACCCATGTCGTCCAGCGTGCGTTTGAGGCCGAGCCCTGGTCTGCTTGTCGCTTTATGCCCTCTCCTATGGGCAGGGGGCACGTCCAGGCACATAGGGAGGTGAGTCATTTCCAGCTGAGTCCGCAGCTGGGGCGGGGGCGCGGTTGCCTGAAAAGAAGCAGCCAGACAGATTCACTTTTGCCTCGAATAAGGAATTATCTACTTAAAGGGAGTGGCCTACAATTGGTTGCAATCCCTTGTATTCTGACCGTGCTAACCCCTGGTCCAGCTCCGGCTGATAGATAGGTAGGCATGCATGCCGATAGACAGATATGTCTATCGATCGATTGGCAGACAGTAAATGAGAAAAAAAAGGGAGCAATTTTCTAGCGAGTTCTTGCTAATTATAATATATATATATATATATATATATATATATATATATATATATATATATATATATATATATATATATATATATATATATATATATATATATATATATATACATACATATATATATATATATATATATATATATATATATATATATATATATATATATATATATATATATATATATATATATATATATATATATATATATATATAAATATATATATATATATATATATATATATATATATATATATATATATATATATATATATATATATATATATATATATATATATATATATATATATATATATATATATATATATATATATATATATATATATATATATATATATATATATATATATATACATACATATATACATATATATATACATCATAAACATATGGGGTCTTGGTTGTGATGAGAATTGAACAAATTGAACAATGGTGACTGCAAAGGGACCAAGTGCTTGAGATTATGAACAAAAAGAAAATTATTTGAAACTTACCTTAGATTTCCCTGGATTTACAATTAAAGGAGGAAGGTTGCCATTTGGAATTAGAATTCTTTCACAAATTTACAGTTTATTTACAGAAACTTTAGCAATGAAACAAGGAGACAAACAAAACGACATGGTAGCCAATGGGCAGACTCATTAATTGGACACATAGAACAATAATGCAATGATTGACAACAAGCAAGCTGATTAATCAGGGGGGCCAATGTGCAATACAATTATTCCAGTTACAATAAAAATGGTTTACTCATGCCCCAATTACACTAGATAGTCTCAGTTAGATGCTGCAAACAGATTGAACCCCAGGATGGGGAAAATAATTCATATACAACTTTGGTGAGGCCACAACAGATTTCAAGGACCCAACCATGACCAGGAATAATTCGGGCTTGAAGGGCAGTCAGAATTATCGGGCACAGAATACGAAGTACAGCTTGCCTCTCCTGAAAGAGACGTCTGGATTAGACGGCGGCATACACTGAAGGAAATTGAATCCCCCCTATAAAAAGGTATACACTGCACATGTTAAATATTAATCACTACGTAGCCCAGCAGATAATTATGATGAAATCACGTAGGCACAACAGGGCGATTGTAACTGCTTGGGGCTTTTAACAATGAACAGGTGATCGCACTCACACAAAGAGTAAATTTAAACACTGGTATTGCGTAGCCTAAATTGCCCTTAAGTTGCACTGGGAGAGGGATAAATGGATAATTATCACGGGATCTCTACTGAAATTCAAGGCACATTAATGGCGAGATATGGGAGGCCGGGCAGGACTCTTACAAGGGAAACTTGCTTTGTGGAGGAAGGAGTTAAAGTTTAAAGAAATGGGAAATTTAAGGGGTTTTTTAAGAGGAAGGGAAAGGGCTGGCTATTGACTACTTGCAACGTACAAACCTTGTATGACCATTGAGGGCGCCAAACAATCGTCTTGGCTGTCTGTCGAAGGTAGTTCAACCAGCAGAGTGGGAGAAGATGCAGCGCGTGCGTTCCTGACGAGGTCACAGGCGACTCTGAGTTCTTCCAAAACACAGCGTCTTGAATTTCGAACTTTGGGCCAACTGTACCTGCAAGGAGTCATACGCCAGCAAAAAAACAGAGGAAAAAGTTCTCAAGACTAAGTGCTTACAGATTAAAATCCTACCTGGCCCCTAGCCTCAGTATGCCTGTTTGACCTTCCCCATACCTAAATGCTCCCACATCACGTGATGGGGGTGAAAAGGGGGTTGAGAGCAGGAGCCTATTGTTTCCCAGGATCAGGCGATGGGGGGGGCGGGTGTTTCCTTCACTGCTATACACTGGTACTAACAACCCTGATCTAGTTCAAACTATGCTTGTTTCTCCTTCGCCCGCCACTTTTCCCGGCCCGGCCGCCCAAATGAATATCAGACGACATTGCAAAATTAATGATGCATGGGCCTCTACAGGAAGGGGGATACATCCTTGACAATATATATATATAATATATATATATATATATATATATATATATATATATATATAGTATATATGTATAGTATATGTATATGTATATAAAAACTCTTACAACTACAAATAAATATCATAACTATAACAAACTATAACAAGAACTGATGATTTATAAATCAAAACATGTATGTGAACGGAGTCACAAAATGTTACGTACCTATAACTAAATTTAAAAAAAAAAAAAAGGAAAATAAGGACATAATCCTGCACTAAGTATTGTAGGCTATATTAATGTTAACGCCGGATAAATAAAGCCATATTTAATCAGCGGGAAGAAATAAATAAACAGTATAGAGTCGCAACTAACTTTTGGCCAAGAGGAGGAGAGAAATTAATCTTGGGAACCATTTGGGGGGAAAGAATGTCCGCAGTCTTCAAGAGGCCCATTTTTAATTTTTATTTTATTGCGTTCGAATAAAAGCCAAAGACACCTCGAGTATGAGGCACAAAAAGAGGAGAGACAGGCAGTAGAAGGACAGACGAACATACAGAAGACAGAAAGACAGACAGAAAAACACCCAGACGTACACACACACCAACGGAGAGACTGATAGACCAATGTACATGAAAACAGATAGACGGACAGACAGGCTGACACACGGGTAGACAGACTGAAAAAGAGATAGATGGACAGGCAGCCAAACAGACATACAGACAGACACACGGACACACACACACACACACAACAGACGGGTAGTCGGACAGATACACCGACGGAGAGACAAACGGACATAAACAGACAGAGAAACAGACAGATATACAGACAGACGAAAAGGCATATAAACAGACACACCGGCAGGTATACAGATAGACAGACAGATGGACAGGCTGAAAAACTGACAGACAGACAGATGGATAAGCTGACAGAGGGCAGACAAACCGATAGGCGGACAGACGTAGAGACAAATAGACGGCAGGACAGGCGGACAGTCGGCCAGACAGACGTACAGATGTAAATACAGACATATGGTTTGACAGACGGAAAGACGGCCGGACAGACGGGCAGGCGACCGGATAAACGAACGGACTAATAGCCGGACAGATGGTCGGACAGACGGCCGGACAGGCAGACAGACGAATAGACGGAAAGCTGAACAGATGAAGAGGCAGATGGTCGGACAGATGGTCGGACAGACGGATAGACGGTCGGACAGAAGGACAGCCGGACAGGTGTAGAGACAGACAGATGGACATGCAGACGGCCAGATGACAAAAAGACAGACAAACAGATTCGAGTTGGATAGGCGGACAGGCGGATATACACACACACAGGCACGCATACAGACTAACGGAAGGACACACAGAGGGACGGACAGACAGATGGGCAGACAGAGGTATCGATGGGCATGGACAGTCGGACAGACAGATGGGCAGACTGACAGACAGGCAATTAGAAGGAACCGAAGGACGGTCAGGCGGACAGAGAGAGAGAGAGAGAGAGAGAGAGAGAGAGAGAGAGAGACAGCTAGACGGATAAATAGAGAGACAGAAAGACGGACAGACTAACAGACGGAAAGCGACACATGCACACAGTCTAAAATATGCATAGCCCAGTTATCGTGTTTTCTTACTTATTCATTTATTTAGTTTTGTTTGAGTTCCGAAGACAGAGCAGAGGCTTTCGAAGAGTAGTGACACCAAAGTAAGGCAACGAAAACTCCGAGCTGCCACCTGCCTCTGCGCAAGACCATGCGCATAGGGCAACAAAAAAATTACGTTCCAAGGCAGAAATTTATAAAAATGATAAGGGGAGATGATTATTTGCAATGTCATGTTTTCACGCTGTGCATTTTATTTTAGTAGCTATTAATAGGTCAGGTCACTGAATACTGAACATTAAATTTTTGCTTTACATTACACGACATTAACCTTTAAAGGCAGTACAGTTTTTTTTTTTTTTTTTTAAGCTGACTGATTTCTGGTCAAACATTATTTCTTTTCTGCCGAACACGCATTTTTGATAGACTTGATACTTTACATATTTACCAGTGTGATTTACAAGTTTATTCGCTCTTTTATTTCTTGACAGTTGTTTTTACGCGGGTTTCATTTTGATGTCTATTTGTTAATATTGATCTGGGCTCTAGTTTCTCTTTCCATAATATAACACGTGAACTCCCTGCAACTAATCCTATGTGTGAATATCCGCCAAGAAAAATGGGTTTGCAGTAAAACGATGCTTCTTATTTGGGTTGCATAGTTTTTAAGATTTAAGTAACTGGCTTTATCACAATTCGTTGCACTCCTTGTACATAAGGAGCAAATGAATGTTGTTCTGTTAATATCATAACCTTTATTTTTACTTTGTCCCATTTACGTGATATTACATCTGGGCAAAGTTGCACTTGCTACATCTAACAAGAACTCTTTTCTTGAAGAATATCGATAACAGGCCGCATTCTGCAGAGTATGTCCCATCGTGCTGTCACAGAACAAAGGTCAAAGATAATCGTCATGGAAAGTTGATCTATTCTCTGATCTAGTTGATAAAATAATATTCTTCTTTTCTCTTAATATTGTGCTGCATTACTTGACGTGTCATATTCCTCTGTTATTCATTCTCTAATTACTCCGTTCATTTTTCACTTACTTAACTGCAAAGCCAATAATCCCCTCACCCTAGAGCCGTGACCGGCGAATCTATAAAAGTTTAGATTATCGAGCCCCGCCAACCAGTGACCGTGGCTGGTGTTTGTTGAATTCCTTGAAATCCTCGAAAATATTACATATGAATCCAAGCCCTAAAAGCAGACAGAAAGATCATCCGTTTTCCTCACATGTCCAGACCATCTCAAAATTCACTCATCTATCCTTTCACCTAGACTATCTTGTTTACTGTTTACCACTTTTGTTGATCTCCACAGTGTCCGCCCTTTCATTTCGTCTTACACAGCACATGCTACGCAAACATTTCATCTCTAGAGCTTCAATCTTTTTTTCTTTCACTCGTATTCAACACCTGCACTTAATTTCCATAAGGGAGAGTTAGCTCAACAATCCTTTTGATCCCTCCCTGCCTTTCTTACTTCATTTACTCTGTGACTCGCCTCCTCTCTCTCTCTCTCCATGTCGTCATCAGGTTTATTCTAATCACCACTATAAATGAGGGGGGGATTCGGATTCAATATCCAGTATATCATGATATCAACTTGCGTGTTGCTTTGCTAATCTTTTTAAAGCTGTAGCGTCGTCACGCTGATAGATGGCGTTCATATAGTTCATTGCTGTATCCTGACAGAAGTCAGGATACGGAAACAAACAAGTAAAAAATGTGCCAAAGTTTCTTCTGAGCAATCGAGTTTTCTGTACAGCCGCTACAGCGTATAATCAAGGCCACCGAAAAAAGGTCTATCTTTCGGTGGTCTCAGTATAATGCTGTATGAGCCGCGGCCCATGAAACTTTAACCACAGCCCGGTGGTGTCCTATCCTATACCATTGCCAGAAGCACAATTGTGAATAACTTTAACCTTAGATAAAATAAAAACTACTGAGGCTAGAGGGTTGCAGCCCTCCAGCCTCAGTAGTTTCTAAGATCTGAGGGCGGACTGAAAAAGTGCGGACAGAAAAAGTCCTAGGGCGGACAGAAAAAAGTGCGGACAGAATAAAGCGCGGACGGACAGACAAAGCCGGCACAATAGTTTTCTTTTACAGAAAACTAAAAGTGAATCAAAGCTAAAGTACTGAAATGTGTAGTGACGGATGATGTATTAGAACAAAGCGACCATGAAAGTGAAAAGTGTCGTAAACTTGCTCCCACTTTTATTATGGACACTTTAATTTAGTGTATCATTAATTGTTTACCCTGCATGATTCTTAAGGGGTCTCAGTTATGAAACTCAAAACTATAAAAAGGCAAAGAGGAACGACGTCGTAAGATGCTACAGAACTATTCGTAATTGTTGACAAAAAACGGAGACGAAAAGAAGCTAGTGTGATTTTGGATAAAGGCGCCTCATACCAGATTGAACTTCGCCAAAAGGCATCCCGCAAGCGTAGTCATCTTTAAAAAGAATGAGATGCCTGGTGTGCACCTCTGGACTCTATCTATGAACCAAGAAGGAGAAAAGAAGTAATTTCAATTAGGGTAACATCGAGTTTTTGTTAACATCAAAATGAATGTGCTGTGTGTTTTTTTAAGTGAAAAGAAGAATATATATGGTATAAAAAGATGGCTCTTTGATACAAATAGAATTATTTATACATTCTTCTCAAGTGGAAACCCAAAAATACTTATGCGAGGGGCATCGGTCAAAAGTGACAGAAATAGGCTAGGAAAAAAAAGTCTCATTTTTAACAGCTGATGGTGGGTGCAGAGACTCCACTGCCTACTCTAGGAAACATATGAATATGAATAGAAGAAAGACGTCCGAAGAACAACTTGCTGTTTTTCCTAACTGAAGGTTTTTTTTATTGGAAACAGGGATTTAAGTCCTCACATCATATCGCAACACATTATGTTGTTTAGAGACCGACAAACAGACAGACAGACAGAGATAGAGACAAAAAAAAAGTTGGGAAGACAATAAAATTGGGATATGCCTTCATATTATAATGCAACTCACTATGATGCTGCACATTCTATGATTTAGAGACCGACACAGAGAGAGAGAGAGAGAGAGAGAGAGAGAGAGAGAGAGAGAGAGAGTAAAATCTCAAGATACCAACAAAATTCTATTCGTCAATGAGACTGAAATTATGGCAGAGCTTATCAAATCTAGAACACTGGCGAATCGGTCACCTCCTTTAGCTTTGTTTTGAGTACATTCGTTATATAAATCCAATTACCAAACGAAATATTCAGCGCTCAAGTTTTCATTATTCTCATCTCTTTCTAAAAGTTTGAAACGAAGTCTTGCAAAATATATTTCCCCAGGCAGCATTTGAGATGAAAGGTCAAAGATAAATGTCAGAATGAAGGCCAAATGTAATCGTCAAGATGTTATGAGTTCTTTCCACTGAGGAACGGAATTATTTTTATGCAAGAAACTAGAACCACAAATGCAATAATGAAAATATAGGAAACTAAGACCGCAAATGTACCTTAAAGAACCCTCACGCTAGTGGTACTTCATAAATGCATCAGGAAACAGGAGAAGAAGACAGTGAGTTTATGCAAATTGAAGACCACTGAAGCTGTCCTGATTAATTCAACGTGAGACCCAGGGCTTCCGGTGCGTAAATCCAATCACCTGAAGACACCACAAGGCCTTGCTGGAAAACGATAATGCCTTCGATCGCCTTCGTCTGATGCCCCTCTTACATTGACCTTTTTTTTTACTCTGGACGAGCGAAAAGCTCTGAAAGTGAAGCGTTCTCTTTTCATTCAGAATGTAAAAAATGGCTTCATAACATCTCTATTGTAAGTCTTGACTTTGTTTTAACGTTCATCTCTCATGGTGTGGAAAAATGTCTAGGCTATACCAGTTGCATTAAAGCCTATGGTTAGTCAGAGGAAAAAATTTCTAATTACATGATAATTCTGACAAATAAATATTCGAATTTAATCATAATCACACACGTCAAGATTCTAATAAAGACACTTGGTAATATAAATATAGTTTAATAGTTGCTGATACAAAAAAATCACGTGAGAATAAGTATCTATTTATCTATATATATATATATATATATATATATATATATATATATATATATATATATATATATATATATATATATATATATATATATATGTATATATATATATATATATATATATATATATATATATATATATATATATATATATATATATATATAATCAGAAAGCTACAAAAGTCCTTTAATATCCAATTCACTCTACCTCGATTAAGTAATATATTTTCATATATGTTGCAGAAGGAATTTTAGTTGATAATAAGTCCACCGTCCTGTGGGGTCGAACCAGCGACGGACGAGGAATCAGGACTACAGTGACACACTAACCAGTCGGCCACAAGAGGTATAAGTGAATACCATCTCCCATCAACTCACCCGTCGAACTCAGGTGTTTTTGCGTTTGGAGCGATATCCACCCACCTCTGCCATGTTGGCCGTGTAGTGCGTTTGTCGCACGTAGCCATATTATGACTATTTATCACATCACCGTGATTCATATACAATCAAGCTACAAACGTCCTTTAATATCAATTCACTCTACCTCAGAGTAATATATTTTTCATATATGTTACCGAAGGAATTTTTAGTTGATAATAAGTCCACCGTCCCGTGAGGTCGAACCAGCGACGGATGGGAATCAGGACTACAGTGACACACTAACCAGTCGGCCACAAAGAGGTATAAGTGAATACCATCTCCCATCAACTCACCAGTCGAACTCAGGTGTTTTGCGTTTGGAGACGATATCCACCCACCTCTGCCATGTTGACCGTGAAAGTGCGTTGGTCGCACGAGCCATATTATGACTATTTATCACATCACCGTGATTCATATACAATCAGAAAGCTACAAACGTCCTTTAATATCCAATTCACTCTACCTCGGAAGTAATATATTTTCATATATGTTACCGAAGAATTTTTAGTTGATAATAAGTCCACCGTCCGTGGGGTCAGAACCAGCGACGGACGAGAATCAGGACTACAGTGACACACTAACCAGTCGGCCACAAGAGAGGTATAAGTGAATACCATCTCCCATCAACTCACCCGTCGAACTCAGGTGTTTTGCGTTTGGAGGCGATATCCACCCACCTCTGCCATGTTGACCGTAGTGCGTTTGTCGCACGTAGCCATATTATGACTATTTATCACATCACCGTGATTCATATACAATCAGAAAGCTACAAACGTCCTTTAATATCCAATTCACTCTGCCTCCGGAAGTAATATATTTTCATATATGTTACCGAAGGGAATTTTAGTTGATAATAAGTCCACCGCCCCGTGGGGTCAGACCAGCGACGGACGAGGGAATCAGGACTACAGTGACACACTAACCAGTCACCCACAAGAGAGGTATAAGTGAATACCATCTCCCATCAACTCACCAGTCGAACTCAGGTGTTTTGCGTTTGGAGACGAAATCCACCCACCTCTGCCATGTTGACCGTGTAGTGCGTTTGTCGCATACGTAGCCATATTATGACTATTTATCACATCACCGTGATTCATATACAATCGAAAGCTACAAACGTCCTTTAATATCAATTCACTCTACCTCGGAAGTAATATATTTTCATATATGTTACCGAAGGGAATTTTAGTTGATAATAAGTCCACCGTCCCGTGAGGTCAGAACCAGCGACGGACGAGGAATCAGGACTACAGTGACACACTAACCAGTCGGCCACAAGAGAGGTATAAGTGAATACCATCTCCCATCAACTCACCCGTCGAACTCAGGTGTTTTGCGTTTGGAGACGATATCCACCCACCTCTGCCATGTTGACCGTGTAGTGCGTTTGTCGCACGTAGCCATATTATGACTATTTATCACATCACCGTGATTCATATACAATCAGAAAGCTACAAACGTCCTTTAATATCCAATTCACTCTACCTCGGAAGTAATATATTTTCATATATGTTACCGAAGGGGAATTTTTAGTTGATAATAAGTCCACCGTGCCGTGGGTCGAACCAGCGACGGATGAGGAATCAGGACTACAGTGACACACTAACCAGTCGGCCACAAGAGAGGTATAAAGGAATACCATCTCCCATCAACTCACCCGTCGAACTCAGGTGTTTTGCGTTTGGAGACGATATCCACCCACCTCTGCCATGTTGACCGTGTAGTGCGTTTGTCGCTTGCGTAGCCATATTATGACTATCTATCACATCACCGTGATTCATATACAATCAGAAAGCTACAAACGTCCTTTAATATCCAATTCACTCTACCTCGGAAGTAATATATTTTCATATATGTTACCGAAGGGAATTTTAGTTGATAATAAGTCCACCGTTCCGTGAGGTCGAACCAGCGACGGACGAGGAATCAGGACTACAGTGACACACTAACCAGTCGGCCACAAAGAGGTATAAGTGAATACCCATCTCCCATCAACTCACCTGTCGAACTCAGGTGTTTTGCGTTTGGAGACGATATCCACCCACCTCTGCCATGTTGACCGTGTAGTGCGTTTGTCGCATGTAGCCATATTATGACTATTTATCACATCACCGTGATTCATATACAATCAGAAAGCTGCAAACGTCCTTTAATATCCAATTCACTCTACCTCGGTAGTAATATATTTTCATATATGTTACCGAAGGGAATTTTTAGTTGATAATAAGTCCACCGTGCCGTAAGGTCGAACCAGCGACGGACGAGGAATCAGGACTACAGTGACACACTAACCAGTTGGCCACAAGAGAGGTATAAGTGAATACCATCTCCATCAACTCACCCGTCGAACTCAGGTGTTTTGCGTTTGGAAACGATTTCCACCCACCTCTGCCATGTTGACCGTGTGAGTGCGTTTGTCGCTGCGTAGCCATATTATGACTATTTATCACATCACCGTGATTCATATACAATCAGAAAGCTACAAACGTCCTTTAATATCCAATTCACTCTACCTCGGAAGTAATATATTTTCATATATGTTACTGAAGGAATTTTAGTTGATAATAAGTCCACCGTCCCGTGCGGTCGAACCAGCGACGGACGAGGAATCAGGACTACAGTGACACACTAACCAGTCGGCCACTGTAGTCCTGATTTCATCGTCCGTCGCTGGTTCGACCTCACGGACGGTGGACTTATTATCAACTAAAATTCATGTTCTTCGTCACAACATATATATGAAAATATATTACTTCCGAGGTAGAGGGAATTGATATTAAAGGACGTTTGTAGCTTTCTGATTGTATACGAATCACGGTGATGTGATAAATAGTCATATTATGGCTACGCATGACAAACGCACTACACGGTCAACATGGCAGAGGGTGGGTGGATATCATCTCCAAACGCAAAACACCTGAGTTCGACGGGTGAGTTGATGGAGATGGTATTCACTTATACTCTCTTGTGGCTGACTGGTTAGTGTGTGTCACTGTAGTCCTGATTCCTCGTCCGTCGCTGGTTCGATCTCACGGGACGGTGGACTTATTATCAACTAAAATTCCTTCGGTAACATATATGAAAATATATTACTTCTGGAGGTAGAGTGAATTGATATTAAAGGACGTTTGTAGCTTTTGATTGTATATGAATCACGGTGATGTGATAAATAGTCATAATATGGCTACGCAGTGACAAACGCACTACACAGTCAACATGGCAGAGGTGGGTGGATATCGTCTCCAAAACGCAAAACACCTGAGTTCGACGGGTGAGTTGATGGGAGATGGTATTCACTTATACCTCTCTTGTGGCCGACTGGTTAGTGTGTCACTGTAGTCCTGATTCCTCGTCCGTCGCTGGTTGACCTCACGGGACGGTGGACTTATTATCAACTAAAAATTCCTTCGGTAATATATATGAAAAATATATTACTTCCGAGGTAGAGTGAATTGATATAAGCGACGTTTGTAGCTTTTGATTGTATATGAATCACGGTGATGATAAATAGTCATATGGCTACGTGCGACAAACGCACTACACGGTCAACATGGCAGAGGTGGGTGGATATCGCTCCAAACGCAAAAGACCTGAGTTCGACGGGTGAGTTGATGGGAGATGGTATTCACTTATACCTTCTCTTGTGGCCGACTGGTTAGTGTGTGTCACTGTAGTCCTGATTCCTCGTCCGTCGCTGGTTCGACCTCACGGGACGGTGGACTTATTATCAACTAAAAACCTCTTCGTAACATATATGAAAATATATTACTTTCGAGGTAGAGTGAATTGATATTAAAGGACGTTTGTAGCTTTCTGATTGTAAATGAATCATGGTGATGTGATAAATAGTCATAATATGGCTACGTGCGACAAACGCACTACACGGTCAACATGGCAGAGGTGGGTGGATATCGCCTCCAAAACGCAAAAACACCTGAGTTCGACGGGTGAGTTGATGGGAGATGGTATTCACTTATACCTCTCTTGTGGCCGACTGGTTAGTGTGTCACTGTAGTCCTGATTCCTCGTCCGTCGCTGGTCTGACCACGGGATGGTGGACTTATTATCAACTAAATTCCCCTCGGTAACATATATGAAAATATATTACTTCCGAGGTAGAGTGAATTGATATTAAAGGACGTTTGTAGCTTTGATTGTATATGAATCACGGTGATGTGATAAATAGTCATATTATGGCTACGTGCGACAAACGCACCACACGGTCAACATGGCAGAGGTGGGTGGATATCGTCTCCAAAACGCAAAACACCTGAGTTCGACGGGTGAGTTGATGGGAGATGGTATTCACTTATACCTCTCTTGTGGCCGACTGGTTAGTGTGTCACTGTAGTCCTGATTCCTCGTCCGTCGCTGGTTGACCTCACGGACGGTGGACTTATTATCAACTAAAATTCTTCGGTAACATATATGAAAATATATTACTTCCGAGGTAGAGTGAATTGGATATTAAAGGACGTTTGTAGCTTTCTGATTGTATATGAATCACGGTGATGTGATAAATAGTCATAATATGGCTACGTGCGACAAACGCACTACACGGTCAACATGGCAGAGGTGGGTGGATATCGTCTCCAAACGCAAAACACCTGAGTTCGACGGGTGGGTTGATGGGAGATGGTATTCACTTATACCCTCACTTGTGGCTGACTGGCTAGTGTGTCACTGTAGTCCTGATTCCTCGTCCGTCGCTGGTTCGACCCCACGGACGGTGGACTTATTATCAACTAAAAATTCTTCGTAACATATATGAAAATATATTACTTCCGAGGTAGAGTGAATTGGATATTAAAGGACGTTTGTAGCTTTTGATTGTATATGAATCACGGTGATGTGATAAATAGTCATAATATGGCTACGTGCGACAAACGCACTACACGGTCAACATGGCAGAGGTGGGTGGATATCGTCTCCAAAACGCAAAACACCTGAGTTCGACGGGTGAGTTGATGGGAGATGGTATTCACTTATACCTCTCTTGTGGCCGACTGGTTAGTGTGTCACTGTAGTCCTGATTCTCGTCCGTCGCTGGTTCTGACCCCACGGACGGTGGACTTATTATCAACTAAAATTCCTCTTCGGTAACATATATGAAAATATATTACTCCGAGGTAGAGTGAATTGATATTAAAGGACGTTTGTAGCTTTCGATTGTATATGAATCACGGTGATGTGATAAATAGTCATAATTATGGCTACGTGCGACAAACGCACTACACGGTCAACATGGCAGAGGTGGTGGATATCGTCTCCAAACGCAAAACACCTGAGTTCGACGGTGAGTTGATGGGAGATGGTATTCACTTATACCTCTCTTGTGGCCGACTGGTTAGTGTGTCATTGTAGTCCTGATTCCTCGTCCGTCGCTGGTTCGACCTCACGGACGGTGGACTTATTATCAACTAAAATTCCTTCGGTAACATATATGAAAAAATATATTACTTCCGAGGTAGAGGAATTGGATATTAAAGGACGTTTGTAGCTTGATTGTAAATGAATCATGGTGATGTGATAAATAGTCATAATATGGCTACATGCGACAAACGCACTACACGGTCAACATGGCAGAGGTGGGTGGAAATCGTCTCCAAACGCAAAACACCTGAGTTCGACGGGTGAGTTGATGGGAGATGGTATTCACTTATACTCTCTTGTGGCCGACTGGTTAGTGTGTCACTGTAGTCCTGATTCCTCGTCCGTGGCTGGTTCGACCCCACGGGACGGTGGACTTATTATCAACTAAAATTCCCCTTCGGTAACATATATGAAAATATATTACTTCCGAGGTAGAGTGAATTGGATATTAAAGGACGTTTGTAGCTTTCTGATTGTATATGAATCACGGTGATGTGATAAATAGTCATAATATGGCTACGTCGACAAACGCACTACACGGTCAACATGGCAGAGGTGGGTGGATATCGTCTCCAAACGCAAAACACCTGAGTTCGACGGGTGAGTTGATGGGAGATGGTATTCACTTATACCTCTTGTGGCCGACTGGTTAGTGTGTCACTGTAGTCCTGATTCCTCGTCCGTCGCTGGTTCGACCCTCACGGGACGGTGGACTTATTATCAACTAAAATTCCCCTTCGGTAACATATATGAAAATATATTACTTCGAGGTAGAGTGAATTGGATATTAAAGGACGTTTGTAGCTTTCTGATTGTATATGAATCACGGTGATGTGATAAATAGTCATAATATGGCTACGTGCGACAAACGCACTACACGGTCAACATGGCAGAGGTGGGTGGATATCGTCTCCAAAACGCAAAACACCTGAGTTCGACGGGTGAGTTGATGGGAGATGGTATTCACTTATACCTCTCTTGTGGCCGACTGGTTAGTGTGTCACTGTAGTCCTGATTCCTCGTCCGTCGCTGGTTCGACCCACGGGACGGTGGACTTATTATCAACTAAAATTCCCCTTCGGTAACATATATGAAAATATATTACTTCCGAGGTAGAGTGAATTGGATATTAAAGGACGTTTGTAGCTTTCTGACTGCAAATGAATCATGGTGATGTGATAAATAGTCATAATATGGCTACGTGCGACAAACGCACTACACGGTCAACATGGCAGAGGTGGGTGGAAATCGTCTCCAAACGCAAACACCTGAGTTCGACGGGTGAGTTGATGGGAGATGGTATTCACTTATACCTCTTGTGGCTGACTGGTTAGTGTGTCACTGTAGTCCTGATTCCTCGTCCGTGGCTGGTTCGACCCCACGGGACGGTGGACTTATTATCAACTAAAAAATTCCCTTCGGTAACATATATGAAAATATATTACTTCCGAGGTAGAGTGAATTGATATTAAAGGACGTTTGTAGCTTTCTGATTGTATATGAATCACGGTGATGTGATAAATAGTCATAATATGGCTACGTGCGACAAACGCCCTACACGGTCAACATGGCAGAGGTGGGTGGATATCGTCTCCAAACGCAAAACACCTGAGTTCGACGGGTGAGTTGATGGCAGATGGTATTCACTTATACCTCTCTTGTGGCCGACTGGTTAGTGTGTCACTGTAGTCCTGATTCCTCGTCTGTCGCTGGTTCGACCCCACGGGACGGTGGACTTATTATCAACTAAAAATTCCCCTTCGGTAACATATATGAAAATATATTACTTCCGAGGTAGAGTGAATTGGATATTAAAGGACGTTTGTAGCTTTCTGATTGTATATGAATCACGGTGATGTGATAAATAGTCATAATATGGCTACGTGCGACAAACGCACTACACGGTCAACATGGCAGAGGTGGGTGGATATCGTCTCCAAACGCAAAACACCTGAGTTCGACGGGTGAGTTGATGGGAGATGGTATTCACTTATACCTCTCTTGTGGCTGACTGGTTAGTGTGTCACTGTAGTCCTGATTCCTCGTCCGTCGCTGGTTCGACCCCACGGGACGGTGGACTTATTATCAACTAAAAATTCCCCTTCGGTAACATATATGAAAATATATTACTTCGAGGTAGAGTGAATTGATATTAAAGGACGTTTGTAGCTTTCTGATTGTATATGAATCACGGTGATGTGATAAATAGTCATAATATGGCTACGTGCGACAAACGCACTACACGGTCAACATGGCAGAGGTGGGTGGATATCGTCTCCAAACGCAAAACACCTGAGTTCGACGGGTGAGTTGATGGGAGATGGTATTCACTTATACCTCTCTTGTGGCCGACTGGTTAGTGTGTCACTGTAGTCCTGATTCTCGTCCGTCGCTGGTTCGACCCCCACGGGACGGTGGACTTATTATCAACTAAAAATTCCCCTTCGGTAACATATATGAAAATATATTACTTCCGAGGTAGAGTGAATTGATATTAAAGGACGTTTGTAGCTTTCTGATTGTATATGAATCACGGTGATGTGATAAATAGTCATAATATGGCTACGTCGACAAACGCACACACGGTCAACATGGCAGAGGTGGGTGGATATCGTCTCCAAAACGCAAAACACCTGAGTTCGACGGGTGAGTTGATGGCAGATGGTATTCACTTATACCTCTCTTGTGGCCGACTGGTTAGTGTGTCACTGTAGTCCTGATTCCTCGTCCGTCGTTGGTTCGACCCCACGGGACGGTGGACTTATTATCAACTAAAAATTCCCCTTCGGTAACATATATGAAAATATATTACTTCCGAGGTAGAGTGAATTGAATATTAAAGGACGTTTGTAGCTTTCTGATTGTATATGAATCACGGTGATGTGATAAATAGTCATAATATGGCTACGTGCGACAAACGCACTACACGGTCAACATGGCAGAGGTGGGTGGATATCGTCTCCAAACGCAAAACACCTGAGTTCGACGGGTGAGTTGATGGGAGATGGTATTCACTTATACCTCTCTTGTGGCCGACTGGTTAGTGTGTCACTGTAGTCCTGATTCCTCGTCCGTCGCTGGTTGACCCACGGGACGGTGGACTTATTATCAACTAAAAATTCCCTTCGGTAACATATATGAAAATATATTACTTCGAGGTAGAGTGAATTGGATATTAAAGGACGTTTGTAGCTTTCTGATTGCAAATGAATCATGGTGATGTGATAAATAGTCATAATATGGCTACGTGCGACAAACGCACTACGGTCAACATGGCAGAGGTGGGTGGAAATCGTCTCCAAACGCAAAAACACCTGAGTTCGACGGGTGAGTTGATGGAGATGGTATTCACTTATACCTCTCTTGTGGCCGACTGGTTAGTGTGTCACTGTAGTCCTGATTCCTCGTCCGTGGCTGGTTCGACCCCACGGGACGGTGGACTTATTATCAACTAAAAATTCCCCTTCGGTAACATATATGAAAATATATTACTTCCGAGGTAGAGTGAATTGGATATTAAAGGACGTTTGTAGCTTTCTGATTGTATATGAATCACGGTGATGTGATAAATAGTCATAATTTGGCTACGATGCGACAAACGCACTACGGTCAACATGGCAGAGGTGGGTGGATATCGTCTCCAAACGCAAAACACCTGAGTTCGACGGGTGAGTTGATGGGAGATGGTATTCACTTATACCTCTCTTGTGGCCGACTGGTTAGTGTCACTGTAGTCCTGATTCCTCGTCTGTCGCTGGTTCGACCCCACGGGACGGTGGACTTATTATCAACTAAAATTCCCCTTCGGTAACATATATGAAAATATATTACTTCCGAGGTAGAGTGAATTGGATATTAAAGGACGTTTGTAGCTTTCGATTGTATATGAATCACGGTGATGTGATAAATAGTCATAATATGGCTACGTGTGACAAACGCACTACACGGTCAACATGGCAGAGGTGGGTGGATATCGTCTCCAAACGCAAAACACCTGAGTTCGACGGGTGAGTTGATGGGAGATGGTATTCACTTATACCTCTCTTGTGGCCGACTGGTTAGTGTGTCACTGTAGTCCTGATTCCTCGTCTGTCGCTGGTTCGACCCACGGGACGGTGGACTTATTATCAACTAAAATTCCCCTTCGGTAACATATATGAAAATATATTACTTCCGAGGTAGAGTGAATTGGATATTAAAGGACGTTTGTAGCTTTCTGATTGTATATGAATCACGGTGATGTGATAAATAGTCATAATATGGCTACGTGTGACAAACGCACTACACGGTCAACATGGCAGAGGTGGGTGGATATCGTCTCCAAACGCAAAACACCTGAGTTCGACGGGTGAGTTGATGGGAGATAGTATTCACTTATACCTCTCTTGTGGCTGACTGGCTAGTGTGTCACTGTAGTCCTGATTCCTCGTCCGTCGCTGGTTCGACCCCACGGGACGGTGGACTTATTATCAACTAAAAATTCCCCTTCGGTAACATATATGAAAATATATTACTTCCGAGGTAGAGTGAATTGGATATTAAAGGACGTTTGTAGCTTTCTGATTGTATATGAATCACGGTGATGTGATAAATAGTCATAATATGGCCACGTGCGACAAACGCACTACACGGTCAACATGGCAGAGGTGGGTGGATATCGTCTCCAAACGCAAAACACCTGAGTTCGACGGTCTTGTGGCCGACTGGTTAGTGTGTCACTGTAGTCCTGATTCCTCGTCCGTCGCTGGTTCGACCCCACGGGACGGTGGACTTATTATCAACTAAAAATTCCCCTTCGGTAACATATATGAAAATATATTACTTCCGAGGTAGAGTGAATTGGATATTAAAGGACGTTTGTAGCTTTCTGATTGTATATGAATCATGGTGATGTGATAAATAGTCATAATATGGCTACGTGCGACAAACGCACTACACGGTCAACATGGCAGAGGTGGGTGGATATCGTCTCCAAACGCAAAACACCTGAGTTCGACGGGTGAGTTGATGGGAGATGGTATTCACTTATACCTCTCTTTTGGCCGACTGGTTAGTGTGTCACTGTAGTCCTGATTCCTCGTCCGTCGCTGGTTCGACCCCACGGGACGGTGGACTTATTATCAACTAAAAATTCCCCTTCGGTAACATATATGAAAATATATTACTTTCGAGGTAGAGTGAATTGGATATTAAAGGACGTTTGTAGCTTTCTGATTGTAAATGAATCATGGTGATGTGATAAATAGTCATAATATGGCTACATGCGACAAACGCACTACACGGTCAACATGGCAGAGGTGGGTGGAAATCGTCTCCAAACGCAAAACACCTGAGTTCGACGGTGAGTTGATGGGAGATGGTATTCACTTATACCTCTCTTGTGGCCGACTGGTTAGTGTGTCACTGTAGTCCTGATTCCTCGTCCGTGGCTGGTTCGACCTCACGGGACGGTGGACTTATTATCAACTAAAATTCCCCTTCGGTAACATATATGAAAATATATTACTTCCGAGGTAGAGTGAATTGGATATTAAAGGACGTTTGTAGCTTTCTGATTGTATATGAATCACGGTGATGTGATAAATAGTCATAATATGGCTACGTGCGACAAACGCACTACACGGTCAACATGGCAGAGGTGGGTGGATATCGTCTCCAAACGCAAAACACCTGAGTTCGACGGGTGAGTTGATGGCAGATGGTATTCACTTATACCTCTCTTGTGGCCGACTGGTTAGTGTGTCACTGTAGTCCTGATTCTCGTCCGTCGCTGGTTCGACCTCACGGGACGGTGGACTTATTATCAACTAAAAATTCCCCTTCGGTAACATATATGAAAATATATTACTTCCGAGGTAGAGTGAATTGATATTAAAGGACGTTTGTAGCTTTCTGATTGTATATGAATCACGGTGATGTGATAAATAGTCATAATATGGCTACGTGCGACAAACGCACTACACGGTCAACATGGCAGAGGTGGGTGGATATCGTCTCCAAAACGCAAAAACACCTGAGTTCGACGGGTAAGTTGATGGGAGATGGTATTCACTTATATACTCTCTTGTGGCTGACTGGTTAGTGTGTCACTGTAGTCCTGATTCCTCGTCCGTCGCTGGTTCGACCCACGGGACGGTGGACTTATTATCAACTAAAAATTCCCTTCGGTAACATATATGAAAATATATTACTTCCGAGGTAGAGTGAATTGGATATTAAAGGACGTTTGTAGCTTTCTGACTGCAAATGAATCATGGTGATGTGATAAATAGTCATAATATGGCTACGTGCGACAAACGCACTACACGGTCAACATGGCAGAGGTGGGTGGAAATCGTCTCCAAACGCAAAACACCTGAGTTCGACGGGTGAGTTGATGGGAGATGGTATTCACTTATACCTCTCTTGTGGCCGACTGGTTAGTGTGTCACTGTAGTCCTGATTCCTAGTCCGTGGCTGGTTCGACCCCACGGGACGGTGGACTTATTATCAACTAAAAATTCCCCTTCGGTAACATATATGAAAATATATTACTTCCAAGGTAGAGTGAATTGGATATTAAAGGACGTTTGTAGCTTTCTGATTGTATATGAATCACGGTGATGTGATAAATAGTCATAATATGGCTACGTGCGACAAACGCCCTACACGGTCAACATGGCAGAGGTGGGTGGATATCGTCTCCAAACGCAAAACACCTGAGTTCGACGGGTGAGTTGATGGCAGATGGTATTCACTTATACCTCTCTTGTGGCCGACTGGTTAGTGTGTCACCGTAGTCCTGATTCCTCGTCTGTCGCTGGTTCGACCCCACGGACGGTGGACTTATTATCAACTAAAATTCCTTCGCAACATATATGAAAATATATTACTTCCGGAGGTAGAGTGAATTGATATTAAAGGACGTTTGTAGCTTTCGATTGTATATGAATCACGGTGATGTGATAAATAGTCATAATATGGCTACGTGTGACAAACGCACTACACGGTCAACATGGCAGAGGTGGGTGGATATCGCTCCAAACGCAAAACACCTGAGTTCGACGGGTGAGTTGATGGGAGATAGTATTCACTTATACCTCTTGTGGCTGACTGGTTAGTGTGTCACTGTAGTCCTGATTCCTCGTCCGTCGCTGGTTCGACCCCACGGACGGTGGACTTATTATCAACTAAAAATTCCCCTTCGGTAACATATATGAAAATATATTATTTCCGAGGTAGAGTGAATTGGATATTAAAGCGACGTTTGTAGCTTTCGATTGTATATGAATCACGGTGATGTGATAAATAGTCATATTATGGCTACGTGCGACAAACGCACTACACGGTCAACATGGCAGAGGTGGGTGGATATCGTCTCCAAACGCAAAACACCTGAGTTCGACGGGTGAGTTGATGGGAGATGGTATTCACTTATACCCTCTTGTGGCCGACTGGTTAGTGTGTCACCAGTCCTGATTCCTCGTCCGTCGCTGGTTCGACCTCACGGACGGTGGACTTATTATCAACTAAAAATTCCCTTCGGTAACATATATGAAAATATATTACTTCCGGGAGGTAGAGTGAATTGATATTAAAGGACGTTTGTAGCTTTCTGATTGTATATGAATCACGGTGATGTGATAAATAGTCATAATATGGCTACGTGCGACAAACGCACTACACGGTCAACATGGCAGAGGTGGTGGATATCGTCTCCAAACGCAAAACACCTGAGTTCGACGGGTGAGTTGATGGGAGATGGTATTCACTTATACCCTCTTGTGGCCGACTGGTTAGTGTGTCACTGTAGTCCTGATTCCTCGTCCGTCGCTGGTTCGACTTCACGGGACGGTGGACTTATTATCAACTAAAATTCCCTTCGGTAACATATATGAAAATATATTACTTGGAGGTAGAGTGAATTGGATATTAAAGGACGTTTGTAGCTTTCTGATTGTATATGAATCACGGTGATGTGATAAATAGTCATAATATGGCTACGTGCGACAAACGCACTACACGGTCAACATGGCAGAGGGGGTGGATATCGTCTCCAAACGCAAAAACACCTGAGTTCGACGGGTGAGTTGATGGGAGATGGTATTCACTTATACCTCTCTTGTGGCCGACTGGTTAGTGTGTCATCAGAAGTCCTGATTCCTCGTCCGTCGCTGGTTCGACCTCACGGGACGGTGGACTTATTATCAACTAAAATTCCCTTCGGTAACATATATGAAAATATATTAATTCCGAGGTAGAGTGAATTGATATTAAAGGACGTTTGTAGCTTTCTGATTGCAAATGAATCACGGTGATGCGGGATAAATAGTCATATTATGGCTACGTGCGACAAACGCACTACACGGTCAACATGGCAGAGGTGGGTGGAAATCGTCTCCAAACGCAAAACACCTGAGTTCGACGGGTGAGTTGATGGGAGATGGTATTCACTTTATACCTCTCTTGTGGCCGACTGGTTAGTGTGTCACTGTAGTCCTGATTCCTGGTCCAGTGGCTGGTTCGACCCCACGGGACGGTGGACTTATTATCAACTAAAAATTCTTCGGTAACATATATGAAAATATATTATTTCCGAGGTAGAGTGAATTGATATTAAAGGACGTTTGTAGCTTTCTGATTGTATATGAATCACGGTGATGTGATAAATAGTCATAATATGGCTACGTGCGACAAACGCACTACACGGTCAACATGGCAGAGGTGGGTGGATATCGTCTCCAAACGCAAAACACCTGAGTTCGACGGGTGAGTTGATGGAGATGGTATTCACTTATACCTCTCTTGTGGCCGACTGGTTAGTGTGTCACTGTAGTCCTGATTCCTCGTCTGTCGCTGGTTCGAATCCATGGACGGTGGACTTATTATCAACTAAAATTCCCTTCGGTAACATATATGAAAATATATTACTTGAGGTAGAGTGAATTGATATTAAAGACGTTTGTAGCTTTCTGATTGTATATGAATCACGGTGATGTGATAAATAGTCATAATATGGCTACGTGTGACAAACGCACCACACGGTCAACATGGCAGAGGTGGGTGGATATCGTCTCCAAACGCAAAACACCTGAGTTCGACGGGTGAGTTGATGGGAGATAGTATTCACTTATACCTCTCTTGTGGCTGACTGGTTAGTGTGTCACTGTAGTCCTGATTCCTCGTCCGTCGCTGGTTCGACCCCACGGACGGTGGACTTATTATCAACTAAAATTCTTCGGTAACATATATATGAAAATATATTACTCCGAGGTAGAGTGAATTGATATTAAAGGACGTTTGTAGCTTTTGATTGTATATGAATCACGGTGATGTGATAAATAGTCATAATATGGCTACGTGCGACAAACGCACTACACGGTCAACATGGCAGAGGTGGGTGATATCGTCTCCAAACGCAAAACACCTGAGTTCGACGGGTGAGTTGATGGGAGATGGTATTCACTTATACCTCTCTGTGGCCGACTGGTTAGTGTGTCACTGTAGTCCTGATTCCTAGTCCGTCGCTGGTTCGACCCTCACGGGACGGTGGACTTATTATCAACTAAAATACCTTCGGTAACATATATGAAAATATATTACTTCCGAGGTAGAGTGAATTGGATATTAAAGGACGTTTGTAGCTTTTGATTGTATATGAATCACGGTGATGTGATAAATAGTCATAATATGGCTACGCAAGGACAAACGCACTACACGGTTAACATGGCAGAGGTGGGGTGGATATCGCTCCAAAACGCAAAACACCTGAGTTCGACGGGTGAGTTGATGGGAGATGGTATTCAGTTATACCTCTCTTGTGGCCGACTGGTTAGTGTGTCACTGTAGTCCTGATTCTCGTCCGTCGCTGGTTCGACCTCACGGACGGTGGACTTATTATCAACTAAAATTCCTTCGTAACATATATGAAAATATATTACTTCGAGGTAGAGTGAATTGGATATTAAAGGACGTTTGTAGCTTTCTGATTGTATATGAATCACGGTGATGTGATAAATAGTCATATATACACACACACACACACACACACATATATATATATATATATATATATATATATATATATATATATATATATATATATATATATATATATATATATATATATATATATATATATATATATATATATATATATATATATATATATATATATATATATATATATATATATATATATATATATATATATATATATATATATATATATATATATATATTTATATATATATATATATATATATATATATATATATATATATATATATATATATATATATATATATATATATATATATATATATATATATATATATATATATATATATATATACATATATATATATATATATATATATATATATATATATATATATATATATATATATATATATACATATATATATATATATATATATATATATATATATATATATATATATATATATATATATATATATATATATATATATATATATATATATATATATATATATATATATATATATATATATTCCTTTATTTCCATGCTTCTAATTTGTGTTGATTATATTCCCTTTGCTGTTTTCATATTTTTCGCAGACCGAACTGCATAGTAAACTGAATGTTTTCTTGCCTGTCTCCTTGGAAATGAACACGCATTATGAATAACGTATGTATACTACTTTTATTTCACTTCCCCTCTGGAATCTTCTTTCTTTTGTAGAATTCCTTCATATATCTTATCTCATCTTCTTGAGTTTGTGATGGGAGATGGTATTCACTTATACCTCTCTTCACTGGTTATATCTTATCTCTGATAGTCTTATTATCAACTAAAATTCCCCTTCGGTAACATTCACTTCAGCCGTCAACCATTAACCTTCGCGTAACATCATCCTTCACTTGCGGCCTCAGCACGTGGACAATAATTTTTTTTTTTATCAAATCCACGGATGTGGATTAATATCCTCGACCTTTATAAATGACTAATCTAATATATCTTCAATTTCTCTCGTGAGAAAACACTGCTTTTTCAAGTCAGAAGAGGTCATCCGAATAGATAGTCCACTACAGGATATCCACTGGTATTTTACGAAATTATTATTACCAGTTTTTGGGAAATAATGAACCAAAATTGCATATAACCAGTCTACAAAAACATGGCAACGATAATATAAAGACATAATGCATTTAGCATTAAAATTTCACATTGTTTAGCCGAGGCCTTTGTGAGATGTCAGATTACATTGTTTGCCCTGAGATGTACGAAAAATGGAGTTCTTACAAAAAATGGTTTAGCTTAAAGTGAATTATCTATTTGGAGCCGAAGTGATCTCTTCGCAGTGCTAACTGATGGTGCGTCGGTGCTTCATCTCACGACACAAAACGCGAGATATACATCAAGTTCAGAAGCTTCCTGAAAAAAAATTCTGCTCCCTTTGAAAAGAGACTTGAACAATTTTGGTGCAGAAGACTAATGAATGGAGTCTGAAACATATGAATAAAACATTCAGGGAAAGTGACTGAAACTTTTTCCGCTGCAACCGACTCGACAGGGATGCTTGAAGCCATGAAGTTGAAGAAATAATTACAAAAGAATACATGCACATGATACTTAAGCTGAAAGTGGTAAAACTTGGTTTAGTAACAGGATTTTTTCCCTCAGACTGAAAGCGGAAGGCTGCAAAAGGATATATGCAGAAGTGAATAAAGTATGTGAATAATTCATAGTGATGAATTATTGTAACAGTTCATGAAGTATGACAACAGATAATTACAATAATTATATGACTCAGGATAATGTTCCAGTTTTGTCTGTATGAAATTTAAAGCAAGATTTATGAAGATGAATGGGAACAGATTCCTTTAAAGGAAATAACAATTTTTTTCATTATATATAGGTTAGTGAAAAAACAGAGAGAGAGAGAGAGAGAGAGAGAGAGAGAGAGAGAGAGAGAGAGAGAGAGAGAGAGAGATTTCTGTGAGTTGTCCTTCCTTGTAGAAAAATTAAATCTATTTGAGGAACATTTTTTCATAGCTTGAAATACTGTAAATTAATAAATCTATGCATAACTATGAAAGCTATCTTTTTTATTGGTAGTCTCTATAGCAAAAATTGGTAGAACAACAAATCTTTGCACGGAATAATCCAAAGTTAGAACTTCTGCCGTCCATGTAACCTCAAAACATGATCTTACTTAGATACGTGGATGAAATGTCCCCTCTGTATGATAACGGTTGGAGGGATTTAATCTATTTTTAGCAGTCTCAACGCCCCAGTTGCCAAGATGTAATCTAAAAGTGCCTAAAATAGACGGCAAAATTAGCTCTTTTCGAAGATTAATTTCGGCCATGAGAGAGGAGCCAAAATGTGCATAACATTCAACTTTTCTTTCATCTATTTCCAAAGCTGACACACCACTTTTATCTTCAAGGGAATCATAAACGTAGTCAATATATAGATAGAAAAGTCCTGCAGCTTTGCCTAGTGCACTTATGGAGTGTTTTGATCTCCAAGTATTCAAGCGAGGAGCAAATTCATTCCTTCTCCCTGATGACGCCTCCTGAAATCAGGTGTATCAGTTTTATTTTCTATTCTCTCATGTTTATTTATTTATCACCTTTTCCTATAACTTGACTCTCTCTCTCTCTCTCTCTCTCTCTCTCTCTCTCTCTCTGCAGGCTGATTTCCCTGATTTATGGTCTGTTGACTCTGTCCATAAAGGTTTTCAGATGACGATTTAAAGAAAGAAGGGAAGCTTACTAACGAACAGACTTTAGCAACGAAATTAATCTCATAATTTGAAAGCTCCAAAGATGCTACTAAATGTCTCAAATCCAGATATCTGTCGCTAATCAAACCCATAGACGGCTGGCCATTCAGTGCATCTTTAAAGATGACACAAGTAATTTACGCTATATAATATTCTATGCAGTATCTATAGTAAATTTACATCCGTTAGACCAGGATATCTGATTTACAAAGAGCGAAGTAATATGGACCAAAGGTCTGGGGCTCCGTTATGTCTAGAACCATTAGTTATCAATCAGAGACGGTATCAAAAATCTGCCAGGAAGCTCCTGTAAAAATGGGATTTTGATTTAATGAATATACGGTTGATTTAATTTTTTATTTAATGAATATACGAAACATATTCTGACTATTGGATTTTATGCATATATATATATAATATATATATATATATATATATATATATATATATAATAAATATATATATATATATATATATATATATATATATATATATATATATATATATATATATATATATATATATATATATATATATATATATATATATATATATATATATATATATATATATATATATATACAGATACTGTGTATATATGTGTATGTGTGTAATTGTATAAGAATTCTTTATCAAACAACATAAGCTTGCACCTTCAAATACATATCACCCCCGTATGACAATACGTACCCATTCCCGTTATGTACTTTCCCTTTTACGACTGCAATCCCCGTTCGCCACATAGAAGAGAGAGAGATAGAGAGAGAGAGAGAGAGAGAGAGAGAGAGAGAGAGAGAGAGAAATAGAATGTGTGTGTGTTACTGCCAAGGAAGCAATATTGGTTAATCGCTCACACCGGTTGCAGGGTCGTGATAACACCCCGCGTCGACAGCTAAATTGGAAACTGATTCCGAGATTAAAGCGCATATCTGCTCGAAGGAGATTCTGAGGAGAAGCCTTACGCTTATCAGAGAAGACGGCATTCGAAGCTTCATATCGTCTTATTGAGTTTGCTAAGTCATGTTTTCAGGGCTAATGTAAACTTTACGGTTTGTGGAAAAGCACAGTTTAGAAGAATACGACCAAATTTTTCATCGTGGTATTCTTCGGTGCTTCGGTTGCTGTTCGTTGAAGTCATGAGATGTTATTCGTCCTTGACGCTCTTTTCTTTAACTTAAATAACGTACAGTTTCATTTCTGGACAGATCGAACATTTTCATAATCCAGCTGACGAAGAAGACGCCATATTTTGATGTTTAGAAGAAAAAATACCTAATGCGTCTCTATTAATAAGAATGTAAGCAAATGCTCTCTCTCTCTCTCTCTCTCTCTCTCACACACACACACACACACACACACACACACACACAACACATACATACACCTAGATAACGTACATTGTTTTGTATCTACTGCAATATAATAACTAATCCTGTGAAGCATACCTTGAGCAACATTTTTATGTCTAAAACGATAAGTTATCTTTCCATACAAAATCATCAGATCATAGACACAACTAATTGCTTCGTCTTGCACTATTAATTCCATAGTACCTCTATGTTTCTACCTTAATATCCCTTTCGGTAAGGTGCAATTTGCCCTGCATCAGTTGTTGTAACTTCATTTTCTTCGCCCCTCCAAGCCATCAAGTGTTAATCTTCCTTGCTGCCCAATTTAGCTGTCACCATCAAACGTTATCGCAAAACTGCATGCGGGCCAGAGAGTGGCCAGAATTATTCCCTTCTCTGTGGGCCATTTTAACTCCACGAAGTAAATATTTAAAGAATGGGTGACTTTATAGGATACGTAGAGCATCCTTCGTATCCTTAAGGAATGATATTACGATGTTTTAAAGATTAGGTGGAAAGTATTTTACTCATATCAGAAATAGTCTTCTTCTTTCAAAGTTTAGCAGTTATAAACCAGTGCAAGTCTCTCATGCAATTATTCTTTTATTAATGTTAAAAACAAACTTTGCTAACGTGCAGACGTAAAACCTTACTGGGACTTGGGATACTTGCTTACGCCAAGCGACTGTAGCATGACCACAATTTTATCTGCCGTATTTACCAACGAGATATTTCGGGTACTGGAAAATCATTCAGAAATTCGTAAGACTTATATCGACAGCAGAGATTTTTCTGTCATAGGCCAAGTGCAAAACAACAACGACCTAACCATCTTGGAATCTATACTCACAAAAAAGACCATGCCATTGTAAAGACTCGGACTTCTTAAGTACAATTGTTTATAGCTAGGCACTGGCAACTGGTTTCCTCACTTTGTTTTTATGTAAGGAAGCTAGCTTCTATCTTTCTTTCGTATGAACTCCCTTGATTGTATGTACCTATCTGTGAATATGGTGTTTATTTTTAAGTGATTTTACTTCCTAAAGACCTCTGGACACAGTGCATTATCACAAAGTATTTTCAATGTAGGATTATGTAACACTAACGTTCGTAAATTTTTTACTAGCCTTCCCAATGCGACTTCAGATCAGTTCGGTTTAAATTATACTACTTTTAATGACATTAAACTGGTTTTTAAATTAGTTTACATTTCAACCTCATTTAACTGATTTACATTTTTATATATTTTCACAGAACCCTGATAATGAAATTATGATAATTACGAAACGTTGGAGGAATAAATGTCAAAATTAATGCTTATGCGTTTTCATGCGCTTCGAAGATGTGTGATGGGACCTCTGTCTTCGCCTTTGATGTGTTTTTCTGGGTTATTTGCATCAGTGTTACGTGACCAACCAAGATGGCTCTCAGCCCCTGGTTCTTCGTTTTCCTGTTCATTCTACGCCTTGAAGCCATAGAGTTTGCCCACCTCCATCAGATAATTCGATATCAGCATGGGGCTCATCTATTTAACAGTTGTAGGAAATCAGAACCGCATGTTAAAAAGCAAGAAAAAGCGAAACTCGGCTAAGAATCCCAACAGTACTGCTCCTTAAACAACGTAGTTCCTAATTTTGTGAAGTTTAAACTGCTTAAACATCATTGTACATTTCTCCTTTCTACGCCGATGCCACCAACATGGAAATCATTCTTCAAGGTGTACATGAAGTACTGCCTTCTCTTCTTCTCTTTTGTTTTTAGATCTTATGATTTTATCAAACTATATAGCTATAAATATAGATAAAATACAGTAGATATATGTATATTTATATGGTCATATATATATATATATATATATATATATATATATATATATATATATATATATATATATATATATATATATATATAATGTGTGTGTGGAGAGAGAGAGAGAGAGAGAGAGAGAGAGAGAGAGAGAGAGAGAGAGAGAGAGAGAGAGAGAGAGAGATATTTTATAATTCAGTTAACAATACGTAAACCCACTGTTACTAAAATATCTCGCTAAATAAGTCGACCATCAGATAATTAAATAACTTTATTTCCCGTAACTGAAGCCACTTATCTGGAATAGATGAGGACAGAAGCTTCGCTCGTCAGGCTTTATCTCATGTCTTCAGTCTCCTATGCTCACTCTTCCATCTCCTTTGCCAAAACGTTTATTTCCCTCAGAGTAAGCTTCGTTGGCCTTGCTCTCTTCCTTCCAATTTACCTGTCAACTACAGGACTGATCCTAAAGCTAGTCCTATTCTGTACGATCATTCCCTTGGCTGCGGGTCTCAGATCCTTCTGAGAAAAGGGAAGTATTGATGCCTACGAATAAGACCTGATATCGACTCATGATGCTAAAAAAAATTCATCAAAATTACATTTATGGTGTACTTTTAACCTTGTGGATATAAATATTTTAATACTCAAAAGTCAGACATGAAATATTATTATTATTATTATTATTATTATTATTATTATTATTATTATTATTATTATTATTATTATTATTATTATTATTTAGATAATAAACCCTATTCATATGGAACAAGCCCGTAATTTGAAATTCAAGCTTCCAAAGAAGAGATCCGTTATTAGAACAGAAAAATATAAATAAATTATTAAAGTACAAGGTGAATTGTTTTGGGGTAGTAAAGCACTGTAACTCCACTTGAACTCTTTAGGCTCTAATTGCACAACATCCTCAGGGGGACTGTTTCACAGTCCAATGGTGTGAGGAATAAATCCCTCTGGAACTACATCAACTCATTCACAGTACCTTGGGGATAATTTATCCCAAAAAATTTCAAGTGCTCAACCTGACCGATCGGGAATACAAACTTTGCAATCTATGAGCAAGGCGTCTTTTGTCTGCAGCTTTATTTCTTTTTATATTTCTTGGGGGTTGTCTTCGTCTCATTGCTTTTCTTGGTTTGAATTCAGTCCAGCTATAGGGAATGTTTTAAAGAACATTCCAAATTTCTGTCATTTTTATCTATTTCTATGCATAGAGTGGCTTCTCTTTAACAAAAATCAAAGCAAAATAAGATGAATGTGCTTGTCTTTTATAAAACTAAGAATTTTTTAATCAATAAATCTAGAAATGACGTTTTAAGGGATATTATAACAAAGTGCAATCTGATTCAAAAGTTGAATAACAATCGTACGTTAACAATATTTTTTTATTATTGCAAACAGCATGTTGGCGTCCCTTCTTATTCTCCAGCGTTCACTTCATAGATGTAAAATTACTTTGAAAGGAATAAATGTCTTTTATACTTGCTATCCTGCACCTTCATCTCTAAAAATTTTATCCCTAGTCTATAAGCCTGTCAACTGACATTTACTTAGACAAGGAGTGTATTGCACAAGTAACGTATTCTCTCTCGCTCTCTCTCTCTCTCTCTCTCTCTCTCTCTCTCTCTCTCTCTCTCTCTCTCTCTCTCTCTCTCATACACAAACACCACACTCACACAAACACACACATGGCATCCCAAGATGTGCAATTTAAAGTTGCATCCGTATTACAGAAAACCAGTGTTCTCTTTTTTTTTTTTTTTTTTTTTTTGCTCTATTGAAATAGCGTATGAGGGGACTGCTCCAAATTATAACAATATTTCACGGTAAAAGAACAATTATTAACGCATTGTCCTTCTGCCATAAAATATTCTTGCGTCATACAGGAACCTTTTAAAACGAGGACATGAAACGGGGCTTTGGACAGAAGTCAGTTTTGAGGGAAAGTTGTTGGGTGCGAAGGGGCAAAATGAACGAGGTTAAACTATTGAAGGGAGATGGGAAATAAAAAAAAAATAAGAATAGAGAGAGAGGGGCGGGGGCGGGTGCTCTACAGGCGTCAGACAATAAAGACTAAGAATGCTCCTTTTAGTGTCACAATTTCTTCGTCTCTTTGGCAGATTAATCGTGACTTTGAATTCCAGAACTTCATGCGAAAGATATTGTCAGGATGAGTCCAAAGCTCTCTCTCTCTTCTTATTTTTATTTTTTTCATTTCCCATTATGCGTGCTGCTTTGCTATCCTCCTTCACTCTGAAAACATGTACTCTCCAATTCGTACCATCTGAGCTATTGTACAAAATACTTCTGAAATATAACCAGTCCATTGATAAAAAAACTGACCAGTTTTATTCTCTTCCTACTTAATTTAAGATATTAATTAAATTATATCTTTTTTCTATTAAATTTTTCGCCCTAATACCAATTCTTGAGTGAAAAGAGCGTTCGACTGATTAAGACCATAGATGGTTAAGAACTTTCAAATAATAAATAAGAAAAATCCTGTATCGAGTAATACGTAAATTAAGATACTTTAAACTACCAAAAAGTAGAAATACTGTATTTTTACTTTTTGGTAGTTTAAGATACTTTAAACTACCAAAAAGTAAAAATACAGTATTTATAAATCATTGAAAATGAGTACTTAAATTAAAACCAAATAAATAATTAAAGACTAACAAGAATAGGACACAGTGAGTTTATTATGCAAGGAAATTGAACAAAGTATGCCCCCTACGGCAAGTCAACAGACGATTATCTTGAATAAAACTTTTTTTTTTTTTTTTAACATTTCAGAAACACAGCATACTGCAGCGGTATGTCCGCCTGCCTGACTGCGCCCGACAGTCAGGCAAACTGGAGACAAGTTTTTCATTTGTCTGTAAACCGTCACGCAAATCTAGTTTGGGGGGATTTTCCTTTCTCCCACTCTCTCTCTCTCTCTGATATTTTTCATTGTCTTATTTGTTTGGAACGAGTGAAAATAGTTTTCAATCGCATAAATTGTCGCCAATTTCTTTGGTCTAGATGTATATATGTATAAGTACACATACACACACATACACACACATTATATATATATGGAGCCTCGATGGCTCGGTCGGTAGAGCAGCGGACACTTTGCTATCCACGTAGACACCCCGGGATTATGTATGTAATCAACGGATAGGTTTGCTGAAAGCAAATGGGTGTTACAGACTAATACACACAAAAACAAAGCAAACTCCAACGTCTTCTAAAAGACATAACAGACGCCTTGCACGTCTCGAACTGTCGGCCTAAAACCGCTCACGTCTCTTCGCTGCTGGGAGAAAGGGAGCTGGGGATTTGGCACGATACATATACACATGTGTTACCGGGGTCTAAGTGATGTCAGGAAGGGCAGCCGATCGAGGCTACGGCCTACCCCAACGCCAAATCAAAGTCCTTCAAAAGAAGGCATCGTGCTTACCCCATAGGAAAAATGGGAAAAAAGCATGTTAAAACAGAAGAATAAGAATAATATATATATATATATATATATATATATATATATATATATATATATATATATATATATATATATATATATATATATATACATATATATAAATATATATATATATATATATATATATATATATATATATATATATATATATATATATATATATATAATATATATATATATATATATATATATATATATATATATATATATATATATATATATATATATATATATATATATATATATATATATATTTTCTACTGGCCATCTTAAAAAAAGTTCTCGTTGACGCAATCATTAAAATTTGTTTTAAAGTTTTTCACCAGATTTTGACCTCAAACTATGGTGAAATATAAATATTTTTATTTTACCTCTTTGTTGCACACTACAGTCAAGACGATGTCATATAAAATAGTCCGGAGCAACTTAAGGTACTTTCACGAAGTCAATTTTATGTGGATGTCGTCAGCTACGAATTTTATTGTCTACAACTCAGACTGAGTCTTCGTGATTGTCAAATACTATCAGGTGGCAAAGACACCTTTGTTTTTATATTGGCTTTGTTTCCCTATCAAAGAGAAACCTCTTGCAATTCCATCTCTTATACTTTATTTTTTTTTATCTCTATGGCAGCGAAGGGCTGCTAGTCTCTCTCTCTCTCTCTCTCTCTCTCTCTCTCTCTCTCTCTCTCTCTCTCTCTCTCTCTCTCTCTTTTTATGAGCGTAAATAATTAAACTATCAAGAGATGCATCTGGTGATATCCTCAACAAAATAATAATAATATTAATAATAATAATAATAATACTTCTTGTTAAAGAGAATGGGCAGCATCAGTGGAATTGATTTTACATAACATCTTTTCAACTCTTCTTATTATCTACTTTTCGTCAGAGCTGATGTTTGCTAATATCTGGCCGATGCACATATTGTGATAGCCGTACACTTCAAAAACTTCCAAATTGTAGCATCTGGAAACCAGGATTTGTCGTATTTCTCGGGTGGAGGATCTTCTTCGTGGTCTTTCTAAGGGCGTAACAGAATTCCAACGTTTCCAACCGTATCATCGGTTCATTCTCAAGGAAGGGTACGCTTGTTCTAGCTGTAATGGGGTCGTTAGTCAGTGTTTATTGGGTCCCAGGCGATCGGTGGTGTGGGAGCTCAATTCTCATTGGCTGCCTTTATTACTCTCAATTTCCTTTTCAGCGCTGAATGACCTCATAGGTCCCATCGGTTGGCCTTTGACCTAAATTCTATCTTCAATTCCTGTCGAAACAATGATAACAGTATCTTTTACCTTGGAGAGGCTGGAGTGTTTTCTCTCTCCTTGTACCAGCAGATTCGCAACTACTTTCCTGATGCTTGTGAGGATAATTTACTTTTCTAGAATGTCTAAGAAAATAGTCTTTATACCAATCGAATTCTCAGCCATCGTCGTTTCAAAAGCCTTAGGAACAAGATAAGTATTGTCACTGATTACTTATTCGAAAGAGGAAATAAGTAACGAAAAACGTCCTTAATCCTCTAGTCCTATAGCTTTTACAGTCCGCCCCCCGCCTCTCTCTCTCTCAATCTCTCTCTCCAGCGGGGAAAGAGTCCTCACTGTGAAGACGACTTTCATTTACGAGCGCACCGAACGCACCCACAAAAACACAGATAAACAAGAGGAGCTCTAAACACGTCACTGAGCAAAGGAGGAACAAACACTCCTTTCATTCAGGCGCGTCATTCAGGCAAGAAGTGAACATGCAGATTTCTCCTGAGTATTAGAGTTGGTCTCCTTTAAGATCATTTCTGGACGAAGGGAAATTCTCTGGAAAAGATGAAGTCGTTCATCTGGAAAGAGAATCGAGGCGTGGAATTAAAAACGACCAAATAAAGAAACGATGAATTTTGGACTCTCTCTCCCACCTATCCATAAAGGCGTCATGTTTACGATCAGTTGGTGAGTCAGACAGACTTAAATAAGGGATATGTTAGACAGATTTTTTTTTCATTCGTTCATTGATAAAGGGGGTTTTATATCAGCTGATAATCTCCATAACTCTTTTTCATCAAAGATTCTCATTTTTATTCTGAACGGTATTTACGCCATGCACACCATGTGAAAGCAGGAATAAATACGAAATTCAGTTGGAATAAACACGTATGCAAATTAAAACCCCTATTCGAAAAGTATATTTATATTTACACGGAATGAATATTTGGAAAATTTAACGATAAAAGAAATAGATTACTTTGACAGTATAAAACAATATCATTTCAAATATGTTTTCCATTGATCTCTGGGGCGCTACTGCTTGGTTATCTCATTGTTGGTATCATTACTGTTTATGTAACGATACCTAATAACTCGAGGACCATCAAAACACTTTAAAAGCTATCTGTATATATATATATATATATATATATATATATATATATATATATATATATATATATATATATATATATAATGAGAAGATAAGAACAAGAACATCTCTCTCTCACTGGTAAAACCAATGGAAGGAGGTCGAGAGGAAGACCTAGACAAAAATATATGGATGGATTGGTGAGAATGACTGGAGGAAGAATGTCTGCAGCTCAGTTGCTGGTGAGAGCCAGAAATAGAGAGGAGTGGTGAGCCATGATTGCCGACGTCCTTGGGGATATGGCACCTGGATGATGATGATGATAATATATATATATATATATATATATATATATATATATATATATATATATATATATATATATATATATATATATATATATAATAAATCAAACGTCCTTTAATATCAATTCACTCTACCTCGAAGTAATATATTTTCATATATGTTACCGAAGGGAATTTTAGTTGATAATAAGTCCACCGTCCCGTTAGGTGGCCGACTGGTTAGTGTGTCACTGTAGTCATGATTCCCCGTCCGTCGCTGGTTCGATCCCACGGGACGGTGGACTTATTATCAACTAAAAATTCCCCTTTGTAACATACATATATGAAAATATATTACTTCTGGAGTGTAGAAAGTGAATTGATATTAAAGGACGTTTTAGCTTTTCTGATTGTATATGAATCACGGTGATGTGATAAATAGTCATATATATATATATATATATATATATATATATATATATATATATATATATATATATATATATATATATATATATATATATAGCCTCACACACACACCTCTTCATAACTTATTATTTGATTAAACCAATCAGTCATTCTCTCAACATATATCTGAAATGCAAACTTGCCAATGTGAATTCCTCCAGGATGAATCCTTCATAAAACCCATGGCTTTCGCAGGAAGGACCTTTAAGATTTCCATTTTCCGAATAGGAGCCCATTTTTGTTTTTCGTAAAACATGGACTCCACATATCCATTTTTTATAAATGGTACCTTCAGTGATCAAAATGCTTGATATTAAAAGCGATTTTACAACAAAACTCACTCATTCAGTTGGTAAATGTTGAGGCAAAGACAAGTTCGTCGTGGGCAGATTTCCAAATGCTCTACTGAGTGAGCCTTACGTTCAAATGGATGGACTTAAACTGAACCTTGGTATGATACTATTGTATTAAGCACAATACAGCTGAACCATGATTACTTTATTTTTATGCCTGCTCATCACCAAATACTGAAGCAAATTCTCAAGTTTTGTGTCATAAATTTTGAATATTTCTTGCTTTATGCCGTGATTTAAGTCGTGAATTTCATCTTTCCTTGATTTTCAAGATGCGAGGCCTTTGTTCATAGTAGTGAGGACAAAATGAGAACTAGAACAGTATTTCCTAAATATCAATCTAAACCCAGGACTGTTTAAAGAAAACTGTATGAATTATTGCTCATTATTAAGAGACATAGTTGAAGTACGCAAGCCCTCATATTCAAACTGTGAAGTGTGATTGTGCCGTCAGTGCACTTCTTGGAGAGCTAAATCCAAGATGCTTTCACAGAAATTCTGCTCACCAGCAACGAACCTTAAACATCCGATAGGTCTCTTAGTGATATTATTGGCGATCTCAATGTGTAATTTTATTTGTGAAAAAGCTTCTTATTTATCTGGTGTAGTTTGGGACTGTAATAGCCTTCGTTTTGTTTGCTTATGAAATTCGTTATTGTTTGCTGAAGTCGTTTGAAAGACGGACTCATTGCATCCATTTTCCCTCTCGATGGTCGCCATTTTGGAATCTCTTCTTCGAGCCTGTTTGCTAACAATTTCTGTTGTTTTCAAAATGACCTAGAGCTTCAGTTAAGAATAAAGCTAAGAATTCAATTTACCAACTTACTCCTTTAAGTCTTCCCAATGTTCCTTCTACACAGTGTTTGAATATGAGGGCTTAAGTACTTCAACTATGTCTCTTAATAATGAACAATAATTCACACAGTTTTCTTTAAACAGTCCTGGGTTGTAGATTGAAACTTGGGAACACTGCTCTAGTTCCCATTTTGTCCTCAATACTGTGAACAAAAACCTCCCATCTTCAAAATCAAGAAAAGATGAAATTCACGACTTAAATAACGGCATAAAGCAAGAAATATTCAAAATTTATGACACAAAACTTGAGAATTTGCTTCAGTATTTGGTGGTGAGCAGGCATAAAAAGAAAGGAATCATGGTTCAGCTGTATTGCTGCTTAATACAATAGTATCATGCGAAGGTTCAGTTTATGTCCATCCATTTGAGCGTAAGGCTCACTCAGTAGAGCATTTGGAAATCTGCCCACGACGAACTTGTCTGCCTCAACATTTACCAACTGAAAGAGTAAGTTTTGATGTAAAATCGCTTTTAATATCAAGCATTTTGATCACTGAAGGTACCATTTATAAAAAATGGATAAGTTCAATTCTATGTGGAGTCCATGTTTCATGAAAAACTAAAACGACTTTCTTCCAGGCATTCATGAGGTCGGCTCGTCCCGAAAACGAGGCCCAAAATGACCACAATCGAGAGAGGAGGGAAAATCGATGCACAACGTCCATCTTTCACACAAAAGTGAAGTGAAAATAAGGAGTTTTAAATAGCTGAAATTCACTCAACACAAACACCGTAAAATTCGAAGAGATATTCTCTTGATTATGTTATTTATTAACGATATAAACTTAATAAGATAATGAGTGAAAAGCTGTAGGCATTCATAAAAATAGAGTAGAATTACTGAAGGGACGTTTTTAACGTATTTTTTTTTTATCTGTGTAAATGTGTTCCTTTCATTCTCTCTGTCGCTTTGTAAGCACCCGTCGTTTAGATAAACGACTGTCACAGGCCCATTAGCCTATTTGCACAACAGGGACAGCCCTATTGCCATATTGGACAGAGGACACATCTTTTTTTAGAGGACATTACTGGAAAACACGCTTTCATTTTTTTCATACTTTTGTGATTAATATAGCAGCGTAGCATCGCAGCCGCTTTATGGGAGTTTCATGATAATATGTTAAGTTTGTAGTACGGTCTTCCTTCTTTACATTTGCAAGATGACGCGAAAGCTGAACAGTCGAATTTGTCGAAAATTGCAGACATGAAAAAAGATTCAGGAAAAAAAATCTTCTATCAATATGCATCAAATTCTATTTACCCGTTACATATGCATCTTTTCCCAATATTCTTTTCCTCATTAAACTCTTACCTTCCCGACTACCCGCCATTTTTTGTATATAATTATCACCAAAGTCTTGACTCTTAGTGGCAAATAACTAAATAAGCTGTTAAAATGTATAACAACTTATTTATTTACATTTTACTAAAGCTAAATCTAAAATAGACCCATCCCCATCATGTAATTATTGTGTATATTTCTTTTTTAGGATGGATTTCATACAAAGAAATCTGCTGGCCAAGTTTACAATGTACAAATGTATTTTTTAATAGCCACATTAGCCTTTGAATACCTCGACAACCTTCAACTTTTCAGAGAGATTTTGAGACATTTTGCATGTATCTGAATTAGAAAGATTTATGTTTGTATATAAGCGGCAACAGACTTATTTCATTCTGTGCAATAAGACTTACGTACACCGGTTCAAATTCCACCACAAATTCTTCATTTATTCTCCACTCAGATACAAGAATTGCAGCGATTAACGCATGGACAAATTGCGAGTAAATCAACAAATTAGGAGTACACTGTGGCTCTTGAAAATACATATAGATATGGTGTAAGTGACTAGACAGTCGTATGTATGTATGTATGTATGTATATATACATATACATACATATATATATATATATATATATATATATATATATATATATATATATATATATATATATATATATATATTGTATATGTGTGTGTGTGTGTGTTTGTGTGTATAAAGCAGCAAAGGCGGTTGAAATGCTATGATACGATGGTGTATCACTAAACGACTCAGTCGTTGTATTCATTGGCGAGAGAGAGAGAGAGAGAGAGAGAGAGAGAGAGAGAGAGAGAGAGAGAGAGAGAGAGAGAGAGAGAGAGAGAGAGAGTAAACAAAACAAGCCATATTTAGCAGTTCCCTTAATGATTCATTTTCTCAATTAATAAGCATATTTTCTGTATGTATAAATCGAATAGGTTCGTATCCATGAGTAAATTGGTCTCTGTACGACAGATTTCTTAATTTTCAATGGAAAAGAAGCTGATTTAGTTATCAAATACGAGCTTCTTATACTGGGATTTTTCCAAAGGTTAATTTGAAAGGAACTCCATTTATTCTTTTTCTCTACACCTCATCTCCTCGCGTTAGTTCAGAGAATAAAGATAATTTAAATGTCTTTAAAAACCAGCATGAACGGAAAAAAATCATCCGCCGGAGACTTGCAAGCACTCATAAAATTTTAGTTTCTTTTTCATCCAATTCGTGCTCGTATGAATGCACACTTACCCCTAGGTTTACGTACACCATCATTTCCCTGGAACATTATTCATAAAACTTTTACGAAGCCGAGGGAGGCCTTTGACATTCACTTGGGTCTTCTAATTACCCTGTCATTCAATCTGACTGTGGTAGACTGTAAATAAATGAAAGGAATCTCCCAGCCCTCCTGGAATGAAGCTACTGTCAAAAGTAGCGGGAATATTAATGAAGGAAGATTGCCCCTGTCTGTAAACGCTAAAGGTACAATGTTCCCACTCGTCCACCTTCCCCCTCCCACCCACCCTAAAGGGTTGAAAAATAAATAGCGCAACTACGAGACATCGTTCTTAATAGACAAGGACCTTGGAAATTGCAAAGGCACTTTCTTTGCAGGTGAAGAGGAGTGTGTCAGAGATTATTTCGTAAAAAAATCTCCTTATGGAAAGAAAAATATTTACAGTATGAATTTATCTCAGATAATTTTCCACAAAAAAAATAAATGTTCTATTGGGACTGCCCCGATCAAGCTCTGTCTTGTCAAAAGAAGTGGATTTTAATGGATAAGAAGCAAGACTAAAGACCACAAGCAACATAAAATCAAAAAGCTCGCACGACCGATACCCAAAGTAACACCTGTAGAAACAGAAAGGGAAGTGCAGAGAGAGAGAGAGAGAGAGAGAGAGAGAGAGAGAGAGAGAGAGAGAGAGAGAGAGAGAAGAGACTAGACAATTACATTTCTTTGTAAAGGAGTGAAGTTTAATGCTGTAGTGATTCAGTACCAAGGTACAAGCTGGAAAAGTAAACCTTCATGGTTTTAAGAGTGCTTATTTTCCATTCACCTACCCTAGATACCCAATGAGCAAGCAGTGATGTTATTTGAAAGAAATAACAGTAGTTACAATAGGAATTGTTGCAATACAGGAAAAACAAATATATCTCTCTCATATAATATATCGGCTGCTCTAATCTTGTGTTCTGCAACACAAGTTTATTTTTATTTGTATAATGTTCTTTGTATACTTTTGCATATTAAAATAAATACGTATTTACGTATTTATGATTTTTTTATATATATACACACACACACACACACACACACACACACACACACACACACATATATATATATATATATATATATATATATATATATATATATATATATATATATCTATACACACACACACATAAACACACATATTCACCCCTCTTTCCTTGTCAACATCGCTTCATTTTCCTGAATGTGTTTTCCTGACAGGAAAGTGTGTGCTCATAACATTTTTGCTCTCAAAGTAAAATCTGGTTCGTTAGCCTCCAGATTTTAGCAAATAGTGCTCAATCTTCAACCTCTGCTTACACACACACACACACACACACACACAGATAGAGAGAGAGAGAGAGAGAGAGAGAGAGAGAGAGAGAGAGAGAGTATTGGATCGCCACATCTGCCAACAGATACATGAAGGGAGGACCGAAAAATAACGGCTGAAAGGGAGAGAAAGGAAACCGAGTAAGGCCCTCCTGAAACAATAGCAGGACTGAAGGGCGTAAATTGGATCTCGCTAGATACGGTTCCTGATGAACTCATGTGAAAGGGCTTTGATAACCTTGTGTTGGAATCGAGTCTTCTTAACGGATGGTTTTGTATGTGGTTTGTTTTTTGTTTTGCTAAAGAAATAAATTTTTTATAACTCTGATGTTTTGATTTAGTATATGTAACGTTTTAGTTATATTTCTCTCGCTGCGTTAATTTCTTTTTAAAAACATGCCTCTGGTAAGCAGTTTTGAATTATATATATATATATATATATATATATATATATATATATATATATATATATATATATATATATATATATATATATATATATATATATATATTGGGGCAGATAAGAGTAATTTTTAGAAGAATTGTGCAAATGATGATACAAGCATCAAATTTGGCACAATATTTTTGTTCTTCAAGGGATACTAATCAAATCTGCCTGATTGGCCAATTGAAAATCCAAAATGGTGGCCATTTTTCAAGATGGCCACCAAAATAACCACCTGAAGTTGTTGTTTTGCTTAGAAATATTTGTAGTTGTCCAAATTGCATGATCTAAGTGTGGATTCCTATGTTTTTAAGCCTGCTGATGTATATTTTCTAGTTTATTACATGGTTAAGGCACTGTATTAAAGGAGTCATTGTCGGGCACTACCAAGGCACATTGGTGATATCACTGCTGTGAAACTCAGCATGGGGTTCAGTGTCAGCTAAGTAGGAAATTTATGTTGGCATTATACTGCAACAACCTACTAGTATCCCAAATGCTGCCTAATCAACCCCAAATCTAACTGATTTGGGGTTGATTAGCCGCACCTGAATAGACAGGACGTGCCAGCGCGGGAGAGCCGAACCAAGGATAACAGAGTTTTAGTTATCTGGATGGTGTACAGATTGCACGGGACTTATGACACTGGATGAACGATCGGACTAGGTGTATGGCACAGTGCAAGAACCTAGTTGTATCCCATACAGGAAAGCACCTATTGTATATTACAGGACATAAGAGGCCTATTATACTATTACATGTACAGGGTGGTAAAAGGATAAACCCTCGACCCAGAACGTCATTGTAATCATGGATGCGAACTCTACTGGATGATCATGGAAAACAGACTGGACCAAGTGTTGCCTATGTCAGGAGGTTAAGAAAGAAGATCTAAAATCTCCAGGCCAATCCTGCCAGAAGAGGGGGATGATGGATATATGAACCTGGCAAAGAATATTCCTCTGTTTCACTTACTCAATGCGCTACCAATCAAGCTAGATCCTGCAAGACTTGACAAAGGTTCTGGGATAGAGGAAATGTTGAGAAAAAATTATGCACAATATCATGAGAGTTGTAGGCTTCTGTTCAACAACACAAAGTTACACCGAGCTGAAAAAAGAGCAAGTCATGTAGGTACTAGTGATGAGGGCAATAGAAGTAAGATTCCAAGAAAGCTCCAAGAAACTAAAACAAAAGAATGCTTCTTCTGCGAAACTGAAGGAGGGGAGCTTAGAGAAGCAATGACAATGTAAGTGAATAGGAGAATAAATGAATGTGCCAAAACACTCAGTGATACAAAACTTCTCGCCAAACTAAGTGCAGGAGATGTTGTAGCCCAAGAAGTGAAATATCACCTTGGCTGTTTGGTGGCATTGTATAACGGAGAACGGGCATAACTAAAGGTGGGGGAGCAAGAAAAAGCACAGGAACACTGGAAGGATGCATATCCAATTGCTTTCTCTGAACTAGTCACCTACACCTGAGAGATGAAAAATGCCAGTGAGAGGCCACCGATTTTCAAGCTTGCTGATGTGACCAGGCTTTACCAGCAGAGGCTGGAACAGCTTGGTGTTGACTCACCTGATGTTCATCCTACTCGACTCAAGGATCAGCTGCTTTTGCACATTCCACAGCTGCAAGCTAATCGCCAAGGACGAGAAGTTCTGTTGGCTGTTGAAACTGATGTAGGTTCAATCCTATCAGGAGCATCCTGTTATGGTGAAGAGATCCATCTAGCAAAAGCCACTGGGATAATAAGACAAGACATGCTTCATCAGAAGTCGAATTTCAGCAGCTATTTTCATGACAGAGACTTAGAACAGGCTGTGCCACCATCAATGCTTCAGTTTGTATGCATGATCGAACATGGTGCAGACATCAAGTCCCAACTCCATCATGGAGCATCGAAACCAGACTTTGCTATATCACAACTTCTACAGTACAACTGCTTCGCCAAATACGAGGAAGGAACGGATGTCCACAGGCATTCCAAGGACCGGGAGCCAAATTTTGCAGTCAACATGGGTCTGTATGCGTTTTCCAAGATGAGGAAGAGACAAATAATTGAAATGCTCCATGAGAATGGGCTCAGCATATCATATGACTGAGTCCTAGAAATCTAAGCACAGTTAGGAGCAGCAGTTGTTGCACAGTATGTGGAAGATGGAGTAATCTGTCTCCCAGTTTTGAAAAAGAATTTGTTCACAACTGGAGCAGTTGACAACACAGATCATAATCCGACTGCGACCACAACTGAAACATCTTTACATGGTACAAGTGTGTCCATTTTCCAGCATCCAAACACAGGAAATCCTGGTGATGAACATGAGCCACTTAAACTAGATATAGAGTCAAAAATGAAGGTTAAAAAAGTTCCAGAGCTTCCAGAAGCATACACCAATATTTGACAAGCATACATCACCAAAAACCCCAATCCTCCTCCAGTTGCAAGCCAATCCTTAAGCCCCTTTTACATGGGTCAAGTAGAGAGGCAAGTCAAGTGTGCAAGTAACTTGCTTCAAGTAACTTGATGTGTGTAAACATTACACTTGATCAATATTTTGTGCAAGTCAAGTAAGAAGCAAGTTGACAGTCCAGCAGAAGAGCAAGTCAAGTGAATAGACACGAGGTCTATTTTGAGGCAAGTTGCTTCCCCTCCATTCACCACTGGCAAGCTACTTGCTACCTACTTGACTCGTGTGAACATGCACTTGAATTTCCAGCTCAGTTGCAGGACAGATGCTGTGCTGAATAGTTCCGGAATTTTATTTTACTCTTCGTTTTGTTTTATATATTCAGAAATGGCCTCAAAGTGGACTGAAGATGTAACATACAAGTTTGTACTATTGTATATGGAGCATGAGTGTTTGTGGAACATGCATATCGAAATATATCGAAACAAGGCAGGACGACAGAGTGCTCTCATGGACATATAATTAATGTCGAATTTTATTTATTTAATGTCGAACTTTATTTATTGTAGGATACTTCCGCTGATACAGTACAGGAGGATTACAGTGGTAATCAAATTGATCTAGAAGGTGATTCTGCTCAGCATTCTGCGCATTCTCTACAATCTGAAAACACTGAGGAGAATTTAAATCAAGCAAGATCTATGCCGAAACCAAAATCAAGGAAACCAATCACTGAAGTGACAGCAGCTATAAGGGAGCTGAAAGAACTAAATGAAACCATCAATAATCCCAAGAATGTTGAAGATAAGTGTCAAACATTTGGAAATCACATTGTAGTTCAGTTACGAAGACTACATCCTCAACAATGCATTTTGGCGCAGGAGGAAGTACAACGGGTTTTGACAAAGTACAGGCTCGTTACACTTTCATCTACTAATTCGACTCCCACACCACCTCCAACTTCTGTTTCCCCTGCCCATTCCTCTTGCTTGCTCAGGCTATGTAGACACTATAGCTATTCTCGCGCAGTTTCTCTTGCTCATTCATTTTCAGAGAGTTACCCACATTCAACGCCTCTTTCCTTTCCTTCCCAAAATGTTGAACAACCACAAGACTTCATGACCCTGTCTAGAGCCATTTCAAGCCTCAGTGAGTTTGGCGATGATGTAATGTAGATCTAGTCCTCTGGTTATTTTTTTTTTTTTTTATAAAAATTTATTACTTTAGTAAATCATGAAATAAGTCAATATTTTCATAATCATGAAATAAGTAAATATTTTCACTTATTTCAAAGGAATTACTAAAATTATTTTTCTCTTTTTAATGCTAAGGAGCAGATTTTTATTTTTTAAGAACAGATTTTACAGCAGGTGTTTATACATATTTCAAATAAAGCCGTTCTGATTCTTGGAAAGAGGAGAAACTTATTTTTATAACAAAGGAATGTTCTAATTTTTTAATAGAACAATTATTTACTTTGTAACAAAGAAAGATTATTTATGTCCCAGAGTAGAAATGCATTTTGCAACAAGTTAACAACAATTTTATACTGAAGCATAAATGTTTATAGTACTATTTCTTTTTTATTTTTTTAAGTAAAAATCTATTTTGCTACAGATAATATAATTTTTATTTTTGTTCTAGAAAATTAGTTTATCTTTCAAAAATAAGGTAGAGCAAATCATGATACAAACAAGATGTAAAAAAAGGGCATAATAAAACTTAAATTTTTCATTTTGCGTATGTTACCTTCATATATTCATGCAGCTTGTTGGAAATTGTCACAAACTTCTGGGATAATCTTCGAAATTGAAGCAACTGAAACCCGAAAGTGGTGCTGCAGATTTCTGAATGAATATCCAGTTGCTAGATATGTGAGGGTTAACTCTAATTTGATTTTAGCTGGTAATGCATCTCTCATCAAGGTATAATTTTTCTGTATCTCCGGGCCAACTGCATTAAGTAGCTTATCAAAAACTCTTGGGGACATCCTTAAGCAGGATCTATATTCACTGGGATCTTCACAATACAGCTCTCTTAAAAGATTTGCTGAAGCCTCATGTTCATTTCTCCTTTTTATCCACTCCCTTACCCAAATTCGCTTTTCTTGAGTAACCTCCTCCTCAATTATATCTAACATTTCACTAAACAATAACTTGGACACAATTTTAATTACAGTTCATCAGATCCATTGTAAAACAAAGAACGTATGTGGATGTTCCAAATGCATAGCACAAACTGAGAGGCTAGTTGCCTGATTCACTTGCTTTGTGTGTACAAGCACTTGCCCTATGCTACTTGCCTTCAAAAGAGAAGCAGTCCACTTGCTCACTTGACTTGCCTCTCTACTTGACCCGTGTAAAAGGGGCTTTACCAGCACCAGAGTCAATCAGGTCACATTTGAAAGAAGAATATTCTTGGTTGGAGGAAGTCTTCCTCACTGAGAATGTGGCTGATGCAGTCAGCATCACATTGTCAGCATATCATGCAACACAGAAAAGGATCCATCCATCTGAAGTGAGCATATCGGCAATGATGCTTATGTGGCGAGACCAGGCACACCCTGTTGCAACTATCAAGCATGCCATGGAGAAGGTCCGTGATACAGTGGCTTTTCTGAACCCACTGCAGACGCCTGTAATTGTTGCTGACCAACCATTGTATGCTCTGGGAAAACAAATACAGTGGAAGTGGCAAGAATATGGAGAAGACAAGTTCGTTGTCATGTTTGGAGGCCTTCATATAGAAATTGCTTCACTGAGATCGATAGGAACATTACTACGAGACAGTGGGTGGACCAGTGCCATTGTGGAAGCAGGGGTGGCCTCATATGGTACATCAGAGTCTTACCTGTCTGCATCCAGTGTCGCAAAGACAAGACAAGCACACCAGATTACAGCATGAAGTTTGTACAAACTGATGAAGAAGGCATATCATTATTTCTGCTCTGAAGAGTCTAGCACATCAGAAATAACCTTTGAGGATTGGTGTGAAAAACGGAAGAAAGGGTCTGGAGTTTGGTGCTGGACATGGAACTCACGATATTCACCCTCATCCGCTCATTCAGAGAAGGAGACTTCAACTTGTACCGTGAAGCACTTTCAGAACTGGTGCCTTACTTCTTTGCAAATAACAATGTTAACTATGCCCAGTGGATCACTATTCACCTCCGAGATTTGAGTCACTCAAACAACAACATCCAGATGTGGCCAAGGAGTTTCACAATGGTAACTTCGTCATCCACAAGTCGTGAAGAGAATTCTCTGGCATGGTGATTGATCAAGCGCACGAGCACAATAATCCAGTGATCAAAGGTGACGGAGAAGCAATTGGGTTGACAGAAGACCCGTCAGCACTTCGTAGATGGATGGTCGCTGGACCTGAAGTTAGTCGTCTACTAGCTGGATACGAGGCCATGTCTGGTATGGAGGATGCCACATACAGCAGCAGACACCATGAGCAGACACCAAGTGCCCAGAAATCTTTCTTTGAAAAGGTGAAATCACTCTCTGCAGTGTTGCAGGAGATGGGTAACGCATTCCAAGAAGAATCAGCAGACCTGATGGTGTTAGATACAAAGAACATTGCAGTGCCAACTCTAACTGAAATGGTAGCTACACATCACCGGCATGGCAAAGAGCAGTTCCTGTCATTTATGAAAGGACTAGAGGATGAAGCTGAAAGTCTTTTCTATCATCCAATCAAGAAGAACCCTGTTTCATTCTTCAAACAAGAACAGGCTGAGGGAATTTCTAAGGAGAAAGTCCTAAAAGATGACTGTCAGTTATTCTCGTAACTGTTCATCTCAAGCCAGAACAGTCAGTGTGACTTGCAAGAATTCTTCAAGCACGAGAACCAATCATACCCTGCATCTCTCAGTGACAGCGGCAAGCTTCATACGTGTCAGAAGTCACAGCTGGTTGAAATTCTTGAAGTGCAAGTGAATGTTCCAGTGGGAGGACCAAAGGGAGATACAATCATCATTAATGGCTCAGCACTTATCAATGCCTTACCTCCACGTACTGCAAAGACATCATCCCAAAGGTGGAATCCTATGGTGCATGGTACAAGCGTGTGGACATAGTCTTTGATGTATACAAGAAATCAAGGGGGAAAGGAACCAGAAGAAGAGTGACAGGAACAAGCAAGAAACCAGGAAACTGGCAAAGCTTCCTTCGTGACCCCAGTAACAAGACTGAACTGTTTCACTTCCTGGCAGAAAAGATGTGTGAAGCAGAAACGACAAACACAGTCATCTTCACAAAAGGAGAGGATGCCATTAGCAACACAGTGAAGTCTCTGGATGCTGTGTCCCCATGTTGTCATGAAGAAGCTGACAGTCGAATATTTTTTCATGCTAGGGATGCAACGACTGACGGGAGGAAGTCTATAATCATCAAGGCTAATGACACAGATGTGCTAGTCATAGCAATATCTGTACTGCCATCCTTCCAGAAACTAGGTCTTCAGGAAATGTGGATTGTCTTTGGCCAAGGAGCCCATATGCGATGGATTCCAGTCCATGAGTTAGTTTCTGCAATTGGGCTTGAGAAAGCTAGAGGGATCCCCTACTTTCTCGCATTCAAAGGATGTGACATTGTGTCTGCCTTTCATGGGAAAGCAAAGAAATCTGCATGGCAGACTTGGAATTTATTTGATGATATTACTGAAACATTCATCAATCTCAGCCAGTATCCAACATTGATTCGTGATCTTGACATGCAGAGGCTGGAAAGATTCGTTGTCCTCATGTACGACAGATCAAGCGCAGCCACTGGTGTGAACGAAGCAAGACTAGATCTGTTTGCCCGCAAGCAGAGGCCATACAACTTAATTCCACCAACACAGGCAGCCCTCAGAGGACATGCAAAGCATGCAGCCTACCAGGCTGGGATCATCTGGGGCCAGGCAACCCACTGTAATCCACACATGAGCAGTCCAGATGTATGGGGGTGGACACAGAAAGGAGAAGCATGGCAGATACATTGGACAACACTACCACCGATTGCAGCAAGCCATCAAGAATTAACAAAGTGCTCCAGTAAGAAGGTTTGCAAAGGAAGATGCAAATGCTCTCAGGCAGAGCTTCCCTGCATATGTGAACAGTAGCAGATCCAGAAACAGCAGCACGGTATGCATAACTTTGAGAATGTACTAGCCGGGACAAAACTTATGTAAAGAAAGACAAACATCTTGGTGGTCATCTTGAGAAATATGTCTCAGATTGCTTTTGAAACAGGAAAATATAGTTCAGCAAGCTTCAAAACATACGAATCCACACTTAGATCATGCAAATCAGACAACTTCAAATATTTCTAAGCAATACATTTACTTTGGGTGGTTATTTTGGCGGCCATCTTGAAAATGGCCGCCTTCTTGGATTTTCAATTGGGCAATCTGGCAGATTTGATTAGTATACCTTGGAGGACACTTGTGCCAAATTTGATGCTTGTATCATCATTTGCACGATTTTTCTGTTATCTGCCCCACTAATATATAAATATATATTCACACACACACACATATACATACATATATACACACACACACACACACATATATATATATATATATATATATATATATATATATATATATATATATATATATATATATATATATATATATATATATATGTATATGTGTGTGTGTGTGTGTGTGTGTGTGTGTGTGTGTGTGTGTATACACTGAACCATTTATATAGCATTATATTATCTATTATCTATGATATAAATTAGTTCAAGCTATCAAAAGATGAAACAGAAGATGTACGATTACACCCAATGAATGAAAAAGAAAGGAAAATATCACTATTTTTCTTCCCAGCTGCAAAAATCGAAGGAAGAAAATAAAAGATTTTGAATTATCTTCAGAGAATATTTAAAACATCACAAAGTTTAAACAAACAAAGTATGACCTGCATTGCTGGCTTCCTGTACCTTACTGTGCCACTCTCGTCGCGTCATGTAATCTAAGATAATCAACTAAATTGAAAGGGCCTATTGATCAGGTCCATTATTACCCCCAGAACCCCAATAGACTGACACAAGACCCGTCAACGTGATTGAAATTCTTCATGTGAAAGCTGCCAAGGTTACACACACACACACACACACGCGCGCGCGCACACACTCACACTACTCTCTTAGAGTGATGAAACATCTGCTTGATCTCGGAAAAGGAAATTTGGGGTGGTGGTTCTTTAGCTTATTAGTTAAGACCACAAACTCAAACATACTTGCACACAAACCTTGCGTGTGTGGTGTTTGTGTGTGAGTAGTGAGTATATATATATATATATATATATATATATATATATATATATATATATATATATATATATATATATATATATATATATATATATATCTCTCACTTTGTTGTGTGTGTGTGTGTGTGTGCTTAGTTTCATTTCCGTGTTTTAAGAATGCGATGGTTCAGCTTTCTGTGTGTGGTCAATAAAACTTCCTGATGACTTCTACGCTTGCTGTTTCTTTCTTATATACCTTTCATAATCGTTTTCGGTCAAGGAGATCCACTTGGAACAAGTCAGTTTCAAAGAGGAATTTACAGACGAGAAGGTGTGGAACAATAATAATTCACGTGGTAAATCGTATGAAAACACTCCCTCATTTTATCCGCGTTCCATGACACTGACTTGAAACTAAGTAACTTTCCCTTACAGTTATGGTATCACCTTTAAACTGGCTCACCGACAGGAGAACTAACATCGAGTTCATCCGGTTAACAGGCAAAAACTGAGAGTCACTTCTGTCCTCATGCAATTAAACCAAGATGCATTGTTCATGAACTTCGCATATCAAAATACCAAAACGTTTCAAAAAAATTTTTAAGACAGAAAACGACTTTCTGCGAATATGTTCGTTGTCCGATGAACTGTTAACGCTGTGGAACAGCAGCGATTAAAATTACTGAAGGGTTGTATTGATTTATCTTCCTGTGTGTCAACAAAATAGTTTTAGACCCTTTTGTTTTGAAGTGTTGAGTCAATAGATAATATCCCGTAAATAAAGTTATACATACACACACACACACACACACACACACACACACACATATATATATATATATATATATATATATATATATATATATATATATATATATATATATATATATATATATATATATATATATATATATATATATATATATATATATGTGATGAAATAAAACTGGATCATTTTATCCGTTCATTAATAAAAAACACTTATTCTCTTAACTAAATGCACATAGCCGCTGGTAACGAAAGCGGAGAAAATGCGACTATTTCACAAAGAAAAGAAAGAAAAGAAGGAAAACCATACGAAAGAGAGGAGATGGATTTGCCATGTACCCGAGGTGTCCCAAAGATGAAGAATGAGCGAGAATTACAGTTTACTCTAGAAAAATAAAATAATAACAAAGAAAAACCACTTATTTGAGCTACATCCATTCTCGCCTGAAAAAAACCCTGGCAAAGTAAAGTCACTGAAGTGCAAAAAAGGTGACTTTAAATGTCATACTTTTATGCGTTTGCATGCTTCGATTTCCTTCCCATGTTGCGTTCGAAGTACCGAGGCTTTTATAGATTAGATGCAAATATCTGTCATAGGAGCATTACTCCGTTTGCCAAGCGGGGATGTACGAATTGGACTTCCTGATCTTACAATGGAAATGATTCGCACGTGCTTTCAATTAAATATTTTTTAGCTCTCCCGAAAATTATTTTGTTAAATCTTAGTTGGTTTACAACAGATTTTTATTACCCACACTGAGGAGGTTATGTTTTGATTATGTTTGTCTATCTGTCTCTTATTGTCAAGTATACGTGAGGACTTAGAATACATACACACACATATATGTATATATATATATATATATATATATATATATATATATATTATATATATATATATATATATATATATATATATATATATATATATATATATATATATATATATATATATATATATATATATATATATATATATATATATATATATATATATATATATAAAACACTCATTATTTGCTTGCAATTGTACTGAATAACAAAATTATTATGGAGTAATGCAAGACACATTTCGTCGCATATTATTCATATTTTTGAGAGAGAGAGAGAGAGAGAGAGAGAGAGAGAGAGAGAGAGAGAGAGAGAGAGAGAGAGAGAGAGAGAGAGAGAGAGAGGAGTTATTCGTGAGCGGGGAGCAGAGATAGAAAAGAATGAGGGAAGATGGGAATATGAAAATGAAATTCACGAAAGTAAACAAAAACTTTAGGACGACTTTTGATCAACGTACCTGCAATGTTCAGCAAGGGTCCTCGTGATTTATACAGTAGATAAATAGGCTCTATCAGCGCCTGCATAATTGGAATTTATGGCTGGAGGTGGCTTATGTTGTCGGACCTCTGCAAATTTTTTAATCCGCCGTCAAAACAGGGAGATTATCTGTCGAAGATTTGCGTTTAAGGAATTTCGAGCTAAATGAGGAGTTACTGACTTCAAAGCTTTCGAATTTTCATCTTGTTTCCTTCTGCTTTATTCAAGACTAAAAGGGAATTATAAATTATTTACGGAAGCATGTGAGTTCAAATATATATTCCGCGGTACATTGTGCCATATATAGACTCGAATTTGAATAAACCCTAGGATTGCCGTAACGTCATTTTTCTCTTTCCTGAATATTATTCATGCAACTGTTATTGGAAGCGACCTCTGACATTCACCTGGGGTCTACTAGATACCGTTCCACTCAATGTGGCCGAGGCAGATAGCAAACAAATGAAGGGAATGCAGGTGAGGCCTTTCAGAGCGCAGGTAGAATCGCAGATAGCGTGAATTTCGTTCAACCACGTTTCCTGTGGTTGCCTTATACAGAGGGAGCATAGGGGTGAAATTGATTAGAAATTGGTTATGTATTACATAGCGACATAAATCAGCGTTCCTGAAAGCACTAACCCTACAGCTTGCGAGGAAATAATTTTATGAAAATATAAAATCGTTTACGCATGTGTTGAGTAAGTTATCTACATTAACTCTATGTCGGCATCACCACGTATCTCTCTCTCTCTCTCTCTCTCTCTCTCTCTCTCTCTCTCTCTCTCTCTCTCTCTCTCTCAAAATAGAAATATTGATTTTAAATGAATATTCATATTACGTTCAAGTATCATTTTAAGGTGTTCTTGACCTCAAAGATTGTGAACTTTGAGTTTATCTCTAGATTACCAACCCACAGTTAACATAAACGAGAACTAATCCACGACTAAAATTTCAAAATTTTTTTATCATAGTGACTGAGGTTTATTTCCATTAAGAAAAGAATCCCAGTTATATTTTTAATCAAGAAACTGAAGAAGTTCCTAAGTTTAATATACAGAGCCATTCCTTTTTCAATACAAAATAGAAGAGTAATATTCTGAACCTGGAAGATCTTTACGCCATTGAAAATGTTGCGAAAATAATAGACCTACATCCAAACGACCCTCGTGAATGGCAGTTACACCTGAAAGAAGTTAGTTTCTTAAATGAATTGAAGATTTAAGCCGGAACTGACGTCTGAGGTGAGGAATTTATTCGTGTCTCTTGCACAGGGAACGAGATATTGTTTTCATCTATATAACTTCATAGGCTTTTATCGTGTTTATATAGCCTTATTTGATACTGACCCAAAATAATTCTGTTGGTCGTGCTATAATGCTATGATTGACAGTTTAGGTAATAATTTAGTCTATATTTAACTGGATATTTTTCCTAATCTCATTCCTGAGGCAAACTGATTCATCGTAATTGAGTGCCTTAAAAAGCCAAATATATCTGGTTTGATTTCCCTAAAAGAGATTTAGATATAATTTTCTTCACGTCCAGTGTCATGCAGGTGTGTGTGAGAGAGAGAGAGAGAGAGAGAGAGAGAGAGAGAGAGAGAGAGAGAGAGAGAGAGAGAGAGAGAGAAATGAACGTAAAAAAAAGGGCAGTTCTTGATAATCCATAAAGTTTCAAATCCTTTAATGGAGCGAGAGACCCATTAACCTAAGATGATTGATAATAATGGATTGGAAATCAATTTAAATCACGTAATTTTATTTCTAAGTTGAAAAGTATTATTGGAAAGGGATGTCGCAGAGTCATCGTGTTAAAAGGATGAATGATTAAATGTCATCACAGGGTGACAATTTCGTGAATGAAAACAGTAACATATTCCTCACGATATTTAAGAGCAGTTGTTATTAATTAGAGAAATATATACCTCAAATCATTTATTGAAAAATATTGATTCCATCTCCAAAGCTGCGTTTTATTGGAAACAGAAATTGTGAAAATAATCTCTGCTCTCGTTTTCAATCACCATTTCAAGAACCACGAAATTCCGGCAACGAAAACTCACATTTTCTAATATTTTCCTCCGTAACGGTGCCCGATAGGAAACGAGGACGAGACCCAGAGTCCCCGGATTCTGTTTTGGGTCACTAGGCCCACCCTCCTCCCTCCTCCTCTAGTGTCCTCCCCCTCCTCCTAGGGCGGCCGCGGGATGCAATAACATTCTTACATAAACTCTTTGATCACCAGACCGTGAGCAAGGCCGCTCTCTTTTTCTAAACACGAAAATTTGCTGAAAGATGAAATTTATGTACGAGGCACCTCACTTCCTTGCTTGGCTTTCTCTCTCTCTCTCTGTCTGTCTTTCAAATTTTACAAACACACATGCATACACACACACACACACACACACACACACACACACACACACACACACACACACACATATATATATATATATATATATATATATATATATATATATATATATATATATGAAGAACATTTAGGATAAGTATGTTATTTCATTTTTTTTAGCTAAGCAGTTTTCTTGGAGACATTCTGGTCAAAGGTAAATGGAAACAGTGTCTACGTATTCAGCGAGTCAGTGCTGACGAAGCCTAGTGTCAGTATGGCTTCTCACGTATCCTGGGTGATGTGCTGGCTATGCCACCGGAAGTAGTTAAGTTCCGGTCAGAGCGTTCGTTCATTGGCTTTCATGGGCGTGTTATGCAAGGTGTGAATTATTCAATTTGAGTACAGGTTAAAAATTTCAGAATTAGATCCCTTTGTGCTTAGGTCTGCTTCCCTGGAAGATTTTGTACTGCCTGTGAGGTGGGCTCGAACTTTTTTCTCAAAAAAACATGAAAGGGCATAATTAGCTTTGTTTAACATGTACTGATTCTTTGCAACGGTTACCATGCTGAATGTCTTTTTCTCCATTTATTTTTTATCAGCTATGTCTCTTCGATTTTTATTGATGATTTCACCATGATTAATTTTGAGCATTTCCTTTGGGGTTGGTAACTTGGGAAAATATCCCACATTTATTTTTCTCTGTGCCTGTTTTTAAAAGTTGTGGTTTTCCCTTTGTTTCCTCAGATGTATTGAATAGAGGTTAATATAAATGGAGGGGAACGAGACTTATCATGACCACAGTCGTGTTGTCTTATTTTGACTCTTTTGTGGTAGACTCAAAGGTGGACGTTGATAGCACTGTGTCATATTTCTTACTTGGTTAATTCGGTTAACAATTCTGGGATGCATATATTCCCATTTCATTCCTATTTTGATTCCTATCTACTTGCCATGTTAGCTTGCTGAATAAATTATATCTTTGTAGTCATGTTTTTGCTGTTCTTCCTTAGTTCAGTTAGTGACTTGGATAACGAGAGAGAGAGAGAGAGAGAGAGAGAGAGAGAGAGAATGTGCTGACTCAGTAAGCAGGCTGGCCATTGCTACCACGGTACCTTTGAGATATAAGTTGATATGACATTGATCTTAACACAGATATGCAAGGAGGTTATAACTCTATCTAACCTTGTATAACAGTCCATAAAATATATATATATATATATATATATATATATATATATATATATATATATAATATATATATACATATATATACATATATATATATATATATATATATATATATATATATATATATATATATATATATACATATACATATACTATATATATATATATATATATATATATATATATATATATATATATATATATATATATATATATATATATGAATGTCTTTTACTGTAATACCACAGTATAATATGAACATAAAAAGGCCCATAAAACACTATTTGAACGTTGAACCATATATTTCGAGCACTCCCTTCTGTGCCCCTGTCCATATTTTACCAGTGAACAGGGGCACGGAAGGAAGTGCTCGAAATATATGGTCACAATATTCAAATAGTGTTTTATTAAAATTTTTATCTTCATATATATATATATATATATATATATATATATATATATATATATATATATATATATATATATATATATATATGTGTGTGTGTGTGTGTGTGTGTGTGTGTGTGCGTGTGTGTGTATAAGTAGCACAATGGTTACAAGTAAACAAACAAGACAAATGGTATGAGATAAAAATATCGTCACAAGAAATGCCTAGGGTGATGACATACACTTGTGAAGGCATCAAAATAGAAAATCTAAGGGAAAGGCTGTGAACAATTCAAGACGGCTTCGAAATGATTAATGGAGGCTCCGGACTGGCCAATCGCCACCAAACGGATGACGAATGGATGACAAGTTAATGGCCACTACGTCATGGTCAGCATATATATATATATAGGTAACCCATAAGCTCCATTTCAACTTATTTCATTCCACCCTTACATTCTGCTCGTTGTGACCATGTCCTACCACGAAGATGCAAAATGTTAAGAAACTGTTTTTATTGATTTATTTACTTTGTAGGTTAAAAGGACAAAAATCTCGATTGCGTTTGTAAACGTTCATAATATTAATCTTCTTCCCCAAGGATGAAAAAAAGGTAATAGAAAAACCGGTCACCATCAATGTAAACTAAGTGATTAGTTTCTGCACATAATATTTTGTATCAATCATTTTCGAATTACAAGTTAATTATAACCCCCCCCCCTCTCTCTCTCTTGTCAGCTGCGCGAAACTGACTCTCTCTCATAGATCGTGTTCTACTCGGTTCTTTTTGGTACCCTAAATTCCTATTACCGTCCTTTCCGTCTCTATGAACGTCCTCACTCTCTGGAAAACCTCCTCCCTCCTTCCGTAAGGAATTTATTCGGGCGCCTCATACCTCCATTAAGATGTCAATGGACGACTCGTTTTTTTATTTGCCGACGTTTCATGATTCATTAATTCGTTATACTCTCACGTAAGTAACTCTCACCTCAAAGGCCTCAGCAGGCTCCGAAGAAAAGGCTGAGCTTCTTTCCTTTTGCCCTGAGCCAGTTTTGAGCTTGACTCTCTCTCTCTCTCTCTCTCTCTCTCTTATTCCTGATATTCCGATATATAAAATGCTAATCGGAGGGAATTGTAAGAACACCCAAAAGGGTGTTAAAGTAAAAAAAGTAATTTATGATATATATACATACATACATACACACACACACACACACACACACACACATATATATATATATATATATATATATATATATATATATATATATATGAGAGAGAGAGAGAGAGAGAGAGAGAGAGAGAGAGAGAGAGAGAGAGAGAGAGAGAAAGAATCCAAGGCCTTCTACAGTAAACTCTCCAACAGTGATTTTTTTTTATGTACGCCGTTATCAAACTGTCATGAATTATATGGGTACATGTGTGTATCCGTACCTTATCTTAGCGTTTTTCCCTAATATAATACTTACTGCTCAAGTTCATGTATTCATCCATTTTCTGCGTTTCTGTCTCTCTGTCAGTCCTTCACACATCACTTGCCCCTCCCCTTTAATGAAATTGATGACGGCATCAGCGCCATCAGCCAGGTATCTCTGTTTCCCCCCTGCGCCGTTAAGCTTTTTGTAATGAGTTTTCCTGCCTTCATCAAAATGGCATTTGGGATCCGCCCTCTCCATTACCGTGTAGAGGGGGAAATGAAATCACAATTAGGACATTTTCACTCGAGGGTCATTACTAATCCTGGTGTTTTAGGGAGCGGTCGAGCAAGATGAGGCGGGGTGAGCAGACCTGCAGCTATTGGTATTACGCCAGGGCGAAGGAAAAACATTGCTATTCAATTCTTGCTTTTCTTTTCTCAATCAACTGCGGTTATTTATGTTGCATTGCGTAGTGAAGGACTAGAGCATTTGCTCAGGAGCTTTTTCAACAGTATTGTTTTCTATAAACCGTATCTGAATTATGTTTATGTTGTCCTCCTCGAGAACGCTTATGAATCAGTTCTCCTTCAAGTGGTGTTGCCGACCTAGTCAATGGCCACAACTGGCGATTCGGACGACTGTCAGATGTAACCTTTGGCGTTCAAGTTCTTAGCCATTTGTCCGGTTTTACCGACCATTTGGAATTTTACTTTTGTAATAATTCTTTTTGTGATTACTCTTTGTAATCTTCTGAACAACTTTCATGCATAAACTTGATTTGTCAATAAACTTCAGGGTAAGAAAAATTATTATATTTACCTTATCTAATCATTCACCTTGTGCTCAAGTATTTCTCTTCTTTCTGTAGTTCCTATTATCTTCTGTATGCTTTTAAATGAACAACATATCCTTTGGAAACTTCAATTTCAAGTCAATGAACGGCACCCAGGCGTTGTCTTCTAAAACAACAAACACCCGGCCATGGACTCCAGACACTTATCCCTTGCCCTATCCGCTCCATCAGAGCCCTGATTTTCCCACGTGGCCGCTTTGCCTCTAAGTCTTTCTTTGTGGTGAAGCCCTTAATTCATGCCCTCCCTGCTGGCACTAAAGACGAGGTCCCCTGTCTCCTACGGAAAGGTAATGTACCCAAAGCGAGGTTTTGAATCAGTCACAACCCTATTATTTTTCTACTGAATTTATTTTCCTTTCTAAAGTGCGATCTTTTCACGAGACCTTATTTGTTTAATACAGTGAGTAAATCATTCCAATTTACGTTCATTCCAGTGCCTAGAATCGAGTTGCTTGGCACCTTATTTGCAACCCCTTCGATTTCGTAATTCGCTACTTAAATCTGTATGAGTAACTGATGCATTCTCGTTTGCAGACGGAGATGCTAGCTGTGGAATCATCTGTTCACCCCTGTGCTTGTGCCGTGGTCGCAACCACTGCCCCTCACCCAACGGTGTTCTACGAAGTGGATTTTCTCCTATTTCTGTTATTGTGTAAATTATCTTAATTTTAGTTATTCGAGCAGGAATCTATTATCCCCTGTCAAGTTTTGCGAATTCTCCTTTCTTCTTATTTATTTTTTTAATGTAAATATAAGTGCTTTTAAGTGAACTCCAAGTGTTTATCTGAACTCTCCCCATTGAAGTAAAGCCTTCAGCTTAACCTTTTTCTTTAGGTTGGGTGCCTGAGTCTATATCTGCAGTCATAATTGAACCCACGTGGTAAGTTCCCCATTCTTTCCCAGGTAAACTCTAACAATACTTTTATTATCTGAAAAGTTTTGATTTCGTAAATATATTACATGCCTCTAAGCATGAATCGATATGCAATATTCATAAAACATTAAATAATAACACAGTTAAAACTTAATTTAATGATGTTTCTGATTTGTAGTTGCATAGATTAAATCACTAAATGGTAAAATGCTTTAAAGAAAATTTTGAAACCACAGAACTAAAAAATATTCCAATAAAAGACTTAGGCTCAATGGACTATCATTTTTACAATGAGAGGCAAACAGATAGACAGAGATTTAGGGAGTTGTGCACACAATATGCATAAAGACATTTACACATATATACATATATATATATATATATATATATATATGTATATATATATATATATATATATATATATGTCTGTTGTGTGTACACATTGTGTGCACATCTCTCTCTCTCTCTCTCTCTCTCTCTCTTTCTCTCTCTCTCTCTCTCATTGTTGAATTCATCAAAACGGAAGTAGTTATCACGCCCTGCTGATTCATCCGCTTGAACCTATTAATACTTTAAGGAGATTTGTTCTCTGTCTCCGAGTCAAAATAATTTAAGTGGGGCCTTTCCGTATTGTTAGGAATTCAGAGAGGGTGCGAGTTGGAGGTAATGCTGTAAAGATTTAGCAGAAAATAAACTTGTGTGTGTGTGTGTGTGAGAGAGAGAGAGAGAGAGAGAGAGAGAGAGAGAGAGAGAGAGAGAGAGAGAGAGAGAGAGAGAGAGGCAAAAATGACCTCGGAAAAGAACACATGAAAGACTATCATTTTAAACAACGGGAACAAATAGCGATAATTTTGACCAGAAATGATTTAAGTTTGACATATATTTTGCACTTTATTCTCTCTCTGAGATCTGTCTCCCTCATAAATCGTACATTCGAATACCTACCTTTTAGCGACAATAATGCCCCTTTCCTCCCACTGGTCATCAGAGCCACTTATCGTTGGCCCTTTGCTTCCTCTCACAGGAATATTTTTGGGGGTCCCTTTTCTCCTTATGAAAGTCCGACTGAGGCAGCATCTTTTCGCTTTTATACTTTAAGATTCGTTATTTCGTTATATTTCACTCTGCGCGAACAAAGACTTTTCTAGCTCCCTTTTCATGCTTCCGTAGATGTATCTGAGCGGTGTTCATTCTCATGTCTGACGGGCTTTTTGGAATAATAATGTTACTCAGGCGCAAATCCCGGAAAAGCAAGAGGGGTAAGTACAGTAAAAATGAGACCAAATACCAACATAGATAGGTCAAATATGTCTGACCAGGGGTTACATAAAATGCTTTAAAACAGACTTGCCCTATGCAACATGTCCAGGTATTTGCATATATAAAGATACTATATTTCCTTACCATTACTTAGAATGGTGTTTGGTTTCGTTAAAATCAATTTAGATGTGCAAGGATCGATTCCTGGTCAAGAGAGGAACTAAGCAACGCTGTCTATAAACCATTCGACCTAATCAGAATGCCGGGTACATGATGCTCAGTCGATATTTATAGGTAACAGCCTGGAAATAAGACAGAAAGAGGGAGATACTATTTGAAGACTGAAATCTCCACTAGAAAATTATTCATCCCTTTTGGATGATGAGGTATTCAAAGGTATTATATTTTCCTCACAATGACAGCCAGACTGTTTGCGTTTACTTTTAGGAAAATTCTCTCGAAGTCTTTTTTTTTATTTATCTTGTCAAAAAAGGCGCGTGCTTCAAGCCTTTTCAGATGAGATTCACTCCCTTTATCAAAATGGGATTTGGGCGCACCCCTCTCGATTTCTGTGTAAGGGGGAAATGAAATGTCAATTCGAATATTTTACCATCCGAATGACATTGCTATATACGCCTCCCATTTTAGGGGACAGGTGTACAACGCTTAGTGAGAGAGCCAGCGGATCTGTGCAGGAAAACCATCGCTGATCAAATCCTGAGTTCTTTCGTATATGATTTTTCTTTATGTGATTCGTTTTGCATGATTTTTACACGCTCATATGTAACCGGCTACGTGTAACACACACATACATACACATTTTTTGCCACATACACTCGTGATAGCTCAGTGGCAAAAGTTACTTTACATAATTGTTTCTAAACAATGCAGCAGTTCGAGGCCTACTGGTGGCGAAGCACTTGTCAGTTATAATTCCCCTTGGGCGTAAGTTATTCCCGAGGTATAGTAAACTGGAAATCTATATATATATATAAATGGATGTAGCCTATGTACGTGTGTGTGTGTGTGTATGTGACAGCATAACTCTGAAACGCATTGAGCAATTTCAACCAAATTTGGTATACATATGGTTTACTATCTACAAATCAACACTGCGGGGGTAAGACATCACTAGCAACAAAGGGCACCAAAACGGGCTGGTTATGTCCGTAGACTTAGTAACTAAATGAACTTTAATTTATCATACCTAGTTTCGATATACATATGACTTACTATATGGAAAAGAATACTGTTGGGGTAAGACATCAATGGCACCAAAGAGGGTAGGGGTTGGGATGGGGGTGACAGAAAGAGAGTGAGACGGAGAGGAAGTGAGAGAAAGTTTATCGGTTGTCATTCTGAGTTATCCCGGGCAGTGCTGGGTTGGTCACCTAGTGTGTGTGTGTGTGTGTGTGTGTGTATATATATATATATATATATATATATATATATATATATATATATATATATATAATCTATGTGTGCTAAGCTTACCATATGAGGACCATGATTCTTTGTAGAGTCAAGGAAATAGGCAATGAGGCATGCAGCCCTTGCGTATTTGACTTCTTGGCATTGAATGTTCCATAATATAGAGAGACGATTATACACACACACACACACACACACACACACACACACATATATATATATATACATATATATATATATATATATATATATATATATATATATATATATATATATATATATATATATATATATATATATATATATATATACGCAAAGACAAGGGAACAAAACTGTATCTTTCTGGTCTTTGTTAAAAAACGCATTGTCTTGGGGAGCTTAAAAAGCGAATTAAAGGGAAAATCTTTATAGCAACACAACATAGACACGGGAACTTTACAAATTAACCCACAAATGATTTAGGCCTGATGCCTCGTAAATACTTCTTGCTAATAAACGTTGATGCCAATGGTTGTAAATTAAGGCGAAATATCTAGAAGCAATACCAAATTCCTTTAACATAACTGAGAAGGAATTCTGTCTAATTTATCAGGTCAATTCGTCTCCCTGTGCGGAAGTTGAAATTAACAACAAAAACATTTTTCAATAAATATTCTGTTTTCTAATAAGTATCATCACAGAATATCATGTTAGGGCTATTGTCTTTATTGTTTCCATGAACCAATTAATGATAAGTGACAGATTATGTTCCAATTAAATCAGTATAACGGATCATCCACATTGAATGTCTATATATTAAAAGGTTTCCATTTAATCCTCAGTTTTCGTCTGATGATGAAAGTGTAAATATAAAAAACCAAGCCAGATTTATTACACCTTCTCTGTAGACTATTTCAGGAATATTCTAAGTTCTGGATAATATCTAACACATACATACAAGTACTTTCGTGCAAATTTCAACTCGTCTAAGATTTCAATTATTATTATTGAACCTCAGTAAGCATGTCTGAACAAAACCTTAGACAATAAATGGGCGATGTGACTGACATTTCCCAAAATCATTGGGAAGCAGAATCTTTCCTCGCCATATTTCCGTGCAAATACTTTCGACAGCATGGCCGAAGTGTTAGTGCAGGAATGTTATTGCAGCCAGGGGAGAGACTGTCTGCCAGAACGAAGGAAGCGAACTTGTACAGGACACGTAAAAAAGAAACACGTCAGGATTCTTGCTTGGTACGTTGAGGTCAGCACCATAAGTCTCTCTCCCTCTCTCTCTCTCAATATATATATATATATATATATATATATATATATATATATATATATATATATATATATATATATATATATATATATATATATATATATATATATATATATATATATATATATATATATATATATATATATATATATATATATGATATGTATATATATATATATATATATATATATATATATATATAGATAGATAGATAAATAGATAGATAGACAGATATATATATATATATATATATATATATATATATATATATATATATATATATATATATATATATATATATATATATATATATATATATATATATATATATATATATATAATATCAGCTACCTTGGAAATAATACACACTATACATGGATATGCACATGAATAGAGCAAAAAGGATAAAGGCTAATAAGGTGCTGGAATATCCTTAAGAATTTGCATGAGTTAAAATCTTCTACCAACGATCACAGAGAGCAAAGAATGATATCTGGAAAACGAAACTTTCATAAAGAAATTCTAATCGCCAGAGAAAACCCGAGAAACAAGCTAAGAATAAAAGTTCTATTTGAGGAGAGAGGCTTCCACCCACCAGAGCAAGTTTATGACTAACCTAAGAATAAGGACCACATTCCCTTCTCCACAGACCAACCCTGGAAGAGTTTTCGGGGCTCCAATAGGCTAATATGAGCGATCATCATCTCTCTTCCCTTAGAGTCAAACTGTTAGTGACAATTTTATTGGAAATCTTTCTTTCGGGATCCCTCGGAGATTTGTGGCCATCCATTGGCGCCCATCTTAATAGGATATTTCCAGAGGTTTATGTTTCCCTTTTATACGTGTTTGTCCCATAGGGACTGAAATATATATATATATATATATATATATATATATATATATATATATATATATATATATATATATATATATATATATATATATATATTGTCAGGATATACATCCTCCCTCCTGTAGATTTCCGTGCATCATTTAATTTTGAAATAATCTGCTATTCATTTGACTGTCGGGCCGGGAAAATTGGCGGGCGACGGACAGAAACAAGCATAGTTTGAACTAGATCAGTGCTGTTAGTACCAGTGTGTAGCAGTGTGGGAAACACCCCACACCCATCGCCTGATCCTGGGAAACAATAGGCACTCCCTTTTTCACCCCCATCATGCAATGGGGAAGCATTTAAGTATGGGGAAGGTCAAATAGGCCTATTAAAACTAGGGGCCAGGTAGGATTTTAATCTTAAAGCACCTAACTCTAAGTATGCTTTTCCTCTGTCCTCTTTGCTGGTTCTCTTGACATATTTGCAGGGATGTCGGACTAACGATGAGGCCCCTACAAGACGCAGCTGGCTTTGGAAAGGAGAAGCTTTCTCATCTCAGCACCGGGTGGATCTATCGCCCTCTTCTCCGTTTACGCTGGTTGAACTACTGTCGATGGACAGCCTGTTGGCGCCGCAATTATCAGACAAGGTTCGTCCATCGCAAATAGTTAGTAAACCAGCCCTTCCCACTTTTACTTAAACTCCTTAAAATTCCATTTCTTTAAACTTTAACTCTTTCCTCCACAAAGCAATCCTCCTTTGTACGAGTCCTGCCTGCCTCCCATATCTCGCCATTAATGTGCCTTGAATTTAAGTACAGATCCCGTGCTAAGTATCAATTATCCCTACCCCCCACCCTGCAATTTAAGGGCAATTTAGGCTAAGAAATACAAGCGTTAATTTTCTCTTTGTGCGAGTGCGTGTGCTTGTGTTAAAAGGCCAATCAATTACAATTTCCATACTGTGCTTACGTGATTTTATCATAATTATCTGCTGGGCTATGTAGTGGTTAATATTTAATTGTGTAAAGTATCCCCATTTATAGGGGGGTTCCATTTCCTCCATTGTTAATCTGGGACCTCTGTTTCAGGAGAGACAAGCTGGCCTATCGCACTCCGTGCCCCCATTATTTAGCCTGCCACCCCACAATCCTGAATATTCCTGGTCGCTGTCGATATCAAGTCCGCTGTGGCCCTTTCTCATTCACTTGTAATCCAGGGAAAATCTGAGGTAAGTTTTCAAATAACTTTTCCTTTTGCTCATAAGCTGGGCTTTCTTGATTTCGTGGCAGTATCAGTATAAACCTTGTTTCAATTTCTCCCCAACCAAGACGTCCAGTTTATGACAATATATATATATATATATATATATATATATATATATATATATATATATATATATATATATATATATATATATATATATATATATATGTATGTATATATATATATATATATATATATATATATATATATATATATATATATATATATATGTATATATACATATATACATATACATACATGCATATATTCACACTTCTTGGAGCGTTTATTAATAAGAGGAGGTCCACTGGAGGACGAAACTGTTGGGCATATTCTAACCAAAACAGTTTTTATTTTCTTATGTGGAATACAACTATATAACATATCTTAGTGTCTAAGAAGATTACCAGTATTATTACATAATTATATATTCACACAAACACACGTACATACATATATACACTCTATATATATATATATATATATATATATATATATATATATATATATATATATATATATATATATATATACTACATATATATATATATATATATATATATATATATATATATATATATATATATATAATTTATGTCTGTGTGCGTATGTGTATTTGTGAATCACGTACTTCACTAACACACGACTAAAGAATATTTTATGCATAACTGACGAGAGTGAGGAACTGAAAATTGCTTAAAAACACTGCAATCAGTTCATGAAACGAATGGCACGAGAAATCTCTGTGAATGTAAATCACAAATGACACTTTATAGTGCAGCAGATTACTGTAAAAAATCGTTCAGATAGTGAAACAAGCATGAAATTTGGCACAAACATTCCTAAGACTACGCTCTCTTGAAAAGGGCGCTGGCCACCTGAAATTCAAGATGGCGGCTATTTTTCAAAAATGCCGCCATCTATGTTGAGATTCACTGGTTTGGGGAGCATCTATTGGATGGAATATGCCAGTTTTTTTTTTTTAAACCTCGACTTTTAGGTTATAAAAATGTTCCATACCACATTTTATTGAAAACCCTTACTAAATGAATTGTAACCAAGATGGCGACAAAATGGTTGCCATAAAAGTTTTTTTTTTCTATCCACAGCGCTAGCAGACATAGAGACCAACTGTTTTTATTTAATGGTATATTCATGTGATCAGACAGTTTAACTAATATGCTATTTTCAACTGAAATAGTAATGGTATGGTCACATACAACATTGTGTCTAAGACTGTAACCATAAAAAGAAAAGAAGAGAAATACGGACTAAACGCAACCAATCTATGTATAGGTCTCAACCTACACCTTTGAAAAATTCGAGGATAAGAAGGTAGGCATAGCATGACACGTTGGATGCTCAAGCTAGATTATCTACTGAAGAGAGGCAATATTTATCTAGACTTCACATTTGCAAGTGCACAGAGCTGTGCAGGGAAGACCCAGCTTGTAGCACTTGCACCTTTCCCGACAGCCTGCTTGCATCCACATTTGGTAAGCTGTTGGCAACTCTTGGCTAAGGGCGAGTTGGTTGTCCAGAGGACTTGCCATGCTTCACCAGACTTTTGCCATCCCCACTCAGCAGGGTTCTCTGGCTGTGGCTGACACTGGGTGGCCTGCCCCACACACACAACCAGCCTGGTACGCAGCACGCTTGGTGTGTTGGAGAGCTCCCTGGTTGGTGGAATGGCCCATATGCCCTTTGTTTTCTGGCAAACATATCAAAGTCTAGCCTCATCCACAGTGCCAGCAGTGCTGGATCTTTCATACATAAGTATGACAAACCTCTCCCAGGACCTTTCAGGTCACTCTTTCCACTCTGAGAGGGTAGTGACTCAGTTTGGGAGAACACAGTGAGGCCTCTGGAAAGATGTTCCATGTCTGCCAGGCGGTCTTCTTGCCCTTGCTCCGGAAGGCTGACACTGTATCACAGCCTGTGAATGCATGGAAGAAGAGCATGCCATTCACCTTCTCCTGGCCCAGAGAGTTGCACAGGTCATGCACAGCAATCCAGCGCAGGCTCTGGCCTTGGCCAAATGCCACCCATAGCTT